>NW_027098863.1:991200-1327466 GCF_037042795.1 Molothrus aeneus | reverse complement strand
AGTTCTTTCCCACAGGAATAAAAGCACAGAGCCCCAGTGCTTCACGGTCAGATGGGAAGTGGCCCTTGACATGCCAAATTCAGTGGGACCTGTCAGACAGCCCCCAGGAGGCCAAACCAGGCAAGCCTGTTCCATGTTCCATTGACTTCATGGGTCCTAACACTGTCACAATGGTCTCCTTGATTCCATGAGGTCTGGCAATGTCACAATGGCTTCTTGGTTTCATGAGCCCCAACAGAGTCACAAGGGTCCATTGGCCCCACGCAGCCCCGCTGTGGAACAATGGCTCCTTGTTTCTATTTTAAATCAATCACAATCAAACCACAGTTTGATTGTTGATCCTTGCTTCCATAGGGCCCATGATGTGGACAATGATTCCTTGATTCCATGATTCCTGGATTCCACAGTCTCACCATCGTTTCCTTGGATCTCCATTGTCACAACTGACCCATGGCTCTATGAGGTTCCGTAGTGTCACCATGGTCGCTGTCAGAGGCTGGATGAGATCCATGTCCCGAGACACCTTGGGATGCTCGGAATGCCCGTGTGGGGCCAGGGCCGGGTCAGGCCTTGGTTTGTGGTGGGACAGAGCCCCGCCCCCAGCCCTGGCCTGGCAGAGCTGTCAATCACACAGCAGGGGGTGATGTTAACCCAGCTCTGATTGGCTGAGCTGTCAAACAATCACACACTAACAGCTGGTGCCTACCCTGATTGGACAAGCAACTGGCAGTCCCACCCCAGGGGCGGGGCCCATGAAGGCCCAGGGGGTTAAAAGCCGGAGCACGAGGCCAGCCCAGGGTCTGGATCCTGCCTTCTCCTGGGGTTCCTCTGTTGGTGATGCTGGAACCCAATCTGTTGGTACCCATGTGCGTGATTTTCTATGGATCTTCGGTCTTTCTGTTGTTCTCTATTTCTTCTCTTTCTAATCCTACTTACCTGGAACATTTTTGGGTAACATCACATGTTTTGGGTTAAAGGATTTTAGGTTAAATGTGTGGGAATCCAGGGCACAGGGAATATTTCTCTGTCTGCTCTGAGGGGTCCTGACCCCCAGAGAAACACTGCCTTTAACCTTTGCCCATGGAGAGGATTTCCAGAGCTTTGAGACCGATTAGAATTCACCAAAATGTGAAATAGATGAGAGGCTAGTATAGCATGTCACTTGGGTGAGAAATTTAGTTTTTGGGATTTTTAGTATGGTGTAGATAGGAAGCAAGATGGAGGAATTTGGGTGTAGTCCCTGTCTTCTTCTTCTTCATCTACTCCATATTCTGTAGTCGGTGGCACAAAATCATTGGTCAAGCAAAGTGCAGAGGTCATGTGGACAGTCAATGTATGAGTTATTGGTGGATAAGTAGAAATAATGTATGTTTTAAGACTTAATTGGATAAGACAACTTCAAAAGACCTTGAAACTGTACATTTTGGGGCCATTTTGCAATGCTTTACCAGCGTGCTGAGCCTGGAGTGGACAGCAATGCAAAACTTTAGATAAGCAAACAATAAACAAGAAGCTGAAGACCAAAACTGTCCTGACCATCTCATTTTACCTGGGACAGAAATGCTACAGGAGGGTTTACCGCCCGCCCCCCAGAAAGGCCCAATATAAAACAAACATCAATAACTGGTGCCCCAACAATGTTTGAAATAAGTTGGCTTTTTTCCATAAGGTGGTTTACTGAAGGGTGTTGTCTTAATTGGCCAATCATGTGAAATGTGTTGATTAAATGACCAACGAGGTCCACCTTTAGCAAACCAGGATATAAAAGAAGAGGACTAAAAAACAGGTGACTTTTAGCCCTTAGCCTTCTGATCTGAATCCGTGTCATCTGTGATTCAATAGTGACATTTGGGGATCTGTGGGGGTATTGGGGATCATTTCTGCACCTCGTGACCCAACAGGAGCTTCTGTAATAAACTTAGCCTGAAGCTCCCACTGTGCCCATGACAGGAACCCCTGTGAGTGTCTGGGCCATCCCGGCTCTTTGGCAGCCTGGGTACTCCTGGGATGTCACCGTGGAGCCCCCGTGAGTGCCTGTGACAGATGGGTGCCTTTGCAGCCCAAGGTGCCCTGGGATGTCACCATGGAATGGCTGTGACTGCCTCTGACCCCAGGGCTCTTTACCATCCCCAGAAAAGCCTGGGAGGTCTCCATGTAGCCCCTGTCTGTGCCTGTGACATTCCAGCTGTGGAACAGCCTGGAGACTCTTGGAAAGTCCCCATGGAACCCCTCTGAGGGTCTGTGACAAATCTGATCCTTAGCAGGCAACCATCACCAGCCCCCTGTTGGTATGGTCAGTTTCCATGGCAACCATCATCAGCCCCTGATGCTATGGTCAGTTTCCATGGCAACCATCACCAGCCCTTGTTGCTATGGTCTGTCCCTTGGCAGCTCAATGGAGACTCCATGCCAGGGGTGGTTGCCACGGACACCAGCTCAGGCCTGCAGCCAGAGCCCATTGCCATGGCAACCATTGGCAGCCCCATCCCCAGGCTGATGGGATCCCAGAAGCACAGAATTGGCTGAGCTGGGAGGGACCCATCAGGATCCTCCAGTCCAAATGCGGCCCTGCACAGGACACCCCAACAATGCCAGCTTGGGCCTGGCAGCGCTGGCCAAACGCTGCTGCAGCTCAGAGAGCCCTGGAGCTGGGACCCTTCCCTGGGGAGCCTGGCCAGGGCCCCAGCAGCCTCTGGGCAAAAACCTTTTCCTGACATCCAACCTGAGCCTGCCCTGACTCGGCTGCCGCCGCTCCCTCCACTCCTGTCCCTGGGCACCAGAGGGAAGAGGTTCCCACAGCCCCAGCCTGGGACCCGCTCCCAAGGCTGCTGCCATGGCCACCAGGGCTGGCACCAGCTGGGATGCTTGGTTTCCACGGGCCGGGCTTCAGGAATGGGATTCCCTAATTTCCTGCTCTCGCTAAAACCGCACTGCCCTTGCTGCCCTCCCGCCTCCCATGGAAAGCACAAAAGGCAAAGATCCTGGGCTGGGATAAGAACAATTTATTTGGAACAGCAACGAGATAAGAAACAAACAGGAATAAAAACAATATTGTCAACAGAAAGGATAAGAAAAACTATTTACAGGGAAAACTACAACATCAACAACCGTCTGCCTGGCCACGTATTTCATCCTGTCTGGACAGGACACCCTTCTCCTCAGGGAGAGAGAGTCCCTTTCCTGCCCCTTGCAATGTTCTGAGGTGGGAGTTAATGTAATGACAGGGCCATGGCCAGACCCTCACGTTCCTCCATCCCACATCAGGTCATTGGCAGGGGCAGGAAAAGGTGCAGGTGTCTGTTGCAGACATCTTTCATGAAAAATCCTTTCTTAGGATTTTTCCTTGTGAGAAGCTGCAGTTTCAGCAACCAAAAGTAAACAATGGTTATCTGCTGCTGTGGAATGCAACAGGTAGACCTGTGATTGGTCTCCTGTGGACGTTGGGATTTACTGACCACTCAAGGCAGAGCTGGCTCTTGCTCTGTCTGAGACACAGATCTTTGTTATTCATTCTTTTCTATTCTTAGCTTAGCTAGCTTCTGAAGAAACCTTTTTCTTTCTATTTCTTTTTAGTATAGTCTTAATGTAACATATATCATAAAATAATAAATCAAGCCTTCTGATCATGGAGTCAACATTCTTGTCTCTTCTTCATCCTGAAAACCCTTGTGACCACAGTCACAGGTGTCTTCCTAGCATGGATCACAGGGAACATGGATCACCAGGGCTCTTCCCAATGTGGGTTCTCCCATGGGGGATGAAGCTGGAGTGGTGCATGAAGCTGTTCCTGCAATCGAGGCATTTGCAGGGCTTCCCTTACTGGTGCCTCTGTCGGTGTCTTTTCATATGGGAACTTCTGGTGAAGCTCTTCCCACACTGGGGACACTTGTAAGGTCTCTCCCCAGTGTGGATGCGCCGGTGGGTGACGAGATTGCAGTTGTGCTTGAAGCCCTTCCCAGAGTCAGGGCAAAGGAAGGGCCTCTCCTGGGTGTGAATCCACTGATGTTGGAGGAGATGGAAGCTGGTGTGAAACCTCTTCTGACAATTGGGACATTCGTAGGGCCGCTCCCCAGTGTGGATGCGCTGGTGCCTGATGAGGTGGGAATTCTGCTTGAAGCCCTTCCCACAGTCAGGGCAGAGGAAGGGCCTCTCCTCTGAGTGAATTTGCTGGCGCTGGAGGAGAGTGGAGCTGGTGTGAAACCTCTTCTGACACTCGGGACACTCGTAGGGCCATTCCCCAGTGTGGATCATCTGGTGGCTGATCAGGGTGCTGCTCTGCCTGAAGCTCTTCCCACGCTCCAAGCACTTGTGGGGCTTCTCCCCATTGTGAAGCTGCCCATGGGCCACCAGCTCTGAGCTCTGGCTGAAGCTCTGCCCACCTTCCTGGCTCAGGGTGGGTCTTTCCTCCTCAGAGCCCCCTGGGCTGGGTTTGGAGCCCCTCCTCCTGTGGGATCTCTGGGGCTTTTCCTCCACGTTGGAATTCTGCAGTGTGGAGCCACTCAAAATGGCCTCTTCCACGAGGTTCTGCTGTGGGGATTCGTCCTCCCTGGTCTCCATCCTCAGCTTCTTCCCTGGGGGAGGAAGGACAAGGAGAGGATGGGATTTGCCTCCATGCCACAGGGAAGGGGAAGGAGATCCCCCCAGTGCATCCCCGGCAGGACGGGGTTGGCAGCAGGGTTGTCCTGCAGCCGGGGGCTGTGCTGGGCTGGGAGATGGAGCAGGAGAGAGGGGGAAAGGGGCACTGACTTCCTCCTCACCTGCCTGGGGCTCCTGGGGCATCTTCCTCTTCCTCACAGCCTCCTCCTCCATTGAGTCAAGGTTTGGGAATGGGAAATCCTGTTCTGGGAACCAAACAAAGGGTGCACACATTGTCTTTTGTACAGGATTTTAGGCAAACCTGGCGGAGAGTCTAAGTCAGAATTACAATTGAATAAGAAAATGAAGATCAAGGCAATGAAACAGAATCACTGCCTTAAACTGACAGAGTCAGGATATAACCTGACACCCTGTTGCTGGTCAGGGTGGTGGCAGCAGTCCCATTAAATGGT
The DNA here is from genome assembly GCF_037042795.1 of Molothrus aeneus. Lineage (NCBI taxonomy): Eukaryota > Metazoa > Chordata > Aves > Passeriformes > Icteridae > Molothrus > Molothrus aeneus. Next base: position 1,322,418 of record NW_027098863.1, on the reverse strand, counting down.
GGCTGCAGTCCTGTTGGAGTGATGAACGTGATTCTGTCCAAGCAGTGATCCTGTAGAAGGGTCTGGTCTTCCTCTGGAGGTCCAGTGGTGGTTCTGGAGCTCTTGTCCTCTGGGAATCCAGTAGGCAAGCTGCTCCTGGTGTTGCAAGGCTCAGCTTATATCCAGGTAGGAATGCTTGGATCCTCCCCCTGGGCGGAGCATCCCACAATGGGATGATGGAATTTTATCAGTCCTGCAGTGACACACAATGGCCCATTCACAGCAGATATCTCCCCTGGAGGGCGTTATCAGGGCTGACTCATGGAAGAGATAAAGAACACTGCCCCACCTGTTTCTAGCAGTTGATGAAGATGGCGATTGAAAACATGCATTGGGTTCCATCTTACATTGCAACCTGAAACAGTGGGGGAATCCCTGCTCAGGGGGTGAACACCACCCCCCTTACCCAAACTGGCTCAGGTGTAAAACCCCCACCCCGGGAAGGCCACACACACAGGGGACAATGTCACACTTGTCCTGCTCCAGGGGAGTTCTGTGTCCCTGTCACTCCCTTGCTCTCCCCCCTTTTCTATTTCACAGGTCGGGGGTTTTGCCAAATCTAAGAATAATTTTTTTCTTTGTCCCTGTAAACTTGTGACATCTACACAGAGCTTTCCCTTCCTTTTCATAATCTTTTCATAAAAGAGGTATCACAATGTATTGGGCCTAATTTCATCTTATCTTTTATCAGAATGTGCCAGCAGCTGAGCTGGAGCTGTGCAGGACCAATGGATTTTGGTCTTGCCACAAAATTGCTTCTACTGTGAGTTTTTGAATTTTGGGATTTGTTTGCGTTCCCCAGGGGTCTCCATCATTCTCACCCCAGGGAATGCCTGGGGGGGTCTCCCTCCCTCTCACCCCTGTGCCAGGGGGTGCTCGGGGCAGTCTCCCTCCCTCTCAGCCCAGGGGATGCTCGGGGCTCTCTGTCCCCTCGCCCTGGGGGATGCTCGGGGGGTCTCCATCCCTCTGGCCTCAGGCAATGCCTGTGCAGGGCTGGGCACGAGGGGCTCTGTGTCCCTCTCACCGCTGAGGCTGCTCGGGGCTGGGGGGGCTCTGCCACCTTCTCACCCCTGGGGAGGCTGGGGGGGGCTCTGTCCCTCTCAGCCCTGCTGTGACTCCACCCAAACATCATCGGGGTCACAGGGACAGAGACACCCCCAAAGCCCCAGAAGGGCTGAACCTGGGATATGGTTTGGGGCTGAGGATTTAGGAAGGGGCTGGAATTGGGGCTGGGCTTGGAGTTGGGTCTGAGATTTGGATTAGAGCTGGGATTGGGGTTAAGGCTAGACATGGGATTGGCTTTAGGGCTGGGGTTGGGATTGGGTCTGGGGCTAGATGAGTTTGGCACTGGGATGGGATTAAATACAGAACTGTGAGTGTGTCTAAACGTGCAGAGAGTTTGAGACCAGGATCAGGGTCAACTTTGGGACTGAGCTCACCCAGTGTGGGACAGGGCGGAAGTCACTGCTGGAAGGTTTGGGGAAAATCGTGGACTGGGGAAAAACAAGCTGTGAATGCCTTCAGTTTGGGATTCCTCTTGCCCAAGTCCATCTCTGGAAGTCACCTGATGTCCAAAAATCAAGAGGGAATAAAAAAATCCACCAGGAGTTTCCCATTTCCAGTCTCATCCCTCTGGGGTTCTGGTGGTCCCCCATCTCAGGGCTGCTGGGGATCCCATGGGTCCTGGGGATCCACCCTCTCCAGGGTCCTGCTTTTGGATTCTGGGAGGTTTTGGAGTCCCAGGGTCCCCCTCTCCAGCCTCCCCTCAATCCAGCCACTTGGGGGGCCCCCTTCTTTCCACCTCTCTCCTGGTTTAGGGCAAATTTGGTTGAAAACCCCCAAAAGGGGTTTCCTCTAGAATGCAGATTCAGCAGCCCCACCCTCATCCAGTTCGGGAAAATATTTCCTTGGAGAAAAGTGGAAAAAAACTTTATTTACCAGGCAAAGCATTCACCAGCACCAAAATTGAACAATATTAAGCAATAAAACCTCCTGCTGCTTCAAAATAGATGACAAACTCCACAAGTCCCTCCTTGGGCTGTAGCTCAGTGCACTCAGTGTCTTATCAGTCTCTTATCAGTCTCTTATCAGTCTCTCCAGCGCTGGAAATGCCTTGGTCCACGCCCGGCCAAGTGGGCCACAGGTGGGAGCTGCCAATGGTGTTCTGGGTGTTCAGTCCAGAGCAGGTTTGAAACAGCTCCAAAGAAAAAGAAAAACCACAGCCCAGGCAACTTCTCTGCCTCAGAGAGCTAACACCTAACTAAAAGCAAAGGAGAGCTCTGTCCTGCCCTCTGTCCATCCAGGAGCCGGAATGTGGAGGAGTGAGTGCAGTGTCTGAAAACAAACTGCAGCTTCTTCCTCCTCACCTTGGCTCTCAGAACCAGCCTTAAAGGTGCAGAACTCATTTCTGGGCTAAACCGACCAATGGGGTATGAGCATCATGAAGTCACCCCAGGACACGCCCCTGTCAGGGTCAGGGGGTCCCGTCCCCGCCTCATCTCTGGGCTGCCGGGGGTGCCCCAGCTCCGGTATCGCCCCTTCCCCTCTCCCCGCCCTGGGGGTCCCCGGTTCCACAGCCCCGGCTCTCACAAGGATCCACAAAACCAATGTCCCGCCCCGTCGGTACCGGGCCATCCCCACGTGGACCCTCCGTGACCCTCCCGAGGGGCGATCGCGGCTCCTCTGCCCCCAAAAAAGCTCCTCTTAGGGAGCCCGGAGATATCCGGGGCTCGAGTCCGGGATCTGCGGGCTCCGAACACTCTCCAAAAAAATCCTCCCGGAGACCCTGGCTGGAGTTATTTGGGAATTTAGCTACTTGAGCTGGGCTTCTTGTAGGACTTTCAGCAGCCTTGGGTTTCTCACCTTTGAGTAAATGAACTTCATCAGTCACGCGGATATCATTTGCTCCCTTTCCTCCTGTGATTTTAACAAACTTTTCAAGGAAGGGTAACAAAATATTTTCTTTACGCTCCAGACCCACAGCAGCCATTTTCCTCATAATTTCTCCCATAAGTTCCACAGGAGGAAGGAGGGACTGTGTACAAGTTTCTGAGAGTTCTTCCAGAAAGAGCCACAACCTCCTCAGAGGAGGGAACCATGCTGTTGTCAAAGGCACTTGGGGTCAGAGAAGAGTGCCTAAAGTCACGGTGCCAAAATAGTCTCGCAATCTGGATAAGAAAATTTTCAGAGAGATGCCTCCACCTCAATTGAGGTGGTAGAAAGACCCAATCCAAGGTGGATTTTATTAAACAGTAAATGTGAGGTAGAAAGAGAGATGGAAAGAAAGAGAAAAGGGGGCACAGCAAGAGAGTGACAGGGACAGAGACCTCCCCTGGGGCAGGGCAAGTGTGACATTGTCCCCTGTGTGTTGGCCTTCCCGGGGTGGGGGTTTTACACCTGAGCCAGTTTGGGTAAGGGGGGTGGTGTTCACCCCCTGAGCAGGGATTCCCCCACTGTTTCAGGTTGCAATGTAAGATGGAACCCAATGCATGTTTTCAATCGCCATCTTCATCAACTGCTAGAAACAGGTGGGGCAGTGTTCTTGATCTCTTCCATTACTCAGCTCTGATAACGCCCTCCAGGGGAGATATGTGCTGTGAATGGCCCATTGTGTGTCACTGCAGGACTGATAAAATTCCATCATCCCATTGTGGGATGCTCCGCCCAGGGGGAGGATCCAAGCATTCCTACCTGGATATAAGCTGAGCCTTGCAGCACCAGGAGCAGCTTGCCTACTGGATTCCCAGAGGACAAGAGCTCCAGAACCACCACTGGACCTCCAGAGGAAGACCAGACCCTTCTACAGGATCACTGCTTGGACAGAATCACGTTCATCACTCCAACAGGACTGCAGCCACCATTTAATGGGACTGCTGCCACCACCCTGAGCAGCAACAGGGTGTCAGGTTATATCCTGACTCTGTCAGTTTAAGGCAGTGATTCTGTTTCATTGCCTTGATCTTCATTTTCTTATTCAATTGTAATTCTGACTTAGACTCTCCGCCAGGTTTGCCTAAAATCCTGTACAAAAGACAATGTGTGCACCCTTTGTTTGGTTCCCAGAACAGGATTTCCCATTCCCAAACCTTGACTCAATGGAGGAGGAGGCTGTGAGGAAGAGGAAGATGCCCCAGGAGCCCCAGGCAGGTGAGGAGGAAGTCAGTGCCCCTTTCCCCCTCTCTCCTGCTCCATCTCCCAGCCCAGCACAGCCCCCGGCTGCAGGACAACCCTGCTGCCAACCCCGTCCTGCCGGGGATGCACTGGGGGGATCTCCTTCCCCTTCCCTGTGGCATGGAGGCAAATCCCATCCTCTCCTTGTCCTTCCTCCCCCAGAGAAGAAGCTGAGGATGGAGACCAGGGAGGACGAATCCCCACAGCAGAACCTCGTGGAAGAGGCCATTTTGAGTGGCTCCACACTGCAGAATTCCAACGTGGAGGAAAAGCCCCAGAGATCCCACAGGAGGAGGGGCTCCAAACCCAGCCCAGGGGGCTCTGAGGAGGAAAGACCCACCCTGAGCCAGGAAGGTGGGCAGAGCTTCAGCCAGAGCTCAGAGCTGGTGGCCCAGGAGCAGCTTCATGATGGGGAGAAGCCCCACAAGTGCTTGGAGCGTGGGAAGAGCTTCAGGCAGAGCAGCACCCTGATCAGCCACCAGATGATCCACACTGGGGAATGGCCCTATGAGTGTGGGGAGTGTGGGAAGGGCTTCAGCTGCAGCTCTGCCCTCATCATCCACCAACGCATCCACACTGGGGAGCGGCCCTATGAGTGTCCCCAGTGTCAGAAGAGTTTGCAGACCAGCTTCAGTCTCCAACTGCATGAGAGAATTCACAGAGAGGAGAGGCCCTTCCGCTGCCCAGACTGTGGGAAGGGCTTCAAGCGCAACTCCACCCTCATCACCCACCGACGCATCCACACTGGGGAGAGGCCCTACGAGTGTCCCCAGTGTGGGAAGAGGTTCACCCAGAGCTCTCACTTGACCAGTCACCAACGGAGGCACAGATAAGGAAAGGCCTGCAAATGCCTCGATTGCACAACAGCTTCATGCCCACTCCAGTTTCATTCCCCATGGGAGAAACCACATTGGGAAGAGTCCTGGGGATCCATGTTTTCTGTGATCCATGTGGGAAAGACACCTGTCCCTTTTCCTGCCCCTCCCAGTGACATGATGTAGCATTGAAAAATATGAGGATCTGTTTGGCATTGAAAAACATGAGGGTCTGGCCATGGCCCTGTCATTAGATTCACTCCCACCCCAGAACATTGCCAGGAGCAGGAAAGGGACTGTCTCTCTCTCTCTCTCTCACCCCTGAAGAGAAGGGTGTCCTTTCCAGACATGGGAAATTGTGGCCAGGCAGACCCAGTGAGTTGTGTTTTTATTTTCCCTGTAAACAGTTTTATTTGTCCCTTCTGTTATCAATATTGTTTCTGTTCCATTTGTTCCTTATCTCGTTGCTGTTCCCAATAAATTGTTCTTATCCTAGCCCGGGATCTTTGCCTTTTGTGCTTTCCATGGGAGGCGGGAGGGCAGCGAGGGCAGCGCGGTTTTAGCGGGAGCAGGAAATTGGGGAATCCCATTCCTGAAGCTCGGCCTGTGGAAACCAAGCATCCCAGCTGGTGCCAGCCCTGGTGGCCATGGCAGCAGCCTTGGGAGCGGGTCCCAGGCTGGGGCTGTGGGAACCTCTTCCCTCTGGTGCCCAGGGACAGGAGTGGAGGGAGCGGCTGCAGCTGAGTCGGGGCAGGCTCAGGTTGGATGTCAGGAAAAGGTTTTTGCCCAGAGGCTGCTGGGGCCCTGGCCAGGCTCCCCAGGGAAGGGTCCCAGCTCCAGGGCTCTCTGAGCTGCAGCAGCGTTTGGCCAGCGCTGCTAGGCCCAGGCTGGCATTGTTGGGGTGTCCTGTGCAGGGCCAGCAGTTGGACTGGAGGATCCTGATGGGTCCCTCCCAGCTCAGCCAATTCTGTGCTTCTGGGATCCCATCAGCCTGGGGATGGGGCTGCCAATGGTTGCCATGGCAACGGGCTCTGGCTGCAAGCCTGAGCTGGTGTCCGTGGCAACCACCCCTGGCATGGGGTCTCCATGGAGCTGCCAGGGGACTGAGCATAGCAACAGGTGGGCAGGGGATGGTTTCCATGGAAACTGACCATAGCAACAGGGTCCTGGTGATGGTTGCCATGGAAACTGACCATACCAACAGGGGGCTGCTGTTGATGGTTGCCTGCTAAGGATCAGATTTGTCACAGGCCCTCAGAGGGGTTCCATGGCGACTTGCCAAGAGTCTCCAGGCTGTTCCAGAGCTGGAATGTCACAGGCAGGGACAGGGGCTCCATGGAGCCCTCCCAGGGCTTTCTGGGGATGGTAAAGAGCCCTGGGGTCAGAGGCAGTCACAGCCATTCCATGGTGACATCCCAGGGCACCTTGGGCTGCAAAGGCACCCATCTGTCACAGGCACTCACGGGGGCTCCACGGTGACATCCCAGGAGTCCCCAGGCTGCCAAAGAGCCGGGATGTCCCAGACACTCACAGGGGTTCCTGTCATGGGCACAGTGGGAGCTTCAGGCTAAGTTTATTACAGAAGCTCCTGTTGGCTCACGAGGTGCAGAAATGATCCCCAATATCCCCACAGATCCCCAAATGTCACCATTGAATCAGAGATGACACAGATTCAGATCAGAAGGCTAAGGGCTAAAAGTCACCTGTTTTTTAGTCCTCTTCTTTTATATCCTGGTATGCTAGAGGTGGACCTCATTGGTCATTTAATCAACACATTTCACATGATTGGCCAATTAAGACAACACCCTTCAGTAAACCACCTTATGGAAAAAAGCCAACTTATCTCAAACATTGTTGGGGCATCAGTTATTGATGTTTGTTTTATATTGGGCCTTTCTGGGGGGCGGGTGGTAAACCCTCCTATAGCATTTCTGTCCCAGGTAAAATGAGATGGTCAGGACAGTTTTGGTCTTCAGCTTCTTGTTTATTGTTTGCTTATCTAAAGTTTTGCATTGCTGTCCACTCCAGGCTTAGCACGCTGGTAAAGCATTGCAAAATGGCCCCAAAATGTACAGTTTCAAGGTCTTTTGAAGTTGTCTTATCCAATTAACTCTAAAAACATACATTATTTCTACTTATCTACCAATAACTCATACATTGACTGTCCACATAAACTCTGCACTGTGCTTGACCAATGATTTTGTGCCACCGACTACAGAACATGGAGTAGATGAAGAAGAATTCAGGGACTACACCCCAATTGCTCCATCTTGCTTCCTATCTACACCATACTAAAAATCCCAAAATCTAAATTTCTCACCCAAGTGACATGCTATCCTAGCCTCTCATCTATTTCACATTTTGGTGAATTCTAATCGGTCTCAAAGTCCTGGAAGTCCTCTCCATGAGCAAAGGTTAAATGCAGCGTTTCTCTGGGGGTAAGGACCCCTCAGAGCAGACAGAGAAATATTCCCTGTGCCCTGGATTCCCACACATTTAACCTAAAATCCTTTAACACTTAACATGTGAATTTACCCAAAAATGTTCCAGGTAAGTAGGATTAGAAGGAGAAGAAACAGAAAACAACAGAAAGAAGATCCCGAGAAAGACACACACATAGGTACCAACTGCTGGGGTTCCAGCATCACCAAAAGAAAAACCCCAGGAGAAGGCAGGATCCAGAGCCTGGGCTGGCCTTGTGCTCCGGCTTTTAACCCCCTGGGCCTTCATGGCCCCGCCCCTGGGGTGGGACTGCCAGTTGCTTGTCCAATCAGAGCCAGGGTAGCACCACCTGCTGCTGTGTGATTGATTGATTGATTGATTGATTGATTGATTGATTGATTGACAGCTGGGCCAATCAGAGGTGGGTTAGCATTACCCCCTGCTGTGTGATTGACAGCTCTGCCAGGCCAGGGCTGGGGGCGGGGCTCTGTCCCACCACAAACCAAGGCCTGACCCGGCCCTGGCCCCACACTGGCATTCCGAGCATCCCAAGGTGTCTCGGGACATGGATCTCATCCAGCCTCTGACAGCCACCACGGTGACACTACGGAACCTCATGGAGCCATGGGTCAGTTGTGACAATGGAGATCCAAGGAAACGATGGTGAGACTGTGGAATCCAGGAATCGTGGAATCAAGGAGACCATTGTGCAAATCATGGGCCCTATGGAAGCAAGGATCAACAATCAAACTGTGGTTTGATTGTGATTGATTTAAAATAGAAACAAGGAGCCATTGTTTCACAGCGGGGCTGCGTGGGGCCAATGGACCCTTGTGACTCTGTTGGGGCTCATGAAACCAAGAAGCCATTGTGACATTGCCAGACCTCATGGAATCAAGGAGACCATTGTGACAGTGTGGGCACCCATGAAGTCAATGGAACATGGAACAGGCCTGCCTGGTTTGGCCTCCTGGGGGCTGTCTGACAGGTCCCACTGAATGTGGAATGTCAAGGGCTACTTCCCATCTGACCGTGAAGCACTGGGGCTCTGTGCTTTTATTCCTATGGGAGAGAACTGTCTTTCTTGTCTAGGCACCCATGGCCAAAATTGGGATTCTGCATCTAAAATTCCCTATATCCAAGGGTTACTCCCAGACAAAATCTGCCCATACAGTCAAGTCTGGCCAGCCTTGGCCTCTGGTGAGTGCCTCTCATCTGCCCCTGCCCCAGTGGGGCTCACTTGTTTCCTTCCTATGGAGACCATTGTGACACTGCGGAGCATTGTCGAACCAATGGGCCATGGTGACACTGCAGGCCCTTGTGGAACTTGTTACAGTGTAGGAACTTGTGGAACCAAGGGGAACATTGTGACCCTGCAGGGTACCATGGATCCAAGGGGCCACTGTTACACTGTGGGGCCTTGTGGAACCAAGGACGTTTTGCTGCTCTGTTGGGGCCACATGGTCCCAAGGGGCCAGAGTGAAGCAGCAGGGCTTTGTGGAACCAAGAGGCCATTGCTGCATTTCAGGGCCTTGTGGAGCCAAAGGGCCGTTGTGATCCTGCAGGGCACCGTGGATCCATGGAGAGCATTGTGGCATTGCAAGGCCCCATGGAATCATGGAGACCATTGTGACACTGTGGGGCCTCATGGAAGGAAGGGGCCATTGTGACACCATGGGAACTTGTGGAACCAAGGGAATCATTGTTGCACTACTGGGCCCCAATGGAACCAAGGGGCCATTGGACACAGCCAGGCTTCATGGGACCAATAGACCATCATGACACTGTGGGGCCTTGTGGAACCATGGAGACCATTAAGATCCTTAAGGACTTGTGTAACCAAGGGGCCTTTATGACACCTGAGGGCATCATGGAAGCCAGAGAACCACTGTGGCACTGCAAGGCCTCATGGGAGCAAGGAGCCATTGTGACACTGCAGGGCCCTGTGGAACCAAGGGAACATGAAATAGGTGTGGCTGCCTTGGCCTCCCAGGGGTCACCTGACAGGTCTGGCTGACCTTGGAATGTGGAAGGCCACTCCCATCTGCCCCTGAAACACTGGGGCTCTGAGCTTTCCTTTGTATGGAAAAGAACTGTCCATCTTTTCCAGGCATCCATGGCCAAAATTAGGATTCCACCTCCAAATTTTTGTTTATTCAAGGATTGCTCCCAGACAAAAGTTGCCAGGACAGACAGGTCTGGCTGGTCTTTCACTCCTAAGGGGCAGCACTTTCCTATTTTCCAAACACTGGAAAGGGCTCTGTGCTTTTCTTTTTATGCAAAAAAAAAAAAAAAAAAAATCCCTCTTTTCCAGGCACAAATGTTTTAAATTAGGACTCTGCATTCATAATGTGAAATATGCAAAGGTTGTTTCAAGCATGCCTGCCAGGACAGACAGGACCCTGCCTTAGCCTCTGGTGGTTGCTGTTCATCAGCTCCTGAAACATGGGGGCTCTGTGGTTTCCTTCCTATGGAGACCAATGTGACACTTGCGAGCCTTGTGAAATGAAGGGGCCATTGTGACACTGCAGAGCACCATGGATCCAAGGGATCATTGTGACACTGTGGGGCCTCGTGGAACCCAGGACATCATTGTGGCTCTGTTGGGCCACATGGTCCTAAGGGACCAGAGCAAAGCAGCAGTGTAGGAGTTAGCCTGGCTGTAACTCAGAGTCAGCCAGATTTTACCCCAGAAGAACTGGGCATGAGTTTCAAGCCCTGGGAATCATTTGTTTAACTTAGGGTGAGTTTGAGAGTTCCCCCATAAGCCTTTAGTGTTGTTATGCTAAGTTGTCCAAGTTCTCCTCCCCTATTGGTTACTTGTTTCCCCTATAGGGTTATTGTTCCAGAGTGTTCTACCCTCAAGTGTATATTTTGTTGCTTCCCCCTTTTCTCAGGTCTTTGGATCCTGCCCCTCATACTGTTCCCATGTTCTTCATGTTTATATTGTTTTTCACCCAGTTATTAAAGTTCCTTCTAAACAACTCCATCGATCCTGCTCCTTTTCATTTTTGCCACCCTCGCCCTGAAGTCAGGGAACCAGAGAGGTTTGTCACAGCCACCCTCATTGTGACATTTGGCACCCAAACAGGGACCATGACACTCAGGGCTCCCTGTGTGAGTCACGTCAGCTGGGGTTAGCTGATGGATAGGCCAGCGCTCCCTGGGATTTTGGATTGTTCCAGGCCCAGTGGATTCATCGTTGCTTCAAGGGACCTTGCCCAGGATCGGCAGGGACAACGATGGTTTCAGCTGCATAGGATTGCAGGTGGGTTTGGAGAAACACAAGACAATTGTTGCCCAATTTGCAACTATGTTTTTACAATATGCACCCACATCCCATAATTGATTTGAGGTGTTCCAGTGGCTCTTCCCCATGAGGCAGAGAAAGAGAAAATTGGGCAGCCAGATGTCCAAAGTAGAAAGGAGTGCATATGGATGCTTTAATTCTCACTGATCATGACAAAATATTTTCAAAGAAGAAATTAAAATCAATCATGAAGTGGATCATTAAAAATTTTCCAGATGCCTTTCCTGATGAAATCCATACCACTGAATTTTGGGACTCACGAGAGTTAAACTTTACAACTTTCCATCAAAAGGGACCCCACTGCACCCTACATGCTCCCCATCTTCCACACCACCCTTGACCAGCAAGCAGTGGGTTGAAAACTCAATCTTTTGGTCACTCCTAACCTGGGACCTCCCCTCAAACCTGCCTTTCTCACACCTTCCACGATGGTCCAAGATGGCAATGGCCACGCTGTCTTGGAGCATCATGCCCTGGAGACTCAAGATGGAAGGAGCCCGAATGTGGCACAGGAGCCCGACCACCCTCCCTCCATCTTGGCTCCTCCACTTCCTGCTACCACAGCCTTCTCTTCCGCCCTGAACGAACCTCCAGACTCCACCCCCACAACTGCGGGTCACGCCCCCACTGTCAATCATTCCACCTCCACCCTGGGCCATGCCTCTAGGTAAGGAAGAAACTGGCAAATAACCTCGAAACTTCTCATTGCCCTGGGATGAAATATGAAAGAAGGGGGAAGAATTCCAGGCATCAGCCATTGGTTTATGGGGAAATCAAGGATCTGTGTAGGGCAGCTAAAGACCATAGGAAGGACTTACCTTGTTTTAATGGCCTAATGAGGGCCATGTTTACAGCACATGTCTTAACTCCCTATGATTTAAAATATATTATGACCATGTTGTTGTCACCTACAGAATACACCCTGTGGGAAGGGGGATGGAAGTGTTTACTAAATCAATTCATAGCAGACTATGCTAATAATGAGGCGAGGGCAGAATTGACAATCAACCATCTAGCTGGGGAAGGACAACACAGCCTACCAGATGATCAAGCAGCAGTTATCCCCAGAGAAGTATTGGATGATATCAAAGAGATGGCTTTGAAAGCTTTAATCCAGGTATCGGATGGTAGCACCCCCACTTTGGACTACCTTGGGTGGCTGCAGCTAAAGCTTTAGGACAATCAGACCATCCTGGGTGCCTGTTAAGTAAGCAAACCAATGCTGCCTCCCTCACATTGAGTGGCTGCTCTCAGACACAGAGACCATCAGACACGCCACCTTGCAGAACAGCGATAGAGTTTTTACTCTGGGCACATGGGCATGGCTCTGTAGACGCTGAGGGCATGTGCTGCATGAACCTCTCCAGCCACAGCCAGTCAATCCACAAGAGCATTCAGGTATTGAAGGAAGGGTTCAAGAAACTTCAAGTGGAAAACAAAGACTGCTTCAATAAACTCTTCCAATCCAAGGGATAAAGGGTTTGATGATGCCTATCTAAAACAGGACTATTAATTCTCTTAGTGGTTGTTGTTGCATTGTTAATTGTCTCATATTTGTTTGAATGCTTTTAGAAAGTCTTACAAAATTCTTTCAGTTCCATCTTTGTGTTAAAACAGAAAGGGGGAAGATACCTAAAACAGGCTCCTGATGGACTCCTTGGAGGAGAGACTTGGAGGCCAGGATGGCACAAAAACCTTTCAGAGACTCAGTGTGGAAAGGAAAATGCTTGAAAGTACCTAAAAGTATTCTTAAATCCATAAAGTACCTTAAAATCCTTTAGTATCTCAAGGCATTAATGAGCCCCACTGAGTGTCAGTACAAAGCTCTCCAGGGACTCGTTAAAGCAGATAATTGGGGCCAAGATTGCACAAACCTCTCACAGAGTCTGTATCAAAAGGGAAACACCAAGTACCTTCAAATAACTGAAGTACCCTGAAGTATTAATGAGCCCCACTGAGTGTTGTTACTGACAAAGCCTCTCCAGGGACTAATTACAGCAGATAATTGGAGGCCATGATTGCACAAACCTCTCAGAGACTCCAAGGCAAAAGGCAAACCCAAAGTCCTTTGAAAAACCTGCAGTCCCTGCAGGGAGCATGAAGGAGCCCCCAGGGCCATTGCTGAGCAAGGCTCCCCAGGGACTCCTTGCAGCAGATCCTTGAGGCCACTGGGATGTGGGCTAGGGGGGGATGCTGAGGGCAGGACAAGGGGCTGACAGTGCCCAGCCTGGCTGGGGCTGTGCCAGGAGGCCCCAGGGCCTCAGGACAAGGTGTCTCCTCCCAGCCCTTGGTGGCACAGACCCTGCAGTGGCCCAGGGCACCAAGACTTGGCTTCTCTTTGTCCCAACCTGTCATCACTGCCTGCAGTTCTCTGCAGGGGCCTGGGGACACTTGCTCAGTCGTGTCCCTCTCTGGGACCCATTAAAAGTCCAAGAAAGTTTGGAGTGTGATTCTGCCTTGGAGTTCTGGAGAGGTTTCTTCAGCTCCCTCTCAGGGAATGATGTCCAGGGCCTGAGCACAAAGCCCCAGAGGCTGATTAAAGTCCTTGTGCTGTGTCTGTGCTGCTGAGCTGGGCTGGGCTCCTGGCCCAGAGGCAGCTCCTGGTCACCAAGAAGAGCTTCAAAAGCACATTTCTCCTGATGAGCAGCTCTTCTGCCAGCCCAGCAGGGCTGGGGCACTGCCTGCAGCCAGCCCGGGCACAGCACAGAGGCACAGAGAGCTTCAATCAGTCAGGGCTGGGAAGGGGCTGAGAAGTGCCTGGGGCACAATCACTGCCAGCCCTTGGCACAGGAACCTCTGGCTGCAGGACAATGCAGCTGCAGCTCCTGGAGCCATCTCCTGCAGCTGGAACATGCCAATGCCTGCAGAGCCTGTGAGTACATTCTCTGATTGTCTCTTGTGCAGAGCAGCCAGGGGTGCCCAGGGCTGTCCTGCAGCCCAGGGCGCTGTGCTGGGGCAGGGACTCTGCTGCCTGCGAGGGACAGCTCTCAGCCAGCCCTGGCAGCTGCTCCCAGCACTGGGGGACAAGATCTGGGTGGGGGGAGACAGCTGGTGAGGCTTGGGAGTGTTCTCCTTGTGTGGGGGGGATGCTGCTTTGTTCAGGGCTGCTCCCAGCATGGCCTTTAAGTGCAGAACATTTCCAAGTAAGTTATACAGGGACCACAGCGATGCAGGGACTGGATGAAAGGGGAAATCATGCTTTTTAAATCTATTTTTCTGGGTTGTCTTGATAGGAAATTGCACATAGATATTTATCTTTCAGTTCAGGTTTAAAAAAAAAACCAATCCTCTCAGATGTTTATAAACCAGGCAGTTACAGAAATCAGCACAGAGCCCCTTAGAGGCAGCATCAGTGCTGCTTTTCCAGACTCCTCAGGGTTGCTCTTGTTAGCGTTCAAAAACACATAATCACAGAAGCGATTATATGTGGTGCTTTTTATTCAAGAGCTCTGGGAATCAGGGTAGTTTCCACCCAAATCTGATTCCGACCATACATTCGAGGCGAACGTGTTTTATACTCTATCATTACTTAACTTTCATGTTAATTATTAAACTTATATTCATCGATTGTATACACAGATTTCAGCTAAACATAGCTCCCTTTAAACTTCCAACATAGTTTCTCACAATTCTTCCTTTGGTTATTTAATAATTATATTTAATTACTAAACAATCATCACATCTAACAATTATATCTTTTATCATACTGCTTACACAGGTGCAGTGATCTGAGAAAACACAAAGCCCAATATTTTCAAAGACTATTTTTAACATTTTCCAGGGCTCCACTATCACTCTGACGTTGCCCTCAGAGCCTGCAGAGCCAGAGCTGCCCCTGGGCAGTGCCAGAGCTGGGAGGGCTCTGCAGGGCAGAGCTGAGCCCCCAGGGCTGGGCTGGGCTCTGGCAGCCCTGGCAGGGCCCAGCCCTGGGCACAGGGAAGCAGCTGCTGGCAGGGACAGCTCCAGGCAGCAGAGCCCTGGGCAGGCAGTGGGGGGAAAGTGCCCCCAGCCTGTTCTGGGAGATTTCAAGTCCTCTCCAAACCCAACTATTCCATGATTACTTTTCTTACAGATCCCCATGCCAAGGCACATCAAATGTCCAACAGCAGCTGCATCAGGCACTTCCTCCTGCTGGCATTGGCAGACACGCGGCAGCTGCAGCTCCTGCACTTCTGCCTCTTGCTGGGCATCTCCCTGGCTGCCCTCCTGGGCAACGGCCTCATCATCAGCGCCGTAGCCTGCGGCCACCACCTGCACACGCCCATGTTCTTCTTCCTGCTCAACCTGGCCCTCGCTGACCTGGGCTCCATCTGCACCACTGTCCCCAAAGCCATGCACAATTCCCTCTGGGACACCAGCAACATCTCCTACACTGGATGTGCTGCACAGCTCTTTTTCTTTCTCTTCTTTATTGTAGCAGAGTTTTCCCTCCTGACCGTGATGTGCTACGACCGCTACATGTCCATCTGCAAACCCCTGCACTACGGGACCCTCCTGGGCAGCAGAGCTTGTGCCCACATGGCAGCAGCTGCCTGGGCCAGTGCCTTTCTCAATGCTCTCATGCTCATAGCCAATACATTTTCCCTGCCCCTGTGCCATGGCAATGCCCTGGGCCAGTTCTTCTCTGAAATCCCACAGATCCTCAAGCTCTCATGCTCCAAGTCCTATCTCAGGGAACTGGGGCTTCTTGCTGTTAGTGGCTGTTTAGGACTCAGCTTTTTTGTGTTCATTGTTTTCTCCTATGTGCAGATCTTCAGAGCTGTGCTGAGGATCCCCTCTGAGCAGGGATGGCACAAAGCCTTTTCCACCTGCCTCCCTCACCTGGCTGTGGTCTCTCTGTTCCTCAGCACTGGTATATTTTCCAACCTGAAGCCCTGCTCCATGTCCTTCCCATCCCTGGATCTGGCCCTGTCAGTTCTATACTCGGTGGTGCCTCCAGCCCTGAACCCCCTCATCTACAGCCTGAGGAACCAGGAGCTCAAGGCTGCAGTGTGGAGACTGATGACTGGATGCTTTCAGAAACATTAAACTGCTGGCCAATTTCTGCAAATCACTTGTAATAAAAGTCATCTTAGATAGTACATGTTGGTTTAATTTTGGAAGTCCTTTCTCTTTTTATTTTAGGTTTTTAATCTTTTCCACAAATAAATCTCATTTATTGTACCATTTCTCATTTTGTTTCCCTCCACCTACCCTGTGGCCACAGACTGTATAAATGAGGGGTTGTGCTCTCAGTGGCTTTAAATGAACTAACGGATCTTCCAGAAGTGTTTTCTGCAGAGATGCCCTTTTGTTGCCTTCTCTGGAGCTGCAGCAACAATATCTGTGTGCAGAGCTGGGGCAGATCAGGCCTGGCCCAGCAGCTGTGCCCAGCAGCAGCAGCAGCACTTGGTGTTGCCAGTGCTGCTGCTGTGGCCCTGCCGCGCTGCCCTGGTAGCCCTGGTGTTGCTGCAGGGCCTGAGTGCTCTCGGGGCCGGGCACAGCCCTGGGGGTGGCAGTGCCGGGGCTGCAGCAGGGACAGGCCATGGGCACTGCTGGGGCAGCGCTGACGTCTCAGGCCAGGCCCTGGGGGCTCCAGGCTCCTTGCCCAGGCTCTCTCAAGAACACGGCCAGGCCAATGCTCAGCACAGAAACCCCCGTCAGCAGCCCCAGGCTGGCCGTGGGCAGGCTGGGGGCAAACAGCATGGCTGGGGCTCTGCAAGGGCCCTGGGGCAGACGGGAAGGAGCAGCAGAGCAGGGGCTGATCCATGCCCAGCGCGCTGCACAGCCCAGGGCAGCGTCCCCGCGCGTCCTCATGCAGCTGCCAACAACATCCCCCCTCTGCAGCTCTGGCCTCTCCCCCAGCTCACACAGGTGCCCCATCCTTGCAGGCACAGACACGGCAGCACTGCCTCAGCAGCCCCTGTTTGCATTGCACACAGCAGGGGCAGCACCCCCATGCTGTTGCTGTGGGGACATGAACCTGAGGGAGCACAAATGCCATCAGCCCCTGGGGCCAGCAAGGCCTGCGGGACACCAGGGAAACCACTCAGCTTTGTCCTGGCCTCTGCAGTCAGCCAGAAAGTTTGTTCCCATCAGCTGGGAGTTTCCTGTGCCACTGCAGACGCTGTTGCTCAGAGCCAGGGCTGCCTAGCAGCCACCCCCAAACTGCCCTGAGCATTTCCTTGGCTTCACCTTTGCTTTCTTTACTCTTCATGATAGAATTTTCTTCCTCTTTCCCATCCTTATTCCCTCCCCTGCAAACAGCCCATCCCTGTTGGCCCTTTCCTCTCTGGCCCCACTCCCCATTGCAGTTCCTGACTCGGCCCCATGGGAACGTCCCTTGGGCAGCAGGATCATCCTACAAGTGCTGCAGGAATTGTCTGCAGGCTCCTGCAGTGCCTGCTGCTGCTCCCTTGCCAGAGGCACCCCAGGCCTGGGGGGCACATCTGGGCTGCTGTGTCTGGCTCTGGGGCTCCCTGTTCTGGGCAGTGAGGAGGAGCTGCAGAGGCTCTGCAGGACTGACAGGATGGGCTTTGGGGCTGGCAGGAGAAGCTGAGGGACCTGGGCTGCTAGAGCTGCTGAAGAGGAGGCCCAGGGCTCATCCTGCACCTGCTCCAAGGGTGGTTTCAGAGAATCACAGAATCAACAAGGCTGGAGATCATCAAGTCCAACCTATGCCCTGACACTGCCTTCTGTCCCCTGAGCCTCCTCTTCTCCAGGATAAACAACCCCAGCTGCCTCTGCTGCTCCTCACAGGACTTGTGCTCCAGAGCCCTCCCCAGCCTTGTTGCCCTTCTTTGGACACGCTCCAGACCCTCCATGTCATTCCTAAACTGTGGGGCCCAGAACTGGACACAGCACTGGAGGTGCTGCCCAACCAGTGAGAGCACAGGGGAAGAATCCCTGCCCTGCTCCTGCTGGCCACACCATTCCTGATCCATAGGAGCGCCAGGGGTTGGATGAGGGAAATGGTGTGGATGGGGTTGGGACAAAGTGTTATTGATTGTCAGCCATGAAGGGTCTTGATTTTCATGTCTGTTCAGACAGCATTAGGAGGTGCTGGGGGTCCATATCAATTGGATATTTCTGATAATCAATCAATAAACAGGAAATAAAAACAGGTCAAAACAGTTCTCTCTGCATTTTTTTCAAACAGTATATTCAATTTGAATGCAATTCTGAAATCTGTCTAATTAGCCACAGAATAATTGAAAATTTGAATTATTCCCAAGGGCTTTTTTCATTCAGGTGTTTTGAACAAATTTTTTGAGCTTTTCTCACTGAATTCCTGAACTGAAAAGCGCAAGAAAGAAGAAGCCTCAAGATTTGTAACATTCATGAGTACCATCCAAGTGGCTGAGGATCCATCCCTATCAGGGCAGCAATGAACAGAAATGGGCACAGCTTTGTGGCTGCTGTCCCAGCTTTGGCATGGGCCCTGGGCCTGGAGCAGGAGCAGCTCTTGAGGGCCCCAAGGCCGGGGCTCTGGTGCTGCCCTGGGCAGATGGGATGGCAGCAGGGGCTGCAGAGCTCTCAGCACCTCAGGCCGAGGGGAGCAGGGCAGCCAGGGAGCCTCCTTTGGCCTTGGCCAGGCACCTTCCCCCATGGCTGGGGCTGAGTCCTGTGGCAGCTGCTGCTGCTGCTGTGCCCTTGGCAGGGGCTGAGGCCGTGGGGCCAGTGCCCAGAGCAGCGTGGCCTGAGCAGAGCTGTGGGGCCAGAGCCGGCTGGGCTGGGCTGGGCTGAGAGAGGCCCTTGGTGCTGCCCAGAGCTCAGGGCAGCTGGCAGAGCTTGCAGGGAGCTGGGCTGGGCTCCGAGAGCCTGGCCCAGAAACCATCAGTGTCCATCTCAGCCTGGCTGAGCGTGCAGGGGCAGGACTCAGGCCAGGCCTTGTGGGGCAGGGCCAGCGCCTGTGCAAGGCATTGCAAACAGGCAAGTGGCCCAGAGAGGAGGCTGCTTTGTGCCTTTGGTGGCAGGGACAGAGCAGGGAGGGGGCCCAGGACATTTGTCAGCGCCAGCCTCTGTACCCAGCCCTTGGCAGCCCCGGCTGCTGAGCCCAGCTTTGGCCTGGGCTGAGTTTGGCTGTGGCCCAGCTCCATCCTCCTGCGGGGCTCAGGGCCTGTTCCCGGCCATGGCCAGCCCTGGCTGCCTCTCTGCTGGCCCAGAGGCCGGCAGAGCCCGGGGCAGGGCTGTCTGTGCAGCCCCACAGGTGCCACGGGCTCTGCAGGAGCTGGCAGAGGCTGCCCAGCAGGGAGGCCATGGGGCACAGAGCCCCAAGGCTGCTGTGGGCACCACGGCACAGGGGCCATTCCCAGCCGCAATGCTCCTGGCCTGGGCTGGGCCTGCACAGGGGCTGGGCCACCATGGCTGGGCCAGCACAGGGCCACAAAGGGGCCACGCAGCCGCTGCCGGGGCTGACAGCAAGGCCAGGCACACACAAGCAATTGCTGAGCATGGCCTGTGCTGGCCAGGCCTGACTGTGCCAAAGACAGAGCTCAGCTGCCCTTGGGGGCTGCAGCAACACTGCAGAGCCCAAAGAGCCTCCATGGCTGGGCTGGAGACCAAGGCTGCAGGAGGGAAATGCAGGGCTGCTGCGGGATGGGGAGGCCATTGAATTCCAGCACACACCTCAGCTCTCTGATGATCCCAGCACCATGCTGGGCCCTGTTTCAGACTGGAGCAGAGCAGATGTTGATGGGACAGGAGCCCTGCGGGGCTGTCAGGGACCTGCAGCTTGCAAGGTGCTCTGCTCTCCCTCAGGTGCTCTGGGAGAGATCCAATCCCAGCTGGGCACCTCAGGGCACAAGTGGCACTGCGTCTTCATGGGCACACAACTGATGTCTGCCTGGAAAGGGGCACAGGTGTTAATACCTGTTAGTTTCATAATATACAAGCGAATCTTTATTTTCTGGGTCGTTTGAGTACTTTTAAGAAATGGCAAAATTCTCCGACCAGGAACACGAAGTTCCTGGAAGTGTCCTGATGGCAGAAGGAGAAGAAATGCTGGTCTTCCTGTGGACTTGTGTCACCAATATCTACTGTATTACTTCCTCTCCCTCTTCCTTCAGGTGTTTCCAGGTCAGCTGTTTAAATGGCCATGTCTAAGGACATCCCTTCACTAGACCAGCTGGATCTTTGTCCACCTTGCTGCTTTCAGATTTCCTCCTCCAGATGCTCTCTGGTCATTCAAGTGCCTGTCAAATGACTGGTTTCATGCTTTGGGCTGCAGGGACTTGCCCAATATTTCTGAAATTCAAATAAATATCACATTAGTCAAGGTCTTAATTGTGTTTCTATCTGTCACAGATTTTTTCTTATGTCTTTGCCTAAAACTGTTCTGTACAGAAATCCCTTGAGAATGGGGGACATGTCAGATGAGGCTGGGACATCTCAGAGATCTGAGGGAAGAGCTGTGATGGTTATTAAACTGTTCAAATGTTCAACTTGTGTTTGTTGGCAAGAAACCTTTCTCTGCCTCTCAGTGTCACCAGGCCCTGAACCCAAAGGACACAAACCTGATGAGTTGTGGTTCCCACTGCAGGGGCTGCACTTGGACCTTGGCTCTGCACAGGAGAGCTCTTCATGCCCTTTCTCTCTTTTCCTCCCTCTGGGCATGGAGGGAGCTCCTGACTTCAGCCTGTGACTCGTGTGTGCAAAGAGCAAATCTGGGCAGAATTGGGGCAGGGAGGGTTTGGGGGGACCTTGGGATCTGTGCTGGGCACAGAAGGTGTTTTCCATTGCTCTGAGACTGTCTGCTGTGCAAAGAGGATTTAATATCCAGCAGAGGAATGACTATGGCATTTGATGGAGCTGTGCCTTCCCTTGACTTTGCTGGCTGACAAGAAACGTACATCCCTCTGTGTCTTGGGCAGCTCCTTCTCCAAGGAAAGCAGGTGGGAGTTGGAGCCAAGGAGCTGAAAGCTGCAGGTGCAGCCTGGGCTGGAGGCAGCTCAGATTTGCACAAGGCTGCTCTGAGTGCCAGGGCTTGGATGGGGGAAATGGTGGGGTGGGGGTAGGGACAGAGTGTGATTGATTGTCAGCCATGAAGGGTCTTGATTTCCATATCTATTCAAACTGCATGAGGAGGTACTTGGACTCAGTGTCAATTGGAGATTGCACACATCATTTAATTAACCGGGGAAAAAAACTAAACAGGACCTGAAAAATATTTTTCTCACTGACTTTTTAAATATATTGCATTCATTTTGGATATACTACTGAGATCTGTCTAATTAACCACAAAAGATTTGAAAATTAAAATTAAATGATTCCCAGTGGCTTGGCTTGTTCAGGTGTTCTGAATGTCAATGAGCCCTGGGACACTGAATTCCTGCACTGAAGAGCTGAAGGCTGAACAAGCCTCTGGAGCAGTGAAATTCAGCAGCAGCCTCCAAGTTGCTGAGGATGTCAGCAGCCCCCAGTGAGGCCATCCCTGCCCAGAGACCGTGGGGGAATGGGCAGACAAGGAGAGCGTCCCTGGGGCTGGGGCAGCACAACTCAGAGGCACCAGCGGCTCCAGCTGGGCAATGGAGTGTGGAATGTGGCTGGGAAAGCCCTGCCTGGGCTGGGCCAAGCAGGACACACAAGCCCTGACTCCATCTCCCAAACATCTCTCTCAACAAGACATTTAAATGGAATTACAATTGTTTGTGCCCTCTGAGTTAGGTGCACTGGAGAAATACCAATACAAGAGATTCTAGGAGCTCAAAACAACCAAACTGCCTTCCCTGGGAAGTTCAGAAAATTGGAGACACTTTGGCAAAAGGTTTATTATGACATTGTAGTGGTTTTGGTTTGTTAATTTCAGATTTTTCTATTCTTGACATTTCTTAATTAATGGATTGATGAGTATGGGGGGTTTTAGTGTCAGTTTAATTATTTATCTATTTATTTTATTGTGAGATTGTATTATGAGAATAGTAAAGTAGGCCTAAAATTTTAAAAGGGTATATAGAAAATTTTATTTAAAATAAATTTATAGAGAAAAAAGGTCGTAAGAATTAAAATAAATTATTTAGAACCCTTTTTTTTTCTTTACAACTTTTTCTTTTTACTGACAATGTAAAGAAAGTAAACTTAAAATTTCTAGTTAGTTTACTATTTATAGAATTGTCTATATTTAGTTAACTTAGGGAGAGAAGTTTTTCTTGTTAAGGTTGTGAAGATTTTTTTACAAGAGGAACATTTTTTTTTTTGGCTCATATTTTTGTCATGGATAACACCAGTCTGGGGAACTTTGTTCTTGTGAAGTTGTTTTTATTCCTACAACCTTTTTCAGAGCTTGTTGATGGGCCATGTTGACTTAGGAGGTATTGTTTTAAAGATGAGTTATTTAAAGGTATAAGTTTTTATTATTTACTTTTAAAATTATTTTTACTCTGGGAATAGAGATCTTCTCTTGGAGATACTGGATTACTTTTTTTTCCCCCTGTTTAAGCATTTTATGTAATTAAAGTTATTTTAACATTTGCTTATTTTAGTATGGAGGTTTTTCTTTGATAACAATTTGAATTTTTAAAAATATTTTTTTGTGTTATAAAGAAAAAGGGTTTTTTCTTTATAATTTATAAGAGGATTTTAGTTTCAGGAGTAACATATTTTTTATTGTTTTTTTTATTTAGGATTTAATTTCTTCTTTACTTACTTTGATGGTTTTATATTGGTTTTTTATAGGCTTGTATTTTTTTTTTCTTTTACTCATGGGAGGATTGAAGTATTGAAAGAGTTAACACCTGACCTGCTGGCATCGTGTGGTGGAAGTTTTGGTTGGGTTGTATTAAGATTGGTTTTCTGGTTGGTTTTAGGTTTTTTTGTGTTTTAGTTGTAGGGTTATTTTGTATGGTTGTAGGTTGTAGGGGTTTTGGTTTGAGTTGTGTTGGGGGGAGGGGAGTTAATGGTGAGATTTTTAATAGCTGTGGCTGTGTTTGTTCTGGCTGGGGTTTTGTAGCCTCTTTTGTTTTCCTGTTTGGGAGTTGTTGGCGTTTGGTTTGGTCAGAATGGGGCTGATGGGGGTAGCCTGGGGAGGAGGGAAGGGGCTCAGCCCATGGCAGGGTTGGTTTGGTTTGGTTTGGTTTGGTTTGGTTTGGTTTGGTTGAGATGGGGACCAGGGCCTGGGCCCGCTGCTTCTTTGTTGACTGGGAAAGAAAGAGGAGGTTCCTGGGTTTTTTCATCTTTAACATTTGTGTTTCACAGAGGCGTGTTCAGTATCTCAGTGGCATAACAGATTGTCAGTGACACAAAAAGTTTCATATTACGTTTTAAAATTCTTTTCATATCAAATTATGACAAATATTCAACCAACAAAAACACTTTTTAAAGCATTGACTTGGCCCATTCAACTTCACAAACTCTAAGCCTGTTCAATTTCATGTTAATCAAAATTTACAGGAGCACAGAAATAGAAGAAGACACATAGAGAGAGAAAGACATAAAAGATACAGAGAAGCACACACACAGCTACCAACTCCTGGATTCCAGCATTGTTCAGATGGAAATTCCAAGAGGATCCAGGGTCAAGCTGTGTGCTTGCCTTGTGGTCAGCCTTCAATACCCCTTGGTCTCCCTGGGCCCTTCCCCCAGGTGGGGCTTGGGCTCATTTGGTCCCTCAGGAGCTGGGCTGGGGCTGCAGAGGTGGCTGTGGAGCATTGCCTGTGCTGTGCCAGGGACTGGCAGCCACTGCTGGGCTGGGATAGAGGCTCTGGGGGGATTGGGGTTCCAGGGCTGGGCAAGGCTGGGGTTCCAGGGCAGGGCAAGGCTGGACCTGACCCTTCCTCCCCCACACAAAAAATGTTTTGAGCCGACAATCTCCGCCAGTCTGTCACAATAGGGAATGTTGGAGGTGCAATCCAAATTCTACTTATGAGTGCCTGGGCGAGAACAGTTCTTTCCTATAGGAAGGAAAGCAGAGAGTCCCAGTGTTTGGAAGGCAGGTGAGAGCCTCACTAGGCCAAGGTCTGGCAGACTTGTCAGTAATGGCAGATTTTGTCTGGGAGCAGTTGTTGGATTTAGGGAAGGTGGAACCCAGTCTTGGCCATGGATGCCTGGAAAAGCAAGACAGTTCTTTTATATAGGAAGGAAAGCATGCAGTCTTCCCCAGGGTTTAAGGACCAGATAGGAGGTGACCCTTGTGAAACAACTGCCAGCCAGACTTGTCCTGGCAATACTCCTATGGGAACATGGGTGCCTGGAGAAGAAGGACAGGTCTTTTATATTGGGAAGGAAAGCACAGAGCCCCAGTGCTTCAGCAGCAGATGAGAAGAGACCTTCAACATGCCAAGGTCAGCTGGACCAGTCAGGTGGCCCCTGGGGGGGCCAAACCAGCCAAACCTGTTCTGTGTTCCATTGGTTTTGTGGGATCCCATAGTGTCACAATGATGCCTTGGATCCATGAGGCCCCACAGTGCCCTAATGGTGACTTGTTTCTATGGGGTCCCACAGTGTCACAATGGCCCCTAGGTTCCAGAAGGCCCTGCAGTGTCACAATAGTCCCAACAATTCCATGGGGCCTTGCAGTGTCACAATGGTCTCAGTAGTTCCCCAGGCCCCACAGTGTCACATGACTCCTCAATTCCATGAGCCCTGCAATGTCACAATGGCCTTTGGTTCCATACAGCCCTGCAGTGTCACAAAGGCCTCTTGGTTTCAGGAGGCCTCACAGTGTCACAATGTCCCTTGGTCTCACAGAGCCCCACAGTGTCACAATGGTCCCTTGGTTCCATGGGCCCTGTGCTGCTGCATTCCCCCCTCCCCTTCTCAGGCCGCCCTGCCAGCTGAGAAATGCTCCTTGGGGCTCGGCCTTGGCCAACAGCCCCTGGGCTCAGCTCCTCTGCAGCTCATCACAAACACTGTCTGCTCCAGGCACTGCTGCTGCCCAACCAGCTCCTGCTTTCTGTAGGAGCAGCCCTGGGAACTGGTTTTGTTCCCTCAGTGGCACAGCATCCCTTTTCTCACACTGCCAAAGAAAGCTGTGGATGCCAAGTGTGGCCAGGATGAACCATTGCTGGGACTGACGCCCCTCTCTTGGGGCCCTACAAACAGTGCTCCAAAAGGAGCCCTTGGAGCTCTCCTGGGCCAGCGACTCCCTCTGAGTGGGGCCTCTCCCAGCCGGGAACTCTCCCGTTTGCTGCACTCGGGGATCCCCAACAACGACGGAGCCTGGGCCGATCCCCCCACTCCTCCAGGCCCAACCCTTCACCTGCTGGGGAGATGCCAAAGCATCCTCAGGAAGCATTTCCTGCCCTCAGGGGAATTTCTCCCAGGTGCCTTGCACTGACTCTTTGTGTCTGTGTGCACACAGGAGTGCCTGTGCTGGGGAAATGTGGCAGAAATGCTGCTCTCTGAGGGGTTTGAGTGCCTTGCATAGCTGAGTCAGTCAGGACTGTACGAAATGTTCAGTCATGAGGTATGAGCTAAGTTAAATGCTCCTGAGAGTTTTTCTTTTGCTAAGTTCTTATTTTAATGTAAGTTATTAGGCTAAGTTAAATACTGTTAAGTATTATTCCTCTGTTACATTGCAAAGTCAGAGGTTATAAGTTAGGTTAAATACTGTTAGCTGCTCTTTTTGCCTAAATTGTGACATTTAAGCTATCAGTTACGGTAAAGTCCTGTTAAGTTTGAGCTCTGTTAAACCTTTGGGCTGTATTCCTTTTATCCTTCCCCTCACTGTCCTTGTGTCACACACACACACACAAAGACAGTTCTTGGTTCATTTCTGGTTTGACTGCCTGCATTTTGTTTGGTTTTGTTGTTGCTTTGTTTCCTTGGTGTGCCTGAAGTGTCCAGTCAGGAGCAGAGTGACTCTTGCCAAGGAACTTTGTGCTGCTGTCCCTTAATATTAAATCTGGTTTTTGCTGATCCCGTGCTGGGGATTTTTTCAGCGCTCTCAAGGCCTCGTTGGTAGCAGGGTGAAGGAGCCCTGGCCCAGGCTCTGGCCCTGGGGGACACGGGGACGCTGCCAGGGGGTCCCTGTCCCCCTGTGCCACCCCCAGGGCCCCAGCCCCCCGTCCCCGTGTCAGGCTCTGGGGTCAATCTTGTGGAACATCCTCTGGGGGAGGCTGCGGCGCCGGGGGCGGGGGGACCCGGGGGGACAGGGGACCCTGCTGTGCACGAGCAGGGTTGGACTGCTCTGGGGGGAACTGTGAGGGGGGCTGGGGCAGAGTGACCTCCCCAGTGACCTCACACAGCCCCTGTGATGTCACACAGCCCCTGTGATGCCACACAGCCCCTGTGATGTCACACAGCCATCTCTGAGATGTCACCCTATGATGTGATACAGCTGCCCTGTGATGTCACAGAAGCCTCTGTGATGTCACAAAGTCACCCTATGTTTTCACATTCTATTCTGTGATGTCACAGCCAGCTCTATGATGTTACACAGCCACCTGGTTATGTCACAACCCACTCTCTGATGCCACAGATCCACACTCTATGGTGGCAGAGTCTGCTCTATGGCCTCACATCCTACTCTGTGATGTCACAGCCAGCTCTGTGATGTCACAACTCCCTCAGTGATGTCACAAAACCCTCAGGAACTCAGTTACCCTCAAGGGCCCAGCCAGGTGGGGCAGCCGGGGGTTGCCCACAGCCTGCAGGGACAGAGGTGCAGGGCAGGGACACCGTAGAACAGACTGGGCTGCACAGGGCACAGGGATGGGTAGCAGCTGCAGGACAGCCCTGACAGAGCCAACTTGGGCAGCGCTTTGGCCATGGCTGCTGGCCCTGGGCCTGAGGCCATCAGGGGACAAGTGACCCTTGCAGGCCTGGGGCCTCATTGCCTCCTTGTCCCTGCTCACCAGCCTGGCAGGGGCCACCCCATGCTCCTGCCCTTGGCATTGCCCATCCCCACATGCCAGTGCCCTCCCGGGAAGAGCCCTGAGCAATGAGGGAGGGACAGGATCTGCCTGGCCAGGGGCTGGGGCTCAGACCTTGGCCCTTTGCATTCCTATGTCTGTGCTGCTGAGCTGGGCCGGGCTCCTGGCCCAGAGGCAGCTCCTGGCAAGGGCAGCAGAGCTGCAGAGAGACAGCTCTGGCCAGGAGCAGCTCCTGTGCACAGCCCAGCAGGGCTGGGGCACTGCCAGGGCCCCTCAGGGACACCAGCAGGGCACAGACAGAGCTCCCAGGAGCTCAGCACTGCCAGGGGCTGTGGCATGTCCCAGAGGGGGCTGTGTCACAGCAGCTCCTCTGTGCCTGTGTCATGGAGGCACAGAGCAGCTGTGATGTCAGCAAGGGGCTGTGTGACAGCACAGAGTGGGCTGTGTGAGGTCACAGATTGGGCTATGACATCACAGAGTTTGTTGTGTGTGGTCATTTAGCAGCTATGGCATCATAGAGGGGATTGTGTGACATCACAGAGCAGGCTGTGACATCATGGCATGGCTGTATGACATCATAGAGCTGGCTGTGAGGTCAAAGTGTGTACTGTGACCTTACAAAGTGGCAATATGACATCACAGAGAGGGTTTTGTGATACCACTGAGGGGGTTGTGACATCACACATCTGTCTGTGACATTGTAGAGTAGGGTGTGAGGTCATAGAGCAGATCCTGTGTTCATAGAGGGTGTCTCTGTGACATCAGAGAGAGGGTTGTGACATCACTGGCTGGCTTGTAACATCATAGAGCAGGCTGTGACATCACAGTACAGATTGTGGAATCACAGGGTGACTTTCTCACATCACAGAGTCTTCTGTGACATCACAGTGCAGCTGCATGACATTCCAGGGTGACATCCCAGAGCTGGCTCTGTGACATCACAGGTGGCTGTGTGACATCACAGGGGCTGTGTGACATCACAGAGATGGCTGTGTGACATCACAGGGGCTGTGTGAGGTCACTGGGGAGGTCACTCTGCCCCGCCCCCCTCGCATTTCCCCCCAGAGCAGTCCAACCCTGCTCGTGCACAGCAGGGTCCCCTGTCCCCCCGGGTCCCCCCGCCCCCGGCGCCGCAGCCTCCCCCAGAGGATGTTCCACAAGATCGACCCCAGAGCCTGACACGGGGACGGGGGGCCGGGGCCCTGGGGGTGGCACAGGGGGACAGGGACCCCCCGGCAGCGTCCCCGTGTCCCCCAGGGCCAGAGCCTGGGCCAGGGCTCCTTCACCCTGCTACCAACGAGGCCTTGAGAGTGCTGAAAAAATCCCCAGCAAGGGATCAGCAAAAACCAGATTTAATATTAAGGGACAGCAGCACAAAGTTCCTTGGCAAGAGTCACTCTGCTCCTGACTGGACACTTCAGGCACACCAAGGAAACAAAGCAACAACAAAACCAAACAAAATCCTGGCAACCAAACGAGAAACCGAGAACTGTCCCTGTGCGTGTGTGTGACAAAAGGACAGTGAGGGCAAGGATAAAAGGAATATGGCCCAAAAGCTGAACAGAGCTCAAACTTAACAGGACTTAACTTGCACTTTAACCTTAACTGATACCTTCAACTTGACAATTTAGCAAAAGAACAGCACTTAACTTTGATGCTAGCCAGGGGTTTATTTACAGACGCGAACGAGATGGGGCTGCTATATGAAAAGTGTCTCGAGCTGTTTATTTTTTCAGCATCAGTCTCATTACATGATTATGATAATGGCAAGATGCTAGCAGCTCACAATCCAGGCAGCAGGCCAGAAAACTTAATGTTACAACATAGTTTATAAGCTTCTTGACCAATCACACAATGCAAAAGCATATTGACAGTAGTTCTATCCAATCACCATAAGCACACATGCCTTTGGTTAAAACAATGCTTGCTTATTTAGAATACAATACCTGTTTGTAAGAGACAACGCACAGAGCACCATTATTAAGCTTTAACCTTCCTAATAGCTTGCTAGATAAACTTTCTGCAACTTATAGAGCTATTCAGACAAGCATTAATACAGAGGCTATTGTTCTATTTGCCCTTGCCTTTTCTACAATTTAAATAATTTTTCTGCTGACCAATGTCATGACTGTTGCTTTAGCACTGTTCACAATTCTGCTGTATCTGAGGCCTGCCTTTTGCAGCTTTCCTAGAACCCTCTAATTTTATGGATTCCCACAAACAGTATTTAACCTAACTTACAACCTATGACTTAATGATTTAATGGTAGAATAATATTAAACAATATTCAACTTGGCTTATAACATATTAAACTTTACTAGCAAAAAAAACCCTTAACAGCATTTAACTTATTCCTTATGATGTAACCTTACTTACAGTCCTGACTGACTCAGCTATCCAAGGAACTCAAACCCCTCAGAGAGCAGCATTTCTGCCACATTTCCCCAGCACAGGCACTCCTGTGTGCACACAGACACAAAGAGTCACCTCCAAATTCCCTATATGCAAAGACTGCTCCCAGACAAAATCTGCCATTCCTGACAAGTCTGACAGACCTTGGCCTAGAGAGGTTCTCACCTGCCTTCCAAACACTGGGGCTCTGTGCTTTCCTTCCTATGGAAAGGAACTGTCCTTCTCATCCAGGCACCCATGGCCAAATTTGGGATTTCACCTCCAACATTCCCTGTTGTGACAGACTGGAGGAGATTGTTGGCTCAAAACATTTCATGTGTGCGGGGGAGGAAGGGGCAGGTCCAGCCTTGCCCTGCCCTGGAAGCCCAGCCCTGCCCTGCCCTGGAACCCCAATCCCCCCAGAGCCTCTATCCCAGCCCAGCAGTGGCTGCCAGTCCCTGGCACAGCACAGGCAATGCTCCACAGCCACCTCTGCAGCCCCCAGCCCAGCTCCTGAGGGACAAAATGAGCCCAAGCCCCACCTGGGGGAAGGGCCCAGGGAGACCAAGGGGTATTGAAGGCTGACCACAAGGCAAGCACACATCTTGAACCTGGATCCTCTTGAAATTTCCATCTGAACAGTGCTGGAATCCAGGAGTTGTTAGCTGTGTGTGTGCTTTTCTAAATCTTTCTTGTCTTTCTCTCTCTATGTGTCTTCTTCTATTTCTGTGCTCCTGTAAATTTTGATTAACATTAAATTGAACAGGCTTAGAGTTTGTGAAGTTGAATGGGCCAAGTCAATGTTTTGAAAAGTGTTTTTGTTGGTTGAATGTTTGTCATAGTTTGATATGAGAAGAATTTTAAAATGTAATACAAACTCTTTGTGTCACTGACAATCTGTTAAACCACTAAGGTAGCGAGCACGCCTCTGTGAAACACAAATGTTAAAGACGAAAAAACCCAGCAACCTCCTCTTTCTTTCCCAGTCAACAAAGAAGCAGCGGGCCCTGGCCCTGGCCCCCATCTGAACCAAAGCAAAGCAAAGCAAAGCAAAGCAAAGCAAAGCAAAGCAAAGCAAAGCAAACCAAACCAAACCAAGCAACCCTGCCATGGGCTGAGCCCCTTCCCTCCTCCCCAGGCTGCCCCACCCCCATTAGCCCCATTCTGACCAAACCAAACCCCAACAACTCCCAAACAGGAAAACAGAAGAGGCTACAAAACCCCAATCAGAACAAAGCCAGCCACAGCCATTAAAATCTCACCATTAACTCCCCTCCCCCCAACACAACTCAAACCAAAACCCCTACAACCTACAACCATACAAAATAACCCTACAACTAAAACACAAAAAAACCTAAAACCAACCAGAAAACCAATCTTAATACAACCCAACCAAAACTTCCACCACACGATGCCAGCAGGTCAGGTGTTAACCCTTTCAATACTTCAATCCTCCCATGAGTGAAAGAAAAAAACCAAAATACAAGCCTATAAAAAACCAATATAAAACCATCAAGTAAGTAAAGAAGAAATTAAATCCTAAATAAAAAAAACCAATAAAAAATATGTTACTCTTAAAACTAAAATCCTCCTTTAAACTATAAAGAAAAATCTCGTTTTCTTTATAACACAAAAAAAAAAATTAAAATTCAAATTGTTATCAAAGAAAAACCTCCATACTAAAATAAGCAAATGTTAAAATAACTTTAATTTCATAAAATGCTTAAACAGGGGGAAAAAAAAGTAATCCAGTATCTCCAAGAGAAGATCTCTATTCCCAGAGTAAAAATAATTTTAAAAGTAAATAATAAAAACTTATACCTTTAAATAACTCATCTTTAAAACAATACCTCATAAGTCAACATGGCCCATCAACAAGCTGTGAAAAAGGCTGTAGGAATAAAAACAACTTCACAAGAACAAAGTTCCCCAGACAGGTGTTATCCATGACAAAAATATGAGCCAAAAAAAAAAATTTTTCCTCTTGTAAAAAAATCTCCACAACCTTAAGAAGAAAAACTTCTCTACCTAAGTAAACTAAATAAAGACAATTCTATAAATAGTAAACTAACTAGAAATTTTAAGTTTACTTTCTTTACATTGTCAGTAAAAAGAAAAAGTTGTAAAGAAAAAAAAGGGTTCTAAATAATTTATTTTAATTCTTACGACCTTTTTTCTCTATAAATTTATTTTAAATAAAATTTTCTATATACCCTTTTAAAATTTTAGGCCTACTTTACTATTCTCATAATACAATCTCACAATAAAATAAATAGATAAATAATTAAACTGACACTAAAACCCCCCATACTCATCAATCCATTAATTAAGAAATGTCAAGAATAGAAAAATCTGAAATTAACAAACCAAAACCACTACAATGTCATAATAAACCTTTTGCCAAAGTGTCTCCAATTTTCTGAACTTCCCAGGGAAGGCAGTTTGGTTGTTTTGAGCTCCTAGAATCTCTTGTACTGGTATTTCTCCAGTGCACCTAACTCAGAGGGCACAAACAATTGTAATTCCTTTAAATGTCTTGTTGAGAGAGATGTATGGGGGATGGGGGTCAGGGCTTGTGTGTCCTGCTTGGCCCAGCCCAGGCAGGGCTTTCCCAGCCACATTCCACACTCCATTGCCCAGCTGGAGCCACTGGTGCCTCTGAGTTGTGCTGCCCCAGCCCCAGGGACGCTCTCCTTGTCTGCCCATTCCCCCACGGTCTCTGGGCAGGGATGGCCTCACTGGGGGCTGCTGACATCCTCAGCAACTTGGAGGCTGCTGCTGAATTTCACTGCTCCAGAGGCTTGTTCAGCCTTCAGCTCTTCGGTGCAGGAACTCAGTGTCCCAGGGCTCATTAACGTTCAGAACACCTGAACAAGCCAAGCCTCTGGGAATAATTTGATTTTAATTTTCAAATCCTTTGTGGTTAAGTAGATCTCAGTAGTGTATTCAAACTAAATACCTGATATTCAAAAAGACAGTGAGAAAAGATTTTTTAAGTCCTGTTAAGTTTTGCTTTCCTGTTAATTCATTGATATGTACAATCTCCAATTGACACTGAGTCCAAGTACCTCCTCATGCAGTTTGAATAGATATGAAAATCAAGACCCTTCATGGCTGACAATCAATCAGACTCTGTCCCTACCCCCCCCACCATTTCCCCCATCCAAGCCCAGGCACTCAGAGCAGCCTTGTGCAAATCTGAGCTCCCTCCAGCCCAGGCTGCACCTGCAGCTTTCAGCTCCTTGGCTCCAACTCCCACCTGCTTTCCTTGCAGAAGGAGCTGCCCAAGACACAGAGGGATGTACGTTTCTTGTCAGCCAGCAAAGTCAAGGGAAGGCACAGCTCCATCAAATGCCATAGTCATTCCTCTGCTGGATATTAAATCCTCTTTGCACAGCAGACAGTCTCAGAGCAATGGAAAACATCTTCTGTGCCCAGCACAGATCCCAAGGTCCCCCCAGTCCCTCCCTGCCCCGATTCTGCCCAGATTTGCTCTTTGCACACACGAGTCACAGGCTGAAGTCAGGAGCTCCCTCCCTGCCCAGAGGGAGCAAAAGAGAGAAAGGGGATGAAGAGCTCTTCTGTGCAGAGCCAAGGTCCAAGTGCAGCCCCTGCAGTAAGAACCACAACTCATCAGGTTTGTGTCCTTTGGGTTCAGGGCCTGGTGACACTGAGAGGCAGAGAAAGGTTTCTTGCCAACAAACACAAGTTGAACATTTGAACAGTTTAAGAACCATCACAGCTCTTCCCTCAGCTCTCTGAGATGTCCCAGCAGCATCTGACGTGCCCCCCATCCCCAAGGGATTTCTGAACAGTTTTAGACAGAGACATATAAAAGGTAATTTAGTGATAGATATAACCATAATGAGATATTTAATTCATATTTATTTGAACTTGAAAGACTTGGCCAGGCAGACATCAGTTCTGTGCCCATGAAGACGCAGTGCCACTTGTGCCCTGAGGTGCCCAGCTGGGAAAGGACCTCTCCCAGAGCACCTGAGGGAGAGCAGAGCACCTTGCAAGCTGCAGGTCCCTGACAGCCCTGCAGGGCACCTGTCCCATCAACATCTGCTCTGCTCCAGTCTGAAACAGGGCCCAGCATGGTGCTGGGATCATCAGAGAGCTGAGGTGTGTGCTGGAATTCAATGGCCTCCCCATCCCGCAGCAGCCCTGCATTTCCCTCCTGCAGCCTTGGTCTCCAGCCCAGCCATGGAGGCTCTTTGGGCTCTGGAGTGTTGCTGCAGCCCCCAAGGGCAGCTGAGCTCTGCCTTTGGCACAGTCAGGCCTGGCCAGCACAGGCCATGCTCAGCAATTGCTTGTGTGTGCCTGGCCTTGCTGTCAGCCCCGGCAGCGGCTGCGTGGCCCCTTTGTGGCCCTGTGCTGGCCCAGCCATGGTGGCCCAGCCCCTGTGCAGGCCCAGCCCAGGCCAGGAGCATTGCGGCTGGGAACGGCCCCTGTGCTGTGGTGCCCACAGCAGCCTTGGGGCTCTGTGCCCCATGGCCTCCCTGCTGGGCAGCCTCTGCCAGCTCCTGCAGAGCCCCTGGCACCTGTGGGGCTGCACAGACAGCCCTGCCCCGGGCTCTGCCGGCCTCTGGGCCAGCAGAGAGGTAGCCAGGGCTGGCCATGACCGGGAACAGGCCCTGAGACCCACAGGAGGATGGAGCTGGGCCACAGCCAAACTCAGCCCAGGCCAAAGCTGGGCTCAGCAGCCAGGGCTGACAAGGGCTGGGCACAGAGGCTGGCACTGACAAATGTCCTGGGCCCCTCCCTGCTCTGTCCCTGCCACAAAGGGCCCAGAGCAGCCTCCTCTCTGGGCCACTTGCCTGTTTGCAATGCGCTGGCCCTGCCCCACAAGGCCTGGCCTGAGTCCTGCCCCTGCACGCTCAGCCAGGCTGAGATGGACACTGATGGTTTCTGGGCCAGGCTCTCGGAGCCCAGCCCAGCTCCCTGCAAGCTCTGCCAGCTGCCCTGAGCTCTGGGCAGCACCAAGGGCCTCTCTGAGCCGAGCCCAGCCCAGCCAGCTCTGGCCCCACAGCTCTGCTCAGGCCAGGCTGCTCTGGCCACTGGCCCCACGGCCTCAGCCCCTGCCAAGGGCACAGCAGCAGCTGCAGCTGCCACAGGACTCAGCCCCAGCCATGGGGAAAGGTGCTGGGCCAAGGCCAAAGGAGGCTCCCTGGCTGCCCTGCTCCCCTCGGCCTGAGGTGCTGAGAGCTCTGCCGCCCCTGCTGCCATTCCATCTGCCCAGGGCAGCACCAGAGCCCCGGCCTTGGGGCCCTCAAGAGCTGCTCCTGCTCCAGGCCCAGGGCCCATGCCAAAGCTGGGACAGCAGCCACAAAGCTGTGCCCATTTCTGTTCATTGCTGATCTGATGGGGATGGATCCTCTGCCACTTGGAGGTTGCTGATGAATTTTATTTCTCCAGAGGCCTCTTCTTTCTTGAGCTCTTCAGTTCAGGAATTCACTGAAAAAGTCTCATACACATGTGTTCAAAAAACCTTAACAAGAAAAGCCCCTGGGAATCATTTAAATGTTCAATTCCTCTCTGGTTAATTAAAGGGATTTCAGTAGTTTATTTAATGTGAATACATTGTATTGAAAACAAAGCAGAGAGAACAGTTTTGTCCTGTATTCTTTTCCTGTTTATAGCTTGGTATCAGCAATGTCCAATTGATATTGACCCCCAGCACCTTCTAATGTACTCTAAAGAGATATAAAGATCAAAACCCTTCATGGCTGATAATACACGAAACTTTGTCCCCAACCCCCTCCCCACCATTTCCCTCATCAAACCCCTGGCACTCCTATGGATAAGGAATGGTGTGGCCAGCAGGAGCAGGGCAGCGATTCTTCCCCTGTGCTCAGCACTGGTTGGGCAGCACCTTGAGTGCTGTGTCCAGTTTGGGCCCCCCAATTTAGGAAGGACATGGAGGGGCTGGAGCGTGTCCAGAGAAGGGCAACAAAGCTGGGGAGGGGTTTGGAGCACAAGAGCTGTGAGGAGCAGCTGAGGGAGCTGGGGTTGTTTATCCTGGAGAAGAGGAGGCTCAGGGGAGACAAGGTGATGTCAGGGCACAGGTTGGACTTGATGATATCCAAGGCCTTTTCCAGCCTTGTTGAATCTGTGATTCTCTCAAACCACCCTTGGAGCAGCTGCAGGATGAGCCCTGGGCCTCCTCTTCAGCATCTCCAGCAGCCCAGGTCCCTCAGCTTCTCCTGGCAGCCCCAAAGCCCATCCTGTCAGTCCTGCAGAGCCTCTGCAGCTCCTCCTCACTGCCCAGAACAGGGAGCCCCAGAGCCAGACACAGCAGCCCAGATGTGCCCCCCAGGCCTGGGGTGCCTCTGGCAAGGGAGCAGCAGCAGGCACTGCAGGAGCCTGCAGACAATTCCTGCAGCACTTGTAGGATGATCCTGCTGCCCAAGGGACGTTCCCATGGGGCCGAGTCAGGAACTGCAATGGGGAGTGGGGCCAGAGAGGAAAGGGCTAACAGGGATGGGCTGTTTGCAGGGGAGGGAATAAGGATGGGAAAGAGGAAGAAAATTCTATCATGAAGAGTAAAGAAAGCAAAGGTGAAGCCAAGGAAATGCTCAGGGCAGTTTGGGGGTGGCTGCCAGGCAGCCCTGGCTCTGAGCAACAGCGTCTGCAGTGGCACAGGAAACTCCCAGCTGATGGGAACAAACTTTCTGGCTGACTGCAGAGGCCAGGACAAAGCTGAGTGGTTTCCCTGGTGTCCCCCAGCCCTTGCTGGCCCCAGGGGCTGATGGCATTTGTGCTCCCTCAGGTTCATGTCCCCACAGCAACAGCATGGGGGTGCTGCCCCTGCTGTGTGCAATGCAAACAGGGGCTGCTGAGGCAGTGCTGCCGTGTCTGTGCCTGCAAGGATGGGGCACCTGTGTGAGCTGGGGGAGGGGCCAGGGCTGCAGAGGGGGGATGTTGTTGGCAGCTGCATGAGGACGCTCTGGGACACTGCCCTGGGCTGTGCAGCGCACTGGGCATGGATCAGCCCCTGCTCTGCTGCTCCTTCCCGTCTGCCCCAGGGCCCTTGCAGAGCCCCAGCCATGCTGTTTGCCCCCAGCCTGCCCACGGCCAGCCTGGGGCTGCTGACGGGGGTGTCTGTGCTGAGCATTGGCCTGGCCGTGTTCTTGAGAGAGCCTGGGCAAGGAGCCTGGAGCCCCCAGGGCCTGGCCTGAGGCGTCAGCGCTGCCCCAGCAGTGCCCATGGCCTGTCCCTGCTGCAGCCCCGGCACTGCCACCCCCAGGGCTGTGCCCGGCCCCGAGAGCACTCAGGCCCTGCAGCAACACCAGGGCCACCAGGGCAGCGGGGCAGGGCCACGGCAGCAGCACTGGCAACACCAAGTGCTGCTGCTGCTGCTGCTGGGCACAGCTGCTGGGCCAGGCCTGATCTGCCCCAGCTCTGCACACTGACATTGTTGCTGCAGCTCCAGAGAAGGCAACAAAAGGGCATCTCTGCAGAAAACACTGCTGGGACATCCTTTAGTTCTTTTAAAACCACCAAGACCACAGCCCCTCATTGACACAGTGTGTGGCCACAGGGAAGGTGGAGAGAAACAAAATGACCAATGGCCCAATGACATTTATTTGTAGAAAAGATTAAAAACCTAAAATAAAAGATAAAGAACCTCCAAAATGAAGCCAACATGTACTATCAAAGGTGACTTTTATTACAAGTGATTTGCAGAAATTGGCCAGCAGTTTAATGTTTCTGAAACCATCCAGTTATCAGTCTCCACAGTGAAGCCTTTAGCTCCTGGTTCCTCAGGCTGTAGATGAGGGGGTTCAGGGCTGGAGCCACCACCGAGTATAGAACTGACAGGGCCAGATCCAGGGATGGGAAGGACATGGAGCGGGGCTTCAGGTTGAAAATATACCAGTGCTGAGGAACAGAGAGACCACAGCCAGGTGAGGGAGGCAGGTTGAAAAGGCTTTGTGCCGTCCCAGCTCAGAGGGGATCCTCAGCACAGCCCTGAAGCTCTGCACATAGGAGAAAACAATGAACACAAAACAGCCAAATGCTAAACACACACTAACAGCAATGAGCCCAAGTTCCCTGAGGTTGGAGTGTGAGCAGGAGAGTTTCACAATCTGTGGGATTTCACAGAAGAACTGGCCCAGGGCATTGCCATGGCACAGGGGCAGGGAAAATGTATTGGCTGTGAGCATGAGAGCATTGAGAAAGGCACTGGCCCAGGCAGCTGCTGCCATGTGGGCACAAGCTCTGCTGCCCAGGAGGGTCCCGTAGTGCAGGGGTTTGCAGATGGACACGTAGCGGTCGTAGTACATAGTAGTGAGGAGAAAATACTCTGCTCCCATGAAGAAGATCAGAAAAAAAACCTGAGTAGCACATCCAGTGTAGGAGATGTTGCTGGTGTCCCAGAGGGAATTGTGCATGGCTTTGGGGACAGTGGTGCAGATGGAGCCCAGGTCAGCGAGGGCCAGGTTGAGCAGGAAGAAGAACATGGGCGTGTGCAGGTGGTGGCCGCAGGCTACGGCGCTGATGATGAGGCCGTTGCCCAGGAGGGCAGCCAGGGAGATGCCCAGCAAGAGGCAGAAGTGCAGGAGCTGCAGCTGCCGCGTGTCTGCCAATGCCAGCAGGAGGAAGTGCCTGATGGAGCTGCTGTTGGACATTTCCAGTGTATTGGCAAGAAGATCTGTAAGAAAAGTAATCATGGAATAGTTGGGTGTGGAGAGGACTTGAAATCTCCCAGCACAGGCTGGGAGCACTTTCCCCCCACTGCCTGCCCAGGGCTCTGCTGCCTGGAGCTGTCCCTGCCAGCAGCTGCTTCCCTGTGCCCAGGGCTGGGCCCTGCCAGTGCTGCCAGAGCCCAGCCCAGCCCTGGGGGCTCAGCTCTGCCCTGCAGAGCCCTCCCAGCTCAGGCACTGCCCAGGGGCAGCTCTGGCTCTGTAGGCTCTGAGGGCAACGTCAGAGTGATAGTGGAGCCCTGGAAAATGTTAAAAATAGTCTTTGAAAATATTGGGCTTTGTGTTTTCTCAGATCACTGCACCTGCATAAGCAGTATGATAAAAGATTTAATTGTTAGATGTGATGATTGTTTAATAATTAAATATAATTATTATATGACCAAAGGAAGGATTGGGAGAAACTATGTTGGAAATTCAAAGGGAGCTATGTTTAGCTGAAATTTGTGTATACAATAAATGAATAATAATTTAATAATTTAATAATTAACATGAAATTTAAGTAATGATAGAGTATAAAACACGTTCACCTCAAATGTACGGTCAGAATCAGTTTGGTGGAAACTACCCTGATTCCCAGAGCTCTTGAATAAAAAGCACCACATATAATCGCTTCTGTGATTATGTGTTTTTGAACGCTAACAAGAGCAACCCTGAGGAGGCTGGAAAAGCAGCACTGATGCTGCCTCTAATAGGCTCTGTGCTGATTTCTGTAACTGCCTGGTTTATAAACATCTGAGAGGATTGTTTTTTTTTTAAACCTGAACTGAGAGATAAATATCTATGTGCAATTTCCTATCAAGACAACCCAGAAAAATAGATTTAAAAAGCATGATTTCCTCTTTCATCCAGTCCCTGCATCGCTGTGGTCCCTTTATAACTTACTAGGAAATGTTCTGCAGGTAAATGCCATGCTGGGAGCAGCCCTGAACAATGCAGCATCCTCCCCACACAAGGAGAACACTCCCAAGCCTCACCAGCTGTCTCCTGCAACCCAGATCTTGTTCCCCAGTGCTGGGAGCAGCTGCCAGGGCTGGCTGAAAGCTGTCCCTCGCAGGCAGCAGAGTCCCTGCCCCAGCACAGCGCCCTGGGCTGCAGGACCCTGCTCTGCAGGACAGCCCTGGGCACCCCTGGCTGCTCTGCACAAGAGACAATCAGAGAATGTACTCACAGGCTCTGCAGGCATTGGCATGTTCCAGCTGCAGGAGATGGCTCCAGGAGCTGCAGCTGCACTGTCCTGCAGCCAGAGGTTCCTGTGCCAAGGGCTGGCAGTGATTGTGCCCCAGGCACTTCTCAGCCCCTTCCCAGCCCTGAGTGATTGAAGGTCTCTGTGCCTCTCTGCTGTGCCCCGGCTGGCTGCAGGCAGTGCCCCAGCCCTGCTGGGCTGGCAGAAGAGCTACTCATCAAGAGAAATGTGCTTTTGAAGCTCTTCTTGGTGACCAGGAGCTGCCTCTGGGCCAGGAGCCCAGCCCAGCTCAGCAGCACAGACACAGCACAAGGACTTTAATCAGCCTCTGGGGCTTTGTGCTCAGGCCCTGGACATCATTCCCTGAGAGAGAGCTGAAGAAACCTCTCCAGAACTCCAAGGCAGAATCACACTCCAAACTTTCGTGGATTTTAATGGGTCCCAGAGAGGGACACGACTGAGCAAGTGTCCCCAGGCCCCAGGCAGAGCAGAGAACTGCAGGCAGTGATGACAGGTGGGGACAAAGAGAAGCCAAGTCTTGGTGCCCTGGGGCACAGCAGGGTCTGTGCCAGCAAGGTCTGGGAGGAGACACCTTGTCCTGAGGCCCTGGGGCCTCCTGGCACAGTCCCAGCCAGGCTGGGCACTGTCAGCCCCTTGTGCTGCCCTCAGCATCCCCCCCTAGCCCACATCCCAGTGGCCTCAAGGATCTGCTGCAAGGAGTCCCTGGGGAGCCTTGCTCAGCAATGGCCCTGGGGGCTCCTTCATGCTCCCTGCAGGGACTGCAGCTTTTTCAAAGCACTTTGGGCTTGGCTTTTGCCTTGGAGTCTCTGAGAGGTTTGTGCAATCATGGCCTCCAATTATCTGCTGTAATTAGTCCCTGGAGAGGCTTTGTCAGTAAGGAGACTCAGTGGGATCATTAATGCTTCAAGGTAATAAATTATTTTAAGGTACTTGGTGTTTCATTTTTGATACAGACTCTGTGAGAAGTTTGTGCAATCATGGCCCCAATCATTTGCTTAATGAGTCCCTGGAGAGCTTTGTACTGACACTCAGTTGGGCTCATTAATGCCTTGAGATACTCCAGGTTTTTAAGGTACTTTGGATGTTCCTTTCCACTCTGAATCTCTGAGAAGTGTTTTGTCCAATTCTGACCTCCAATTCTCTCTACCAAGGAGCCCATGAGGAGCCTTTGTTGGAGATGAAACTCAGTGGGGCCCATTCATGCCTTGAGACACTTTGGGGTTTTCTTTTGACTTTGACTCCTGGAAAGTTTTTTTGCAATCTCCTCTCAGGCCCTGAGGTTCCAGACTCAGCTCCAAATGCACCACGGGGCTCATTAGGATCAAGCAAGTCCTGACAAACCATGGCTCTGCCTTGATTTCCTCTGGTCTGGAGCAGTTCATCAGGAAGATTTCCTTTTACTGTTATGGAGAAATATTTCAAAGTGCTTCTAAGTAATATGTATTCCTATCTCAAAGGGTGTCTTTTATTGCTCTTCCTATTATACAAAAGCATTGCAGCATTCTGTGATTGATATTGATCCAGAGTCTCTCCTAAGGAGGTCTGGCCAGGTCAGTGAAGTTGTACCTTGGGATGTGACCCAGTGTGCACAACCTTGCCCCACATTCCCCAACCCCATGTGAGAAAAGATTTTCACTTTCAAAAATTAAAATGCCTTATTAAGGCCTTATCAAAATACAGCAGAAGACTGAATCAAGAAAAGGATACAGTGCCAGGAGCAAAGAATTCAGTCACTGTGTGCTCATCTACAAAATGGATATTCTGTCTTTTATACCTCCAGCCCCTCCCAAAGTCTTGTCAATCGACTCCTTCTCTGTCCAGTGGTGGAGATCACTGGCTCACACCTTGATTGGAGGTCAGGTGCTGCCATAGGAACAAGCCAACCCTCCCAAATGCCCCAACTACTGAGGCCATCCTGTGATAGCAATGCAAGGGGGAGGGGAAAGATAACTGTACATCTACAAAACTTCTCTTAACAGATATTTAATATTCACCCCTTAGTTGTGAGAGTCAACCATAGGATTACTCATCTATAACAAGCCCCCCTTTTCTTTTTCTAGAAGTCATTTTGCTCAAACAATTAAGTCAAAACTTTCTCTCTCTCTTGAATGAGTCATACCAGCATCTGTTGATGTGGGCAAGGACAGTGGGAACAGGAGAAAAAATCTCAGGTTTTCCTTAGACACACTCATTTGGAATGGACAAAAGGGCATCCCAGAGGTCCAGTGTGGCTTTGACTCCCATCGACCGTGCCTATGGGGCTGCTGCCCGTAGTTGGTGCATCTTAGGGGTGAGCACAGAGGCCAACTCGGTCCTGCCCTCCAGTCCCTGTTGAATTAAAAGACACATGAGGAATTACAGAGGTCTGGTGTGGCCTTTTGTCCCTACCTTACCATGCCCATGGGGTTGCTACCCACAGCAGGGCTATGGAGCCTTCTTGGTAGCAAACAAAGGGGCCAACCTGGCCTTGTCCTCCTTCCTTTGTCTTATTTTCTTGAAGAAGCTGTCCCATTACCTTTTACAGTCCCTTGTATACTTCCCCTCAACAGCTGCTGGTAATTCTCACCCATGAAAACAGGAAGACAGTTCTTGAGCTGGCTGGTGGAAGCTTGACTCTGCTTTTTGGGCATCTTGGTGTTTTCCTGGTTGTCTTTCAGTCTCTGCTTGAGAGTCAATCTTGTTTCACCCAGCCTGGATGTTACAGTCCACTCTTTGGCTCTTCTCCTGGGCCTTTGACTCTGCTGCCATGAGTCCATCCCTGCTCTGCAGCTCGCACGCCCGATTCGGTGGTGAGCAGT
The DNA here is from genome assembly GCF_037042795.1 of Molothrus aeneus. Lineage (NCBI taxonomy): Eukaryota > Metazoa > Chordata > Aves > Passeriformes > Icteridae > Molothrus > Molothrus aeneus. The sequence goes on along the minus strand of NW_027098863.1, from coordinate 1,280,747 downwards.
ACCTGAAAGAGACCTTTTCACTGAGGAGTTAGAGGCTGATCTCTCCATGGCTTAATCATCACCCAATCCCCGGGATTAATATTATGGATTTTGAAGTCCAGGGTGGTAGTTTGAGGAATTGCCTCTTTATGTCTTAGCCCTTCTAAGGTTTGTGCTATAGACATCACTTATTTCTTGGCATTGGCTTCCCCTTCCTCATGGGTGGCAACGTTCTGGGGTGAGGTCAGGAAGGGAAACCCAAACATAATTTCATAGGGTGGGACCCCCAGATCTGACTGGGGTTGGGTTCTAGTTCTTAATAAAGGCAAAGGAGACATTTTATCCATGACATTTGGGTTTCAATCATTAGCTTAACTAGAGCTCTTTTAGGAGTTTGATTCATTTTCTCAACCCGACTGGAACTCTGTGGATGCCATGGAGTGTGTAATTCCCATTTTACTCCCAGGGCCTGAAAGACTCTCTGAAATATCTCTGATGTGAAATGAGTTCCCCAGTCTGAATGAATCCTGTTTGCCATCCCATATCGGGGAATGATTGATTCTAGAAGTGTTTTACTCACAACACTTGCTTTGGCTTTCACAGTGGGTACCACCTCTACCCAATGAGTCACGTGATCTGCTATCACTGGCAAAACTTCCACTGTTGTACCTGGGGAAGCTCAGTAAATTCTACTTGGATGTTTTGGAAGGGCCTTAAGGCCAGTTCTCACCCTCCTCTGGGTGTTTTCCTCATGATTTTCTTATTCACTTGTTGACATATCACACCCTGTTCAGTTACTTGCTTAGCTATTCTGAAAATTCCTGTGCTCCCTCTGGTAATTGTAAGGTTTCTAACTCTTCTAAGAAAAATTTTTCATGAATCAATCACTTTCCCTTTGAATTTAATAGCCCCCTCTCTTCCCAAATTTTTCCAAAGATATGCACTGTTCCAAAAGCATATTTTCAGTCTGTATATTTTGTTCTCCTTTTCCATGCTAATATTTCCAGAGCTCGCTTTATGGCATACAACTCACACCTTGGGCTGACCAGTTGGAAGGTAACTTTCTCTTTTCTGTGGCCACCAACCCTTCATGCACTATAGCATACCCCGATACCCTGTGCCCCTTTATTACCCGTGAAGAGCCATCGATGTACAATCGTTTTCCACCTTGGAGTGGTTGATCTGTTAGGTCCTCTATTACTTTAGTTTGATAGTTTATAACCTCTAGGCAATTATGTATTAGTTCCTTACTTGGTTCTCCATACAAGAACTGGGCAGGGTTGAGTTGGTTACTCACAATCAGCTCTAAATCACTATTTATTAAGATGGTTTTGTACTTTAGCACTTAGGAATCACTGAGTAATTTCTCAGCCTTTTGGCTTAGGATACTTCTAACTGAGTGAGGGGTGGATACTTTCAGATTTCTCCCAAAAATTAATTTTTTGCTTTCTGCTATGAGTAGGGCAGTCGCTGCCACAGCCTGAATGCAGGTTGGCCACCCCCGGCTGACAGGGTCTGGCAGTTTTGATAAATAGGCCACTGGTTTCCTGGATCCTCTCCAGTCCTGGGCTAACACTCCATGTGCTACCCCTTTGTCCTGGTTCAGGGCAAATTTGGGAGAGAACCCCCAAAGGGGCTCCTCTAGGAAAGCAGATTCAATCGGCCCCTCCCCCCAACCGGTCCGGGAGAAACTATCTCCTTGGAGAAAAGTGGAAAAAACTGTTTATTAAACAATAGAACTTCTTGCTGCTCCAAAAGAGAGGAGACAAATTTTTCTGACAAACTCAGAAAAGTCCCCTCCCTGGGCTGCAGCTTGGCTGACTCAGTCTCTTATCAGTCCCTCCAGCCCTGGAGATGCCATGGCCCAGGCCCGACCCGGTGGCCACAGGTGGGGGGTGCCAGTGGTGTTCTGGGTGTTTATTCCAGAGCAGGCTTAAACAGGTCCAAAGAAAAGGGGAAAAAACACAGTCCAGGGAACTTCTTTGGCTCAGTGAGCTAAAACTAACTGAAGCAAAGGAGAGCTCTGTCTCACTGTCTGTCCATCTGCAGACAACACAGTCCAGGAGTGGGAATGTGGACGAGTGAGTGCAGTGCCTGAAAACAAACTGCGCGCTTCTTCTCTCCCCCCTTCACTCTCTGGAACAAGTCTTAAAGGTGCAAAACTTATTATTCAGCATAAAGAGAGCAAGACGATTGGGGATAAAAGCATCATATAGCCATCCCAGGACACCCCTTATCCACATATCGTCTGCTTACTACTAAAACTAATATATATTCTAACTCTATAAACACATACATTATACATCCAATATAGAGCTATACACAGACAATGGTAGTAACATTCAGCAAACAGTGATATTTACACATAGGTCTCACCCCACAATCAGATCTCCCTGAGGTACACATCGTGTTCTTCCATCTCTTTGCATTATCCACCATGTGCAAACTGGTCCCTGAGCAAAAACAACCCCAAAAATGAGTGTGTCTGTACTCGAGGCAGAATTGATCCAAACTGTCTTCCCTAACAAACCTCTGACATGTACCACTGGAATTTTACCTCCATCTATTATATTCAGGGACTCAGACTGGGCAGGACCTGCTCGGTTGCTGGAACCTTGGCTGTTAACTAACCAGATGACCTTTGCTAAATGCTGCTCCCAATTTTTGAAAAATTCTCCCACTTAAGGCTTTCTACTGGCTTTTTAGTAGTCCATTGTACCTCTCTACTTTCTCTGCAGCTGGTGCATGGTAGGGGATATGGTACACCCACTCAATGCCATGTTCCTTAGCCCAGGTGTTGATGAGGCTGTTCTTGAAATGGGTCTCATTGTCTGACTCAGTTCTCTCAGGGGATCCATGTCTCCACAGGATTTGCTTTTCCAGGCCCAGGATGGTGTTCCGGGCCACAGCATGAGACACAGGGTAGGTTTCCAACCATCCAGTGGTGGCTTCCACCATGGTCAGCACGTAGCGCTTGCCCTGGCGTGTCTGGGGCAGTGTGATGGAGTCAATCTGCCAGGCCTCCCCATACTTGTACTTGGACCACTGCCCACCATACCATAGGGGCTTCACTCGCTTGGCCTGCTTGATGGCAGCACACGTCTCACAGTCATGGATAACCTGAGAAATTCTGTCCATGGTTAAATCCACCCCTCGGTCTCTTGCCCACTTATAGGTGGCATCTCTGTCCTGACGGCCTGAGGCATCATGGGCCCATCGAGCTAGGAACAACTCCCCCTTTTGTTGCCAATCTAAGTCTATCTTTGACACCTCTATTTTTGCTGCCTGATTTACCTGCTCGTTGTTTCAGTGTTCCTCATTAGCCCGAATCTTGGGGACATGGGCATCTACATGGCGGACATTCACAGGAAGCTTCTCCAACCCAGTGGCAATGTCTTTCCATTCATCAGTAGCCCAAACTGGTTTTCCCCTATGCTGCCAGTTGGCCTCTTTCCACCTCTCCAGCCATCCCCACAGAGCATTGGCCACCATCCATGAGTCAGTATAAAGGTAGATCTTTGGCCACTTCTCTCTTTCTGCGATGTTCAGGGCCAGCTGAACAGCTTTGATTTCTGCAAGTTGGCTTGATCCACCTTCTCCTTCAGTGGCCTCTGCGACCTGTCGTGTGGGGCTCCATATGGCTGCTTTCCACTTCCGGTTCATCCCTAAGATGCGACAGGAACTGTCAGTGAAAAGAGCGTAGCGTGTTTCCTCTGGAGGCAGTTGGTTATATGGAGGAGCCTCTTCAGCCCGTGTCACTGGTTCTTGTTCTTCATCTGTGACACCAAAATGTTCATCTTTGGGCCAATTTGTAATTACCTCTAAAATCTCAGGGTGATTCAGTTTACCTATACGGGCGTGCTGTGTGATAAGAGCAATCCACTTGCTCCATGTGGCACTGGTGGCATGGTGGGTGGTGGGAACCTTTCCTTTAAACATCCACCCCAGCACCGGTAGTCGGGGTGCCAGGAGGAGTTGCGCTTCTGTGCCAATCACCTCTGAGGCAGCCTGGACTCCTTCATAAGCAGCCAAGATTTCCTTCTCTGTGGGAGTGTAGTTGGCTTTGGATCCTCTGTAGCTTCAACTCCAAAATCCCAGTGGTCAGCCTTGAGTCTCCCCAGGCACCTTCTGCCAAAGGCTCCAGGACAAGCCATGGTTCCTGGCTGCAGAATAGAGAACGTTCTTCACATCTGGTCCTGTCCTGACTGGGCCAAGGGCAACCACATGAGCAATCTCCTGCTTAATCTGGGCAAAGGTTTGTTGCTGCTCAGGGCCCCAGTGGAAATCATTCTTCTTGCCGGTGATCAGGTAAAGAGGCCTCACGATCTGACCGTATTTGGGAATGTGCATCCTCCAAAAACCTATGGCACCCAGGAAAGCTTGTGTTTCCTTCTTGCTAGTTGGTGGAGACATTGCAGAGATTTTGTTAATGACCTCAGTGGAAATCTGATGCCGTCCATCTTGCCACTTCGCACCCAGGAACTGGATCTCTCAGGCAGGTCCCTTGACTTTACTCTTCTTGATAGCGAAGCTGGCTTCTAGCAGAATCCTGATGATCCTCTCTCCTTTCTCAAACACTTTCATTGCCGTGTTCCCCCACACAATGATGTCATCAATGTACTGCAAGTGCTCTGGAGCCTCACCCTTTTCCAGTGCACTCTGGATCAGTCCATGGCAGATGGTGGGGCTGTGCTTCCACCCCTGGGGCAGTCGGTTCCAGGTGTACTGGACAGCCCTCCAGGTGCAAGCAAACTGAGGCCAGCATTCTGCTGCCAGAGGAATGGAGACAAACACGTTAGCAATGTCTATAGTGGCAAAGCACGTTGCTGCCTTGGACTCCAGTTCGTACCGGAGTTCCAGCATGTCCGGCACAGCAGCACCCAGCGGTGGAGTCACTTCATTCAAGGCATGATAGTCCAAAATCAATCTCCATTCTCTGTCAGACTTGTGCACAGGCCAAATGGGGCTGTTGAAGGGTGAGTGGGTTTTGCTGACAACCCCTTGGCTCTCCAGCTCACGGATCATTTTGTGGATGAGGATCACGGCATCTCAATTCGTTCAATACTGCCAGCGGTGCACTGTCGAGGTGGCAATCGGCACTCGTTGCTCTTCCACCTTCAGGAGAGCTACTGCAGATGGGTTTTCTGATAGTCCAGGCAAAGTGTTCAACTGCTTGATGTTCTCAGCCTCTACAGCAGCTATGCCAAAAGCCCATCTGAGTCCCTTTGGGTCTTTGTAACAGCCATTCTGGAGGAAATTTATGCCCAGAATACACGAGCCCTCTGGGCCAGTCACAATAGGATATTTCTGCTACTCCTTCCCAGTCAGGCTTACCTACGCTTCCAACAGGGTCAATTGCTGTGATCCCCCCGTCACCCCAGCAATGGAAACAGGTTCTGCCCTCACATGTCCCGATGGTATCAGGGTACACTGCACACCAGTATCAACTAAGGCATCGTATTTTTGTGGTTCTGATGTGCCAGGCCATCGGATCCACACTGTCCAGAAAATCTGGTTTTCCCGTGCCTCTCCCTGGCTAGAGGCAGGGCCCCTCTAACCCTGGGTATACATGGAAGAGGTTCCTTCCAGGGGATCTGACGGATCATACTCAGCAGCTCAGTCATGGGAGGTTGGGGCTACCTTCACTTTACTGGAATTCCCTCGATTAGTGTTTCCCTCCTTGAGCTGATGCACCCGTGCTGCCAGGACAGAAGTGGGTTTCCTATCCCACCTTCCCATGTCTGCCCCATGGTCCTGCAGAAAGAACCACAGGTCAGCCCGTGGGCTGTACCCTCTCTCTCTAGCTGGGGGACATTGGGCTCTGACTCTGGGGCCTGTGACTCGCACTGGTGCAATGTGGGAACTGTTCCTGCTCACCTCCTCCCTCATCTCCCTCATCTCCTCTCTGAGTTCCTGGACCACGGCAGAGACATGAGCCTGCATTGGGCCATTGATCACACTCTCATAATTTCTAAGCTTGTTGGCAACAGAACCCACTGAATCTCGTTTGTTATTGGCATTAATCATTGCAATGAAGGTGGTGTATTAAGCTGGCCCCAGGTTTGCCAGACTCCACAACAATTGCCCTGTGCACCTGACCTTGTTGGGGTCATGATCATGCTTTCCATCCCTCCCAAAGAGTACCTGCAATACTGCCACTTCTCTCAGCTGTTGGATCCCTTCCTCAAGACTCTTTCAGTGCATTCTATGGTGCTGGTCCTGCATTCTCTCCCTGTGGACAAACCTCTCTCTGACACTCATTAAAAGCCACTCCCAGAGGGAAAGGGACCTTGCCTCCCTTACAAAAATCAGATTCCTACCTGAGTCTTGGGTCAAGTGTCCCAAATTCCTTGCCTCACCACCATCCAGCTGGACACCTGTACCCATAAGGTCCCAGACCCAAAGTAGCCAGGTTGTATAAGCCTCACGTCCCTGTCATACAATGTCTTTGTGCAGATTACGGAGACTTTCGTACGTCAGGGACTCGGTGATGACCTCAACTGTTACCTCTCCTGGGCGTTGTGAAGACCCTCCTTTCATATCCTCATCTGGGTGCTCTGATTTCATCTTAGATCTCCTTGTTTCCACCAGGGCGACTGCTGCTGGCTGTGACTGCCTTTGCAGTTCAGCTGGAACCTGGACAGTTGTAACATCTGTGGGTTCCACTGCTGCACCATCAGACTCTCCCTCTTTGAGGCAGGGGGATGGCTTTTCACCAGCTGTGGAAATGTACTCCTTAAGCATCTGGCCCATCTCTTTCACTAGAACCCTCATCCAGCCTGGGTGGTTCATTTCTGAGGTGGGCTGTGGGGCAGGGTCAGGCTCTGGGGTAGCAGCATCCCTGGTCTCTGGGGTAGGTGTCATTGTGGTTATCCAGGTTAATCTTCCCTTATCTCTGAATGCTAAATGTAGCAGGCCTATCAGCAACACCAGCCACTGTATGATATCATTAGCATTTAGAGTGGATCTGAACCCTTTGAAAACTGGTGGGGCAGACCCAAAGAGCTGGGTGAAGGGCTGGGAAAAAATTTGCCCCCGTGTCATTTCCTCACAGTAAGAACCATTATTAAAGTAACCCCCAAAAACATACACTTAGTGTGTGATAGCTCTGAATCCATGTGCCTGCCTTCCAGAGGAAGTTAAAAATCCATTAATTCCTCACCTCATTAAGCTGGATAATAGCCGCAGCAGCCTTAGTTTGGTTAGCCTGTGTTCCCAGGGATTGTCTGGGTGCTTCTGATGGGGCAGAAGGAAGAGCTCCAGGCCCTCCGTGAGGGTGATGAGGGCAGTGGGCTGTCAGCGGGGGCTGGCTGGGGGAGCTGCAATGCCTGGGCAGGGAGCTGCAATCCCTGCCCCGGCTGCGGTGGGCTTTGCTCCCTGTGTGGACCAGGGGTGGCGTGGGCAGAGCACACAGAGATTTCAGGGATGGAGGCAGGGGGATTCATGGCCAGCACTTTGCAGCTGATCCCCTTGGCCTCTCCTCTCTTGCGGCCATGGCAAGAGCTGGGTGGGATGGCTCTGGCAGGAAGGTCTCCTTGGATTCCTGCACATCCAGGTTCTGACCGTGGCTCTGTTCCTCTCTCTTCCAGCCCTTCGAGCCCTGAGTGAAGACAACAGCCCCTCCTGCATAAGCACATTTGTTCAGGTGATGTTTGAGGGAAGAGCTGCAGAACTTTCATCTGCTGGCTCAGAACCAGTGACTCTTTAAGACCTCCAGATCCCTTAGAAGGTGAGACCACCTGGAGACCAGAGGGGATCAGCTGGAGTTCCAGGCACAGCTGATGACTGGCACAACTGAGCCTGCGGGAAGCTCCCATGGCTCCTGCCTTCTCCCTCCCTGTTGACAGCTCCCTCCCTCCAGCCCTCAGCCCCTGCCCATCCCCTTTCTTCACTCCCAGTTCATCCGTCTGCTTCACCTTCCATTAATAAACAGTTTGGCTTCTTTGCTTTACCTGCATCTCTGTGGAGCTGGAGCGATGCAAATCTGGGGCCCTGGGACACACAGGACCCTCCTGCTGTTCTCTCCCACTCCGTGTTTTGTGCACAGACACAGAGGAACGAGGGCAGATCAGGATGGAAAAGTTCCTGTGCTGAAGATCCAGTTCCACAACACTGTGGAGTTACAGATCTTGCTGAGCACCCTGGAACCCCTGGACTTTTGAAGAGCAAACCTGAATATGCTCTAAACCCAGCTGAGAGGGATTCTATGGCAAGGATCCACGGAGGGCAAAGGAGCTTGGAATGCTGGAAGGTTGCAAGAACAGCTTCCTGAAAGCACAGCAGTGCTCCATCCCTGCACAGGATGAGGAAGAGGGCAGAACCAGAGACCACCCGGGCTTAGCAGGGAGCTCTGGCTGTGCCTGAGGGCAAATGAAGCAGCAGCATGGTGCCCGAGACTCAGACACGCAGCCGTGCCGGTGCCCGGAGCGCTGTCAGGCAGTGCCGGGATCCCGGCTGTGGTTCTGGTCCCCACAAGTGAGGAATGGCAGCCCCAGGCTCAGAGCCAGTCAGAAAGCCAACCATGGGAGAGCAGAGGGAGGGCACCCTTCCAGTTTCTCTTGGGCATGGCCGCAAATCAACCCCTGCTGCTTCTTCCTCCGCCTGTGTTTGGGCTGTGCTGGTGGCAGAGCCAGCCAGGTTGTGCTCTGTGTTCCAAAGCCTGTTGGGAGCGGGCATGAAAAGCGCTGTGTGCACAGCAGAGAGTCCTGGAAGGTGCTGGCAAGAGCATCCTGTGGGGACAGGACCCTGGGCTCTGGCCGGGAACAGTCTGGTTTTGGTGCTGTGAGCACAGGCAGGAGTTGAGGCAGGGGAAGAGGCAGCGGGCAGCTTGTGTTTGTAGAGGGCCTGGGGCTGCACCTCTGAACCTGCACGTGGACACACACTTGGGGGAATACGAGCTGGAGCTGGAGTGCCTGTCCTGAAAGGACCTGGAGTCATTCAGCCTTGCCAGCTTTGCTTAAGGGTGTGTTGGTGTTGCCCAGGAAAGCCACACATTTGGGGAAATGCCTTTGGAGGAAAGGGGCTTGCTTCTCAAGGAAAGTGCTTCCCAGGGAGCTCCCAGTGAGGCAGGTGTGAGTGTCCCCCTTTGGCTCTCTGTGCTCCTTTCAATCCTTGAGGCCCCTTGCACTTGGCAGAGGAGCAGGGAGAAGGCTGTGAAGAGCAGGTTTGGCATCCGCCTGGACCTGCAGAGACCAAGCCAAGAACATCCTGCAGCAGGGTGTGTTCCCTCCCTTTGGACAGAGGGTGAGCAGGAGCATCTCTGTCCAGCCATGAGCCCCAAAGCTCTCTGTGAGAGCTGTAAATTAAAAGGCCTTTACACACACACTTTTCACATCTTTCCTGTCTGCTGTGTTTCAACTCTTGGCAAAAGGGAAAATGGCTTTGCCTCCTGCTTGGTGGGAGCTGCTGTGGCCCAGGGCCAGCACAGAGCTGGGCTGTGTGGGCCAGGCAGCGTGGAGAGCCTTGGCCGATCTTGGTGTGTCCCTGGCCTCAGAAAAGGCCTCCCAAGGTGTCCTGCTCATTGGCTCTCCCTGTACATCGTGGAGAGAGCAAGGTGGGCATTTCTGGCAGCTGGGCATCAGCAGGCCTCAAAATGGGGGCGTGTGGTGGAGTGAGCCCAGCTGAGATCCCCTGAGAGGAGCCCAGTGCTCCTTGCTCCTCTCTGCTGACCCGGGAGCGTTTGTCAGCTTTCGGGATGGCCCTGGCTGTTGTCAGGGCTGCTCCGTGGACACGAGACAGCCGCTCCTGTCCCGCTGGGTCCCAGCAGTGCCTGGCAGCAGCCCTGCATCCACGTCAGGATGCTGGCCAAGAGAGTCCCTGGGAGCTGAGGCAGCTGATTTGAAGCTTTTGCAGATACACACAGGGCATGGCCAGCAGTGTTCCCTCAGGATACAGCAGTGCTGAGGCGTCTCCCCAGAGCTGCCTGATACTGCCCACTCCTTGTGGCACCAGTTGCTTTCCTGTGGGATGTTCTACCTCCCCCAAGAGTTAAGAGGGAGCTGGAGAAAGAGCTGGCCAGGCTGCTCTGGATCCTTTCCCAGCAGCCCTGGCTGAGTGGAGCAGTCCGAGCTGAGCGCAGAGGTGCCCATGGAACAGCCGTGCCCAGGAAGGCTCGCTGGGAAGGGTGATCCAGGAACCACAGGCCTGGCAGCCTGAGCTGCCACCGGGGAAGGCCTTGGAGCAGATCCTCCTGAGTGCCATCCCACGGCACGTGCAGGGAACCAGGGCGTCTGCTGGAGGCTGGGAAAGCTCTGCAGAGGGACGGGCACAGCTGGGGCTCCTGGGGAGGTGTTGAGGGCTTCTGTGTTGGAATTTGGGGGGTTGGTGTTGGTGGGGTGTTGGGGAAGGAGTTGTCTGGAAGGTGAGAGGTCTGGGCTGGAATTTGAGTCAGTTTGAAGGCAGCATCTATGCTTTGGCACAGCTTTGGTTATGGAGGGCAGAAAGAATATCTGTGACTATTTCTATTCATGGTCCTGTTTCCCCTGCAGGGAACAAGAGGGGAGAGCTGTACTTTATTGGCCACTTAGATATCTGTACTGGGCGAGGATCAGCCCTTTTGCCATCTACTCATTTGTTTGGGTTACTCTTGTAACACTGAGTGGTCTTTCATTCCTTGAGAGCTTTTATTCCTTAAGAAAATTAGGAGATTATCATCCCTTCAACAAAATCCATTTGCAAATCAAAGAATGGGCTTCTTTTTGGGTCTCTGTAGTGTTATGTTTTGTAAAGTGACATTCAGTGGATGATAAGGCAAATGAATTTCTGCTTCAGGATGGGACACAAACTTGTAGACCAGTCACATTCTCAGGCCATCCCAATAAATTCGGAAAGTTTGCAAATTTTAGAACTACTTGAGCAGAGCAATGGGAAGTAAAACTTTCCTGAAGTGAGGATTCCTTAATGCCAGATTCTTCTGTGTCTTCATGGCCAATATGTTTTTGTGGTGCAGGAAATGACTTCAATGAGAAAATAATTCCAGCATGGAGTAAGAGCTTCTGACAGAGACCAAGTGTTGCCAGCAGTTGTTCCAGGTGCTGCTGCCATCAGCCCCCAATGCACGTGGGCTTTGGCTCCCTGTGGCACAGAAGCCCCCCGGGAGCACAGGTCTCTAGGGCAGGAAACGGGCACCAGCGCTACCAGGGCTCAGGGGTGGCAGCTCTGCTTGGGCAGGGACTCTGCCACAGCTGCTGCTGTCAGCACTGCCCGGGCCCCAGGGCTCAGAGCAGCATTCGTGCCCTGGCCCACACATTCCTTGTCTGTGTCACACCCGTGGGTTTAGGATGGCCACCGGCCGGGACGTGTCCCAAGGAGGCCGTGCCAGCTTCCCTGGAAGGCCCCGTGCCCTTCCCAGCACAGCTGCGTCGGCAGCCCTGGGGCTCCTTCTGCTGCCCTGAGCCCGCAGAGCAGGGCAGCATTTGCTGATGCTCTGAGCCCTTCCTAAAGATCCTGTGGGGCTGCCTTAGACACCTGGGGCCAGGCATTCCTTCCAGCCTGGGCCACTCTGGCTGGGCTGGGGGCGGCCCCAGGGCAGGCGGCAGTGTGTGCAGGGGCCCTTTGTGACACGGTGCAGCACGGTCACTGTGGCATAGAATGGGTGTCCAAGGGCCCTTTGTGACACGTGGGAAATAGAAGCTTGCCCGGCTGCTGGGAACAGGCAACGGGGCAGAACGGGACAGAGCGGTGCCGTGAGGAGCCCCCGCACAGCGCCCTCATTCCTGTCCCACCTGGAGCCTTTCCCAGGCGTTATTCCTGCAGGTGACCTCGAGGCCAGACCACAGGACTTGCTGACCCGTGGTTTCCCTGAGGCTTCTCTTCTGCAGGAGCCTTCGAGGCCAGACCCCAATCCTTGACAGGAGTCTCCTGTCCTTGTGGCAGGAGCCCTTGAGACCGAGCGCAGGACTTGCCATCCTGCAGCCTTCCTGAGGCTTCTGTCTTGGAGGTGCCTTCCAGGCAGCACTTGGTGACTTGGAGCTTTTGCAAGGCATCTCACCTGCAAATAGCCACAAATCCAGTCAGAGATATGGAGCAGAGACCCCCGAGAGTGCCCAAGCTGGCCTGGGTGGAAGAGGAGGAAGAAGGCCCTGGAGCTGCCCCAGCACAGGAGACCGAGGAGGTGGTGCTGTTCCAGCCACCGCAGGAGGGTGAGTGGCAGAGCTGGGCCACAGGGTTGGCGTCTGCAGCCAGCTTGACCCCATGCCATGCCATGCCATGCCATGCCATGCCATGCCATGCCATGCCATGCCATGCCATCCTATCCCCTGGGGAATTGCCCATGGACAGGACGGAAGAGGGCCTGGGCAGACACCCTGCAGTGGCCACGCTCCATCCCCTGGCCCACCCCAGGGCTCTCCCTGCCTGGGCAGCGCAGGGCTGGCCTGTGTTCCCCGGCCTCTCCCGCAGCCCCTCAGCTCTGGCTGCGCTCGCTCTTTGCCAGATGCAGCCCTGGAGCGCACACAAGAGCAGGAATCCAGCCGTGGCCTCTTCCGCAGCACAGCGCAGGTACCTGCAGCCACCCCCACCTGGGCTGGGCCTGCTGTCCCTGCTCAGCCCAGCACCGTGTGTGCAGCACTCCATGCAACATCCCCGGCTTCCTGCCCTTCTCCTACAGTTCATCTGCAAATTCATCAAGAGAATGCAGGAGGAAGAGACCATGGCCATGGGCGCTGGGCTCAGACCATACTCGCCCATCTTCAAAACCAAGCCCAGCGCTGCCCTCCTGTGTATGCTTGTAGAGGAAGGTTTTTACTATCCAAACCAAGTAAGCAGCCTGTGGGCAGGGTTTGATCCTCCCAGGAATTGCTTGGCCTCCCAAGCCACGCATGCTGGTTGCTGTGAGCCTTTGAGGCCACATGGCAGTGCGCTGGGAAGGGAAGCACTTCTCTGGGCAAGCTGGGAACATTGCTCCCCCTGGAAGCTTTCCAAGTCTCCCTGTGCCTTCTCCAGGTGCCTGCCATGGTGAGGTTCATCCACCAGTGGCTCGTGGCCAATGATTGTGCTGAACCCAGGCTGGATGAGGCCCTGCTGGATCTGACGGAAGCACAGCCAGATGACGCAGTCCTGACGCTGCTGCGTGTGGCCCCGTCCTGTGACAGGTATGGGGCCCACCTGCCCAGAGGGCTCAGGCCTCCCCAGCCCATCAGCCTGTACAGCCTGCCGCAGGTGTCTGAGCAACAGAGACTTCCAGGGCCTACTGGCTGCTGCCTTTCCCAGCCCTGGCAGGTCAGCCCCTGAGCCTGCTGCCATGCTCCCTCCCTGCCCCTCAGGGCTCTGTCCCCACAGGCCTGGGCTGCCTGGCTGCTGCTGGCCAGGGCCAGTGGGCAGAGGCAGAGCTGGCAGCCAGCTCAGCTCCCCACGGTGCTGTGTCTGAGACCCCCCTGAGACAGAGCTGTGACCCCGCAGAGCTGCCATGGCCATGTGGAAGACCATCATGGGCTCAGCCAGGACTGCCGAGCTGGCACAGCTGATCCTCCTGGATGTGCTGGGGAGCTGGCCAGAGCACAGCACGTGCACCTCCGATGGGGACCAAACGGCTGTCTTTAACCTGGCTGTGAGTTTCTGCAAGTGGCCTTTGCTGGCCCCAAGGCCGCCTCTCCAGCAGCTCTCCATCCTCCTTCCCCCACTGCATCTGCCTGCCTCAGGCGCTGGCCTGAAACCTGGCCCAGGGGCAGCTTCAGGCCCAGCAGGCCCCGTGCTCCCCCTGCCAAGGTCTCTGCAGGCCTCTCCCTGCCACACTCGGGCCCTGCCACACGGACGCCTGGGCACTGAGCACTGTCTCGGGGGGGGCCTTTGTCCCTTGCAGGCAACCGTGGTGATGTGGAAGATCCTGCAGGTGCCCTGTCTGCCACGGATATTGAAGGTGTATTTCCCCCGCCTATTTGTGCATCTGCTCTTCCAAGTGTTCTCCAGCACAGAAGAGATGCCAGAGGAGGTGGATGCCTTCTGGAAGCGATGCCAGCAAGAGCACGGCCTTGCCACCAGCCCCAACAGGTGCTCCATCCCACTCCTCCTGTCCCTGCCACGTGGCCTGCCAAGGAGCCAGTGCTGCCAGCGTGACCTGGCCTTTGCTGTGCACACAGGTTTGCAGTGCGCACCCTGAAATCCCTGCTCTGCCTTCTCTGCTGTGAGGATGTGGTGGTGGCAATGGAACGCAGGTGTGGCTGGGACACGCTGCTCTCTCTTGACACCCACCACTTTGCCGTGGCTCTGCTGGCCAGGTGAGAGCCCCTTCTCCCCACGGCCTCTGACATTTGTGCTCTGTGCCCGGGGTGTCCTGCAAAGTTTCCGTGGTCATGGGCCAGAGGGCCTTGTCACTGCGGGACAGCCAAGCAGACTGGAAAAGGCTGGGAGAGGAGGGTGCCCATGAGAAAGCAACTGCCGAGTGGCCCAGGTCCCCTTGCTGGAAGGGTGGTGGGGCAAGATGAGAACTCTGTGAGTCACTCCTGGGAGAGATTTGCCCCACTGGCTCAGGGTCTTGTTTCCGTTTTCCTCTTTTTAGAGAAATTTCCCATTCAGCCCTACACTTTTGTTCCGGGATTGCATTCTACCTGCTCGCCATGCTGGGCCAAGAGATGCCATCCTGGGATTTCCCTGCCCTGGCATTCCTTGTGGAGGTGAGCCTCAAGGCCAGCGCTGCCTCCCAGCTCTCTGCCCTCTCGTAGGCACAGCTGCCAGAACGGTGCCCGTGCCCTGTGCTGCTGCCTGGGCCCAGACCTGTGCGGTTCCGGGCTCCTGCCGGCCGGCTCCCTGTCACTGCCCTGTGCCTTTCAGGTCCTCGAGTGCCTGGACTTGAGGGAATGCAGTGACAGTGTTCTGCAGATCATGGCACAGAACCTGCAGAGCCAGCAGAGGGCCAGGCGTTACTTGGCACTCAGAGGCCTGGTAGTGCTGGGCAAGAATCCCTTGATGGTGAGAAGGGGGCAGTGGCTGAAGCCGTGCAGGCAGCGTGGGGCCGGGCAAGGCAGTCGCTTGGCCTTGCCTGGGCTTGGGGCGCTGGGGCAGCTGCTCCCAGCTCTCCTGACTCCCGCTTCAGCTGCCCCAGTGCTTTGGGACAGGCCTTTGGCCTCTGGGCCCTGCGGCAGCAGACTGGCCTTTCACAAACTTGTGTTCTGCACAGGCTGAAAAAATGGGGAGCCTGAGCGAAAGTCTTGTGGAGCTCCTGCAGGAAAATGATAGCCACATGATCAGGATGAGCATTCTTCTACTCCGATATTTGCTCCTGGATATTGGGGGTGCCCCAATAGCCACCCCCATTGCCCTGCAGCTGGCTGAGGCGCTCCTGCCACTCTTTGACCACGTACGGCTCTGTGCCCAAAGCCACGGCCGCCGGCTGCTGCCCGGACACTTGGTGCCCTGTGCAGATGCAGGCCTGTGCCCTGGGGGGCCTGAAGCAGCTGATGCTGAGGTCTTTTGCCCTTCCTCTCCTACAGGATGATATCCGGGTGCAGCTGAGCTCCATGTGTGTCTTTCAAGAGATGCTGGACTTATTAAGAGAAGATGGAAGAAAGGCCCTGAAGTGCCACGTGCGCCAGAGCCTGGTCCCACTCTACTTCCACTGCCATGATGAGAATCAGATTGTTGCTGAGGTGAGGACCTGTGGCCACCTGCTGTCCCCCTGGCAGGGGACTGGGCTGCCTCCTGCCCTGGCACCTTGCGGGCTGCAGCCTCCTCCAGGCTGTGGCACTGGGATTCTCCTGTGCCCTGGCTTGTGGGGCCAAGACCGCGTCTCTGCTGCTCTCCAGGCCTCCCGGGAAACACTGCATTCTGCAGCCAGATTCCTGAAGAGGAGGAATCTCGAACAAATGCTCCAGGTGGATCAGACATGGAGGTTTGGTGAGTGCTTGGTAAGAGAAGCCGAGAACGCCCAGGCTCAGCCTTGAGAAGGCCCCTGAGGGCGGTGCTCAGTGTGCGGGGCCGGGCAGCTGTGCCCCTGCCCGCTGCTGCAGCCAGAGGCCGTGGGGGCTCTTCTCCAGGCTCCCGTGGGCCCGAGCCGAGTGCCCATGGAGCCCCGGCCCGGCAGGGGTTGCGGGCCGGCACCGCGGCTCCCCAGGCAGCAGCTGGCCCTCTGCCCCATGCCCTCGGGAGCCCTTGGCCAGCGGCTGCTGGCCGCGCCTCAGGCCTCTGCGGCCAGGGGAGGCCGGGCCTGGGCCCAGGCAGCGCCCGGCCCAGGGGCTGAGCCCGCGCCAACCCTTCCCTCCTGCCGCTCTCTGCAGCTGGCAGAGGACAGGAGCCGAGCGGCCGAGCACCTGTGCCGGGCCCTGCGCTACCTGCAGAGCCCACAGGAGCCCCTGCAGAGGCGGCCATCAGGTTCATGGGTGAGCCACGAGCCCGCGCTCCCTCCCCGGCTCGCTGCAGCTCGGCCCTGGCCCCACCTGCTGCGCTGGCAGCGCCAGCCGGGCCCGGCGCCATGGAGCCCCGCCTGGGCTGGGCATTGCTGCTGCCGCCCTCTGGCAGCCGTGCCCTGGGGCGGCAGCGTGCCCCAAGGCCGGGGCTGATCCCTGCCGGGCCAGCAGCCAGTGTGGCCACAGCGCCGGCAGCGCCGCTGGCAGGGAGCTGTGCCGCTGGCGCCATGACAGGCTCTGTGTTCACAGGCATGGCCGGGCGGCACCTGAGGGGGCAGCAGCAAGAGCTGCAGCTGATCTGCACTGGTGAGTGAGGCCAGCAGGGGCTGCCAGGGGGGGAGCTGCAAGCCCTGTCCCGGCTGCAGAGGGCTCTGCTCCTGGGGGTAGAGCACACTGAGGTTTCAGGGCCACGTGGGCCATTGCTGGCCAGCAGCTTCGGGCTGATCCCCTTGCTCCCTGCTCCCTCCTGGCCATGGCAAGAGCCGGCTGGGATGGCCCTTGCAGGAAGCTCTCCCTGGGTCCCCTCAGATCCGGGAACTGACCATGGCTCTGTCCCTCTCTCTTTCAGCCCTTGAACACCTGACAGAGGACACCAGCAGTGCCGTGTCAGATGTGGCGCTTGAAACATTGTATGTCCTCCAGGCACTACAAAGTGAGCGATATTCCGTCTTCCAGAGGGTGCAAGATCAGCTCCGCAGGGCATGGAGGACACGGCCTCGTCTGTCACGGCTCGGCTGGCTGCGCTGCTGGAGCTCTGCAGAGAGCTGAGCCCAGAGGCTCTGTCTGCTGAGGCCACCCGAGCCAGCAGGAATTTTCCATTTCTTTAAGCTTGTTTTCTTCTTTTTGTTTTTTCTTTAGCATATGAATACAGAGTGTGTTATAATACACAGACCCCCAGGAGCTTTCTTTTGCTACCCAGGGTCTGCAGGGCATAGGGGAAGAGGGGGAAACGGGTGCTTGGGCTCAGCAAGACGCCCACGCATGCAGTGCTGCAGGGAAAATGGCCAGAAGCCCCTTGGCCTGTGGTGGTTCTGCTGAAGCCTTTGTGCTGCCCACAGAGTGGCTGGGCAGGGGCCGGAGCTGCGGGGATCCCTGCCAGAGCGGTGCCTGGAGATGGCCACAAGCCCTGTGCCAGGCAGGAAGCGCCATCCGTGCCCTCCTGCCCGTCTGCTGCTGCCTGCCTTGCTGAGGGCTCCCAGGTGCCTCTGGCTGGGGCTGCTCTGGAGCTGCTGTGGGGCTGCGGCGCTGCTGCCGGGCAGCTTGGCCGGGCTGGGGCAGGGCCTGAGGGGCTGGGGCGCTGGCAAGCCCTGAGCAATGGGGCTGTCAGAGGCCACAAGCAGCCCCCTGGCAGCCGCCTTGTTCCTGCCAGAGTTGACTTGCAAGACAGATCCCAGGAACTCTGCAACTAACAGCATCAGTGTTGTTGGAAAGCCAAATGCAGGGAAATGTCAGACCCTTGGTCTTGTCAGCAAAGCTTAGAATTAAACCCAGCATTTGATCTATTTGATCTGAGACCTTGGAAAGGGCTTCCGAACTCAGGTGTTAGAAGCCAGAATGCGGATTTCTAGTTTCTAGCAGAGACACGGGGAGGAAAGTTGAAGTGGAGGAATGCTTAGAGTTTTAGAGTTCAAGATCTAGAAAAAATCAAAGCAGTTACAACAGTAAACAAGAAGTTTAGGATGCAGTGCTGTAGGTTTGTTGTGTCATGGCATGATTGGCTAAGGAAGCTTCCACTGTAGCATGATGTGGGAAGCCAGGAAATTCCTCGGGCTGCCCTGCAGGACTTGAGACCCTGTCAGAGGGCTCAGAGACCTTGGCACAGAGCCCAAGACCCCTGTGCCTTTGATTTAGCCCTTGGAAAAAACAATTCCCAACCTTGTATGAAGAATGACAAGCCACAAAATGAAAGGGGATTTATCACAGAGTGGAAAAATAGATTTTGGGGCTTTTTAGAATGGGGCTTCAGGGGGCAAGATGGAGGAATCTGGGCATGTCCAGCCTTTCTCCTTCTTCTTCTTCTTGGCTTCCGTCTTCTGCTGTGATGTTGGCACTTTTCGATTGGTTACGAGTAGAAGCTCACTGTCTAACGTAGATGATAGGTATGGGAAAGTAATTGTAAATATTGTACAGGTAGTTGTTTTTAGTATAAAAAGATAACACCGCCCCGGGGGAGGCAGAGTGCCTTAGACTGTCTTGCTGAGCAGACCTCGGCAGGACAGGAGAAAGAATTTTATAGATAAGATACAAGAAACAACCTTGAGACCGAGAAATGAAGAGCTCTTACTCCTTCTTCGACCACCGGGCTGGGAAAAGAGACTTTCTAACTTATCTCGGGCTCACTCTGACCAGCTAGATACCCCGAGAGCATGAGTCCCTAAGAGGAAATATTGAAGGACGGGCTCCAAAACATAAATATCCTTGTTGGCCGTGTCTTCTTGGCCAAGAAATCCTTCAATGCTCTTGGAACTACAAGTCTTGCGGCCCTGTGAGCCATGCAGTGGAGATGGGAGCCAAACTCACCCTTCCTGTCTATGTAGAAGAGAAGAAAAAGCAATGGCATCATCTAAAAAATTCAGAGGTCCGCTCTCTAGCTCATTCCAAACTCCTTCAACTCGCCCAAAGTGGGATTTAGCTACAAATAGATGACAGGGACTCTTAGTGCTGCCTCTTTGACTCCAGAGCAGCTGCTTTAGTATCTTTCCCATAACCCTGTGTAGTTGTGTGCCAGCAAGGTCTCCTTTGAAGAAACTTTCCCAACTGACTTGCATGGAGGTTTGTTTGAAGGGTGTTTGAGGGGAAAGGCTCCCAGCAGAGGTCTGGGCTCTGGCCTAGCTGTGTCCCCTGCTGAATGTGAAGTGTGCCATCAGCTGCAGGGCTTTCTGGGCTAAAAATATCATCAAGTCACTTGGACTTGCTCTTTTTGGCCTCTAAAAGCTGGACCCACTTTCGGGGCAAATTTGGAGTCCTCATCTATGTGTGGTTGGAGCACCTAGGATTTTCCCAGTTGCTGGGAATGGTTCTCCAGGTCCCTGGTGTATCCAGGGCCCTGGTAAGTTCCAGCTCCACACATGCCTTGGCAATGAGAAGCAGAGGAACCCAGACATTTTTTTGCTGCCTGTGTCACTGCACTGGGGTCATCGGATGGGCACACGCAGCCCTTGTGCTGGAGCTGAGCTGCTCTGCCCAGCACTGGTGGCCGCCATCCAAGCTGGTTTTGCTTGTCCTGGTTCCCTGACAGCTGGGGCCCTGGGCAGAGCCCTGAGAGCCTGGTCTCCCCCCAGGGGAGGAGCAGGAGCCCCTGGAGAAGCTGTCCCGGGTGGGGATGCTGCTGCTGCTGCTGCTGCTGCTGCTGCTGGAGACAGCCAGGATGACATCAAGGATGACAAGCTCTTCCTCAGCCTGGCCACTGGAGGCTGAAGGTGATGGACTTTGATTCTGGCACTATCTTCAAAGCCAAATTCCACAGGGAATTTGCAGATGAGTCCCCACCCGGGGAAATGCTGCCAGATTTGGGCATGGCCCAGCCTGGCTGGGAAGCAAAGGTTCCCCCTTTGCTGGGGCAGATGCAACTCTTCCTTCAGTCGCTGCCCAGCTGCTTTTTGGCAGGACTGTAGGGATGTGCTGGGGTGGGTACGAAATGGGAGTGGGCTCCTGGCCCTGCCAACAGCCCCCAGCACCCACCGTGCCCCGGGCTGGGGCTGGGGCTGGGGCTGGGGCAGCCAGCCCAACACAAACAAAGCCCCATGGTGGGAGCAGAGGTGGGACTCCAGAACCTGTGCAGGGGCTGCTTTGCTGTGCAGGCAAGGAAGGGCTTGGGCTGCTCAGCTGCCCTTGTTTGCTTTGGGATCACCGTGATTTTGAGGGGCAGTTCAGGGGGGAAGAGAGAAAGTGTGGGCTTCCCTCAGCCATGGCTGGGTTTGTCCCTACAATGTAGGAGTTGGGCCTTCCTCAAGGTCCTGACAGAGATAAGAGTTTTTACCGTTTTTCTTGTTTTCTCTTTTGCATCTAATCTCTTTTCAATAATGTGTTGTTTGTTTTTCCAGAGGAAGCATTCTAGGTGGTCCAGTGCGGATGGGGAAGTGCTTGGGAGCAGCTGTGGCATGGATGGGCCGTGCCCTTGGAGAAGGCTGAGGACATGGTTTGGGAGCAGCTTTTCTTGCAGCCGTGGCTGGCGTGAGGTGGGTCCCTGTGTGCTTGGCAGGGTGGGATCAGAGATTTTGGGAGATGGCAGCGAGCACAGGAGCATCCTGCTCTGGGCAGCTGCTGAGGGCTGGATGTGCCGTGGCTGGCTGCAGGCTGGGCACATGTCCTGCCCTCCTGCTCTGCTGCCAAAGGCAGCAGGGATGGGCAGCTCTGGGCACAGCTCTGGGCACAGCCAGCATGGCCTGGGCACCGCAGGCCTTGGCACAAGGGCACAGGAGCCCTCAGCTGACGGGCGGTTTCTGCTTTCTCTCCTTGCAGGCGGGCTCTGCGGCTGCTGAGGCTGCTCTGGGCTCTGCCAGGGCTCTGCTGGGCTCAGCCCTGGGCCCAGCTGGGCTGGCTCTGCCCTCACATTGCTCTGACAGCTCTGCATCAGACGAGCCCATTGCCAGCACAGCGCCTGAGTTTTCTGCTTTGGCAGGTGAGTGAGACTCTGCTGCAGGCCCAGAGATTGCAGCTGGGGACACACATCCAATTGGCAAGGAACCAAACTCTCCACAGTCCCAGCTGAATGCCTGCATCTCCCCAGGATGTTCTGTCTGTCCCACTCATCATTCCTTTTTGGCTGGAATTGTGTAGTTGCACTTTCTTCCTCCTCTAGAAGTGCCACGAGTGGGCCAAAGCTGGCGAGTGGGCCATGCTCCTGAGGCAGTGCAGTCTGGAGCTGGTGGATGGAGAATTGCCCTTCTGCACTGCCAAACCAGAGCAAAAAGCTGTCAGTGGGACTTTGTGTCTTTAAGAAATCCCTGACAGTTTCAAAGGGAATGTGCAGCTCATTTCCAGGCTGAGAAGGAAGGGCATCTTCTAAAGGATTTGGGCTTTGACAGAGTTTCCATTCCCAGTCCTGCTTGCAGCTGGCAGGGCACAAAGCAATTTCCCATTGCTTCACCCAAAATTTAAAAATGTTGGAAACAACCTCAGAAACTTTTAAAAAAGGGTGCTGAAGTCATCAAGATGGATACATGGCATCAGCACATTTACAATGTAAATAACTGAGTTCTCTTTTTCAAAAGATGATTTACCTCCTAATGCAAAGAATATAACTTTGCATTTATGTTTTGGTTTTTTTTTCTCTAACATTATGTTATATTAGTTCTCTAACACTTGGATTTTATTCTTATCTTTTACAATTTACCTATTTGTTTCCTTTTTCCTTTTTTTTTCCTTTAAATAGAAAACATGTCCTATCATAGGAATGTCCTTTGCTCCTGGTTCCCGTGTGGAGCAGCTCCCTTCCTGCTGGCTGAGCTGCTCAGGCAGAGCCCGGCAGCTCCTGGCCCTGCAGGGCTGAGGCTTTTCCCCGTTGCTGGGCACAGACTGATGGAGCAGCACTGCTGAACACGGGCACACAGAGGGACCAGGAGCAGCTGCCTCTGCCCACCTGAGGCTCCAAGGCCCAAACTCTGAGCAGCCAGGGCTGGAAGAGACTGGCAGGATCTGATCCCTGACTCTGGGCCAGGGCTGCACAAATGACCCCACAGCAGCAGCAGCAGCAGCAGCAGCAGCAGCAGATGGAGCTGACTTTCAGCACAGCCCCTGTCCCTGTTCCCTCCCGTGTGCAGCGGTGTCACAGCAGCCTGAGGCACCTGGGAGCCCCCAGTGCCAGCAGGGACTTGAGATGGCAGCCCTGGGCTCCTGGAGGCTGTGCAGGGAACGGAGCTGGGCACTCCCTGTCCATGGGGAGCTTGCAGATGGAAAAGGCTGCTGTGCCCAGGCAGCTCCAAGGGCACAGAAAGGAGGCTCTGGAGCACTGGATCTGTGCCAGTGCCACAGTCCTGGGCAGCAGCCAGCGAGCCCTGGGGGAACAGAGGGCACAGCACGAGGGAAAGAAGCAGGCAAGGGCAGAGACTGGAGAGAGCCAGAGCCAGGAGCAGGAACAGCTGCTCCATTGCACTCTTGGAGAAAGCTCTGGGCTAGTTCAAAGTGCTGAAAGGCGTGAAGGGCAGAGAGGAGGCCACAGCAAACAATGCTCCTGTTTGCACAGCCTCCCCTCTCCGTGTCCCAGAAAGAATTGCATGGACTGTGTTCTTCTCTCTGAGTCGTCTCATTCAGCATGAGCAGCTCAGCACCAGGATCTGAAGGAGCTGAAGCCTCAGGCCACAGGAGCTGGGCAACAGGGAACTTCTGAAGCAAAGTAATGCTTCTAAAATAGCCCCAGCTGAATGCAGTGGATAGAATCATGGAATCACAGAATCCTTTCTGTTGGAAAAGCCCTCTGAGCTCACCCAGTGCAGCCGCTCACCCAGCAGTGCCAAGCCCAGCACTAAACCACGTCCCTGAAGTGCCAAGGCCTGGACACCAGCCCTGAGTGAGGCCTGAACAGCAGGCCCTGAGCCCAAGGTGGCCTCTGGATGAACCTTCCAAGCAAAGGTTATCTTTGTATCTGCTCCCTGATGAAATATGCATGGTCATTAGCACTGTGATAGATGTAGCCACTCATTAGTGAAACATGTATTGACCTTTGTGTATTTAGAAGCCGGACAAGGCCATGAAATCTGACATCTGGCCTTGTTTGGGGCTGAATGGTCAAAGTCACCTTGCTTGGTTCCTCCTGGGGCCCTGGCCAGCCTTTGGGAGGGACCCAAGAGAGGATGAAACCAGATGTTGCCACACTAGAAGTGCTGTCAGTTTGTCCATTCAGCACTGTCAGAGCTGGGCCCTCTCCCAGCGGGGTTGGAGCCTCACCTGTGGCTGGAGGCACCTGCAGGAATTGCCAGTGCCCAGGAGTGGCTCTGCAGCCCTTGGCTGTGACAGCTTCCCCAGCTGCTGTGTGGATCTGGGCGATGGTAAAGGCTGAGGGTAACTGGGGCTGGATCTTTCTCAATCACTGCAGGCAATCTTTGGTGGGGATGGTTGGGTGCATTGCTGAGCTGCTCCTGTTGTGATTCTTTGCTGCTTTGAGCTGCAGGAAATGACACTGATTCCTTCAGTTGGTGTCTGTGTCTTTGGTGCTGACCCTGCCCACTGGTAAAACAAAACTGGCCCAGTCTGGCCAGATCCCAACAAAATGTCACTTGTTCAGTGTCAATGTGAGGAATCAGTGCCATCAGAAATTCCCAGATGGGAAGCCCTTCCCTGGAGTTCCCTGGCTCTGGAGTGGGCTGAGGTTGGAGCCCCATGGGAGCAGTGGGGCAGTTGGGTAAAATAGGCTGAACCCCTGGATGGCTTCAAATGCATCCAAAAATTGCACATGGAAAAGGAAAAGAACTTGTGGCTTTGGGCAGGCAAAGATGAATTTGTTAAGAGTACATTGGAAACAGCACCTTCAGAAGGAACAATTATTGTTGGAATACTCGCACATGGAGCAAGAGAAGAAGGTTTTAATCCTGAGCTCAGATGCATTCATGCAAGGGAAATACCAATATAATAAATAACTATATACATATTTGTAGGATAATTGGATCTTAATATATATTTATAGATTTATATATATATATGTCTATATCTATCCAAATCTATATATATATCAATATTTCTATATCACTATTTACATATAAAGTTATAATAATGTGAAGTAGTGCTGACATTACTAATTTGGTAGCTTTGGCTGCTCAGGGATGTAACACTAAATACCCTACAGAACAGGATTGGCCAGGTCCCTAATGTCAGTGGTCAACTTTGTGAGATTGTATACAGTGAAAAAAGGAGGAAGGGAGGAAATTGGCTGTTTTTACAGGGTGTGCTGAAACTGTGATGCAGAGTGCTTTGTCTGTTCCTGTGAAAAATTCAGTGATTAAGCCTGCAGGGCTTTTCATGTACCAGACCATGCACAAGCTGTAGGATTGGTTGCACGGGTGAAGGGGTTGTTTAAAAAGCAGTTGAAAAAATGATGAGATGGGAACCTTTGCCCATGGAGAACCCATCTCCCAGATGTGCTCCATGCCCTTAACAATGGCCCACTGGGGAAATGGAAACCCCCTGGCTGTGCATGGCTGCCCCCAATTTGCAAATCCAACCATGGGCAGTGAGACTTGGGCTGCCTGGGAAATTGTTCTGGCTGTGATGGCCCCTGGCAGGGCCAGCCCAGAGGCTGCAGGGCTGGGCCTTCATGCATTGGAATTAATGAGGAGAAATTCAAAGCAAATGAGAGCTATCAATACTGAAACAGGAATTCAGATTCCTCCAGGACACTTTGGTTTAATAACTGCTCACTCGAGCTTGGCCTTGCAAAGTGGTCATGTCATGAGAGGAGGAATTATTGTTGCAGATATCAAGGAGAAGTTAAAGGAATTGTGTTAAACAATAGTGCCCAGGATTGGATTAGTCAACCCCATGACAGGGTAGAACAATTATCATTATTGCAATTTTAAGAAGGATTGTGAAGAAAGGAGCTCCACCTGCAATCACCACCGTTTGTGGAGATAAAGGGTTTGGATCCAGCAGCCCTAATAATGGAGCCAGAGTGTGGGTCCGGAGGCCAAATGGCCCTCCCGAGGCAGCTGAAGGAGCAGCTCCTGGGAAAGACAACTCTGAGTCCTGAAACCTGGGCAGGAACAATGGGAATGTGTCCCTGCAGCCAAGGGTTCTGTGTGAGAACAAGTAGATCTGACAGGATATTGTTTTACACATCCTGCCAGACCAAATCTCCCTGTTTGCCCCAAGGGCCCCTTTGGGAAATGCTCTGATCAACGGGGCTCCATGGGAAGGCTGCTGTGACACTGAGGGACTTTCACAGGAATTGCATCCAGGAGCCCGGGTGCCCCTCAGGGACTGGGACCCGGCCCCTTCCAGCCCGAGGGGAAAGGGCCCCCCCAGGCCTTGTTAGCCACAGACAGCATGGTAAAGCTGAACAGCAAAGGGCCTGGGGGCATTATTCTGGAATTACCATGGTGCCAGCTCCATGGACAACAGAATTCTTGTTCCTAATTCGAATGAGATTGAGAAAAATGGATGAAGAATGGTGTCACTAAAGTACTACTGGTGTCTGTAAGTTGTACCTTGATAGTCAGCCAGAATCTTTGTCTGCCACAAACACCTCTAGTGTTTCACCAAGGGGTTAGTCATCAAAATGTAATGATGAGTTCTGATGGATTGCTGAGCTTCTTTTCTAATTCTTTGCTAATGATGATGTGCTTTGCTGAGCTTATCCTTTTGTAATTCTTTGCAGCTGTGCATGATATAAATGACACAATTCCTTAAGTTGGTGTCTGTGTCTTTGGTAGTGACCCTGCCCACTGGAGAAACAGGGCCCCCTCTTGCCTAAGTGTTACCTGGCAAGGCAGAAACCCTCCCTCCAAAATTCCCCCTTCCTCCTTGTTCCCCCCCTTCATACCCTGAGCATGATGTGCTCTGGTCTGGGGTGTGCCCAGGGTCAGTTGGGGTCACCTGTCCTGGCTGTGTCCCCTGCCAAGCTCCCCCGCAGCTCCAGCCCCTCCCCAGCGTGGCTGGACGAGGGGCAGGAAAGGCCTTGGCTGTGCTGCAGCGCAGCAAGAACAAAACCATCTCTGCGTGCTCAGCCCTGTGCTCAGCACCCGGCCCAGCAGTGTCTCCGTGCCAGGGGCTGTGCCCTCAGTGCCTGCCAGGGGTTTCCATGGCAGCTGCCAGGCCAGGTGACCCAGGTGTCCCCCCAGTGCCGGTTGCCATGGAAACAGTGCCCAGCGCTGCCCCTTTCTGTCTGGCTGACCTGGCCTTTGGCCCTGGCAGTGCCCTTGGCTGCTGGTTCCTGGTTCCCGAGCAGCCAGCGTGGCACAGGGCAGGTGGCCATGGCACAGCCCCCAGCAAGGGATCCTCTCTGGCCCTGGGCACTGACACCAGCCCTGAGCAAGGTCCGGCTCCGGGCATTGGTTGCCTTGGCACCAATCTAAGGAACGGGTCCCCGTGGCCGTTACCATGGCACCTGGTGGCACCAACGAGTGTCACTGCAATTGTACCTGGAACAGCCCCGGCACCGCTTTGTCCTCAGGGTTGCCATGGCAGCCCAGGGCAGCAACAGCTCTGCAGGCAAGGGGCCATGGAACCTGGCTGCAGAAATGGCTCCTTGGGCTGGTTTCCAAGGAAACCTGAACTGATGGGGGTTGCCATGGCAGCCAAAGCCAGCAGTGGGGACAGTGCAGTGTCCATGGCAACAGCCCCTTGCAATGGCTCAGTGCAGGTTGGGATGATGATCCACCCTCACAGCTGGCCCAGGGCAGGTCTGGAGTGGTCTCGGTGGCACCTTGGGCTTGGCACACACTTGAGGAGGGTGTCTGTTTGCAATGGGTAACCTCAAAGAATTTTAGATTGCTTGAAGAACTAAAAGAAGAAAAGCCGCTCTTTGGCTTTGTGAATCCAGTTCTCTGAGCAAAGCAGGTCCCAGGTGAGTGAGGAGAGACAGGATGGGGTTGGGGAATGTGGAGCAAGGTTGTCCACACTGGGTCAGACCTCAAGGCACAGCTTCTCTGACCAGGCCAGACCTCCTTAGGAGAGTCCCTGGATCAATATCAATCACAGAATGCTGCAATCACCTCTTGTGTAATAAGAACAGCAATAGAGACACTCTTTAAAATAGGAATACATATTTCTTAGAAGCTCTTTGAAATATTTCTCCATAACTGTAAAAGGAAATCATCCTGATGAACTGCACGAGAGCAGAGGGAAATCAATGCAGAGCCATGGTTTCTCAGGACTTGCTTGATCCTAATGAGCCCCGTGGTGCATTTGGAGCTGAGTCTGGAACCTCAGGGCCTGAGAGGGGATTGCACAAACCTTTCCCGGAGTCAGAGTCAGAGGAAAAACTCAAAGCGTCTCAAGGCATGAATGGGTCCCACTGAGGTCCATCCCTAACAGAGGCTCCTCATGGACTCCTTGGAGGAGAGAACTGGAGGCCAGGATGGCATGAAAGCCTCTCAGAGACTCAGTGTAGAAAGGAAAATCCAAAGTACCCCAAAAACCTTGAGTATCTCAAAGTGTATTAATAAGCCCCACTGAGTGTCAGTACAAAGCTCTCAAGGGACTCGTTAAAGCAGATAATTGGGGCCATAATTGCACAAACCTCTCACAGAATTTGTATCAAAAGGGAAACACCAAGTAGCTTAAAAAGCTGAAGTACCCTGAAGTATTAATGAGCCCCACTGAGTGTTGTTACTGACAAAGCCTCTCCAGGGACTAATTACAGCAGATAATTGGAGGCCAGGATTGCACAAACCTCTCAGAGACTCCAAGGCAAAAGGCAAACCCAAAGTCCTTTGAAAAACCTGCAGTCCCTGCAGGGAGCATGAAGGAGCCCCCAGGGCCATTGCTGAGCAAGGCTCCCCAGGGACTCCTTCCAGCAGATGCTTGAGGCCACTGGGATGTGGGCTAGGGGGGGATGCTGAGGGCAGCACAAGGGGCTGACAGTGCCCAGCCTGGCTGGGGCTGTGCCAGGAGGCCCCAGGGCCTCAGGACAAGGTGTCTCCTCCCAGCCCTTGCTGGAACAGACCCTGCTGTGCCCCAGGGCACCAAGACTTGGCTTCTCTTTGTCCCCACCTGTCATCACTGCCTGCAGTTCTCTGCTCTGCCTGGGGCCTGGGGACACTTGCTCAGTCGTGTCCCTCAGAGGGACCCATTAAAAGTCCAAGAAACTTTGGAGTTGGATACTGCCTTGGAGTTCTGGAGAGGTTTCTTCAGCTGCCTCTCAGGGACTGATGTTCAGGGCCTGAGCACAAAGCCCCAGAGGGGCTCATTCAAGTCCTTGTGCTGTGTCTGTGCTGCTGAGCTGGGCTGGGCTCCTGGCCCAGAGGCAGCTCCTGGTCACCAAGAAGAGCTTCAAAAGCCCATTTCTCTTGATGAGCAGCTCTTCTGCCAGCCCAGCAGGGCTGGGGCACTGCCTGCAGCCAGCCCGGGCACAGCACAGAGGCACAGAGAGCTTCAATCAGTCAGGGCTGGGAAGGGGCTGAGAAGTGCCTGGGGCACAATCACTGCCAGCCCTTGGCACAGGAACCTCTGGCTGCAGGGCAATGCAGCTGCAGCTCCTGGAGCCATCTCCTGCAGCTGGAACATGCCAATGCCTGCAGAGCCTGTGAGTACATTCTCTGATTGTCTCTTGTGCAGAGCAGCCAGGGGTGCCCAGGGCTGTCCTGCAGAGCAGGGTCCTGCAGCCCAGGGCGCTGTGCTGGGGCAGGGACTCTGCTGCCTGCCAGGGACAGCTCTCAGCCAGCCCTGGCAGCTGCTCCCAGCGCTGGGCAGAAGCTCTGGGGGGAAGGAGCCGCCCTGAGCAGGGCAGGGGCTGCTGCTGAGAGGGGCTGGGTGGGGCAGGGCTGCTCCCAGCTCCAGACCAGCCTGGGCACAGCTCTGCAGGGCACTTCCCAAAGAAGGTAAGCCTGGGATTGCTGTAAAGATCAGGAGCTTTCCTGAGAGTGTTTTCAATTTCCTGCTTGGAGAAGGATGGGAACACTGGGCAAAAAGTTTTTTTTTATTTTATACAATTTTCATACATTTGTAGCTCTTTAAATTACAATTACATAGGTATAAATCTATATTCCTTTTTAAGTCTATTAAACTCTCAATCAACTCTATTATTATTATATGCATCTATAACATTATAACATCTATAACAAATAATCCTTTATTAACTCTATTGTTTTCCCTAACCTTTTTCTTTGATTTTAGAAAAATAAGCTGATTGTCTA
Source organism: Molothrus aeneus (assembly GCF_037042795.1). Classification (NCBI taxonomy): domain Eukaryota; kingdom Metazoa; phylum Chordata; class Aves; order Passeriformes; family Icteridae; genus Molothrus; species Molothrus aeneus. The sequence continues at coordinate 1,251,646 of NW_027098863.1, read as the reverse complement.
AATGCATTCCTGAAATACATATAGTATACAATATACATAGTATCCTGTATAGTCTTATTATCAGGAAGAGGACCTACAAGAAAAACATTTTGGTTTTTGACCAGAATGTGAGCAGTCATAATAAAAAGTGAAGGCAAAGAAGCCCTTGGACCTACTCCAATGGATTGAGCCAGGGGTGTGTAACTGGGGAAACTGAATCTCCTATTGGATGTTCCTGTTAAATATCCTAATTAATCAACCTTAATAAATTGTTGAAATCAGGCCCCAAGTGTGCCCCATCCCCACTGAGACACCTGACAGTTTCCAATTAATGTCTGGTTTTTACTTTACTGTTCTAACACTATTGCAAGGGTTTTTTTGTTTTCTTTTTTGAGTATAGACAACAAGGGGATGAGAGAAGCAGAACAGGAATTATAATCCCAGAATCCCAGGACATTCTGAGTCGAAAGGGACACACAGGATCATCAAACTAATGTTTGATCTTTTACAGGGACTGCAGAACTGTAAATTAAGCTGATCAGTGTCTCTGCTGGGAGCCTCCCAAAGGGCCCTCAGCCACTCCTCAGCCCTGCACAGCAGCAGCAGCATCACCTTTGCAGGGCCTAGCAGGGCTCTCCTGAGCTGCCCTTGCCCAGCTGCACACAGAGCCTGCCCCAGCCAGGGCCCTGCACACAGGCAGGTTTTTGTAGGGCCCCAGCCAGGGCACACAGGCTGGGATGGGCTCTGTGAGTGCTGGCAGGGACAAGGCTCCTCTCAGGAGGGAATGTCCCGGCCCAGGGAGATGCTCAGGGAAGCAGAGGGGGCTGGAGAGACCAGGGCTGGGGCAGGAGGGCACTGTTGGTGTGTGCAGGTGCCGGGTACAGCTGGGCACGGGAACACTGTCCTGAGTGCCCGGCTGTCTCTGCCCTGCCCTCTCAGGCACAGCACCACAACATCTGCTCTTGGTTCTGCACTGCCCTGACATTGGCACTGTTATCTGCTGCTCTCAGGGAGGCTCTGGCATCTGCAGCAGCTGAGTCAGGCACTGCCCTTGGCATTCCTGCCAGGCAGGGATGTCCATGGGAATGGGGTGTCCAAGCTTCCCTGGCACCTGTGGGGCTGTGGGCAAAGCAGTCCATGGCAAAGGGGAATGAGCTGAGCCCCCTCCCTGAGATCCCATCATGGACACAGCCAAGGATCTCCTTGCTGTGCCCTGCCAGGCTCTGAGCTGCCCTCTTGCATGCAGATCTGTGCCAGAGCCTCTGGGAGCTCCTGAATGTCCCACGGGGAAGGGCAGAGCTGCCACAGCTGAGGAAATGCTGCTGGGTTTGCCCAGGGAGCCGTGAGTGTCCTTGGCACAAGGGGGTGCTGAGACCTTGCCCAGAGACCTTGAGAGAGGGTGAGACATTCAGGGATCCCTCTGCTCTGGGCAGGGTCTGGTTTATCCCAGGGTGACCCAGGAGTGTGATTGTGCTCTGATTGCAGCCAAAGGTTTTCCCACAGCAGGTAGAAGGGTGAGTGTGTCCCAGCTGTAGGCATTGTCTACAGGGAATGGCCCAGGTTTGGCTCCAAGCAGCCTCTCCTGACTTGTCACTGTCCTTTCTCCATGAACAGGTGCCCATGTGCAGCCCCAGCAAATGTCCAACAGCAGCTCCATCAGGCACTTCCTCCTACTGGCATTGGCAGACACGCGGCAGCTCAGCTCCTGCACTTCTGCCTCTTGCTGGGCATCTCCCTGGCTGCCCTCCTGGGCAATGGCCTCATCATCAGCGCCGTAGCCTGCGGCCACCACCTGCACACGCCCATGTTCTTCTTCCTGCTCAACCTGGCCCTCAGCGACCTGGGCTCCATCTGCACCACTGTCCCCAAAGCCATGCACAATTCCCTCTGGGACACCAGCAACATCTCCTACACTGGATGTGCTGCACAGCTCTTTTTTTTGCCTTTTTCATCTCAGCAGAGTATTTCCTCCTGACCATCATGTGCTACGACCGCTACGTGTCCATCTGCAAACCCCTGCACTACGGGACCCTCCTGGGCAGCAGAGCTTGTGCCCACATGGCAGCAGCTGCCTGGGCCAGTGCCTTTCTCACTGCTCTCATGCACACGGCCAATACATTTTCCCTGCCCCTGTGCCATGGCAATGCCCTGGGCCAGTTCTTCTGTGAAATCCCACAGATCCTCAAGCTCTCCTGCTCACACTCCAACCTCAGGAAATTGGGATTTCTTGTGTTTTCCATCTGCTTAGCTCTTGGTTGTTTTGTGTTCATTGTTTTCTCCTATGTGCAGATCTTCAGGGCTGTGCTGAGGATCCCCTCTGAGCAGGGACAGCACAAAGCCTTTTCCACCTGCCTCCCTCACCTGGCTGTGGTCTCCCTGTTCCTCAGCACTGCAGCGTTTGCTCACCTGAAGCCCCCTTCCATATCTTCGCCATCCCTGGATCTGGCCCTGTCAGTTCTGTCCTCTGTGGTGCCTTCAGCCCTGAACCCCCTCATCTACAGCCTGAGGAACCAGGAGCTCAAGGCTGCAGTGTGGAGACTGATGACTGCATGATTTCAGAAACATTAAACTGCTGGGCAATATCTGCATATCTCTTGTACTAAAATTCATCTTTCATACTTCTTGTTGGTTTCATTTTGGAAGTTCTTTTTATTTTTTTTACTTTTTCATATTATCTACAAATAAATGTCATTATGCCATTGGTCATTTTGTTTCACTCCACCTTCCCTGTGGCCACACACTGTGCCAATGCAGGGCAGCGCTCTTGGTGGCTTTAAATGAACTAAAGGATGTCCCAGCAGAGTTTTCTGCAGAGATGCCCTTGTGTTGCCTTCTCTGGAGCTGCAGCAGCAATGTCTGTGTGCAGAGCTGGGGCAGATCAGTGCTGGCCCAGCAGCTGTGCCCAGCAGCAGGAGCAGCAGCACTTGGTGTTGCCAGTGCTGCTGCCATGGCCCTGCCCCACTGCCCTGGTGGCCCTGGTGTTGCTGCAGGGCCTGAGTGCTCTCGGGGCCGGGCACAGCCCTGGGGGTGGCAGTGCCGGGTCTGCAGCAGGGACAGGCCATGGGCATTGCTGGGGCAGCGCTGACACCTCAGGCCAGGCCCTGGGGGCTCCAGGCTCCTTGCCCAGGCTCTCTCAAGAACACGGCCAGGTCAAGGCTCAGCACAGAAACCCCCGTGAGCAGCCCCAGGCTGGCCGTGGGCAGGCTGGGGGCAAACAGCATGGCTGGGGCTCTGCAAGGGCCCTGGGGCAGACAGGAAGGAGCAGCAGAGCAGGGGCTGATCCATCCCCAGTGCGCTGCACAGCCCAGGGCAGTGTCCCAGAGCGTCCTCATGCAGCTGCCAACAACATCCCGCCTCTGCAGCCCTGGCCTCTCCCCCAGCTCACACAGGTGCCCCATCCTTGCAGGCACAGACACGGCAGCACTGCCTCAGCAGCCCCTGTTTGCATTGCACACAGCAGGGGCAGCACCCCCATGCTGTTGCTGTGGGGACATGAACCTGAGGAAGCACAAATGCCATCAGCCCCTGGGGCCAGCAAGGGCTGGGGGACACCAGGGAAACCACTCAGCTTTGTCCTGGCCTCTGCACTCAGCCAGAAAGTTTGTTCCCATCAGCTGGGAGTTTCCTGTGCCAATGCAGACGCTGTTGCTCAGAGCCAGGGCAGCCAAACTGCCCTGAGCATTTCCTCTGCTTGACCTTTGCTTTCTTTACTCTTCTGGTACAAATTTCTTCCTATTGCCCATCCCTGTTCCCTCCCCTACAAACAGCCCATCCCTGTTTGCCCTTTCCTCTCTGGCCCCACTCCCCATTGCAGTTCCTGACTTGGGACCATAAAAATGTCCCCCAGCCTTCTTGGCCACCTGGGCACACTGCTGCCTCATGTCCAGCCTGCTGTCCATCAGTCCCTGCAGGTCCCTTTCTGCCTGGCTGCTCTCCAGCCACTCTGTCCCCAGCCTGTAGTGCTGCAGGGGTTGTTGTGGCCAAAGTGCAGGACCCAGCACTGGAACTTGTTAAACCTCACCTTGTTGGATTTGGGCCCTGGATCCAGCCTGTCCAGGGCCCTGTGCAGAGCCCTCCTACCCTCCAGCAGATGCACACTCCCAGACAACTTGGTGTCACCAGGGTTCCATGAGACCCCAGAGTGTCCCAATGGTCTCCATGATCCATGAGACCTCCCAGTGTCACAATGTCCGTTTGGTTCCATGGGATCCCTTGGTGTCACAAAGTCCCTTGGGCCCTTGGGCCCTGCAGTGTCACAGTGGATCCTTGCTTCCATGAGGTCTGGCAGTGCAGCAATGCTCTCCTTGGTTCCACAGTGTCACAATGGCCAATGGCCTCTTGGTCCCAAGGGCCACCATGGGGTCAAACATGTTTCCTTCATTCCAGGAGTCCCTGAGGTCCAGCACTGGCCCCTTGGTTCCATGGGGCCCTGCAGTGTCACAATGGCCCCATGGTGACACCAGGTCCTGCTCTGTCACAATGCTCTGCATGGTTCCACAAGGCCCTGCAGGGTCACAGTGGCCTCTTGGTTCCAGGAGGCCTCAGAGTTCCACAATGAATTCCTTGGTGCTGCAGTGTCACAATGGAGCCCTGGTGACACAAGATCCTGCAGTGTCACCAGGGACCCTTGGTTCCATGGGGCACCACAGTGTCACAATTGTTCCCTCAGTTCCCAGAGTCCTTGCAATGGAGCAATGGCCCCTTGATTCCATTGTCCCCAGGCTCTCCCAAGGGTCTCCTTTGTTCCACAGTGGCACAATGGCCCCTTGATTCCACAAGGGCCTGCAGGGTCACAGTGGCCTCTGTGGTTCCAGCAGGACCCAGGCTGTCACCATGGACTCCTTGCTTCTATTCAGCCCCACAGTGTCACCGTGGCCCCTTGGCTCTGTGCTGCCATGTCGTACACAGTGTCACCATGGTCCTCTTGGTGCCACCAGGCCCCGCAGTGTCACAGTGGCCCCTTGCTTCCCCAGGGCCCTGCAGTGTCACAATCATCAGAGAATCAACCAGGCTGGAAATGAACTTGGAGAGCATCAAGGCCAACCTGGGACCCAACACACCCTTGTCACCCAGACCATGGCACTCAGTGCCACATCCAGTCTTTCCTTAAACACTTCCAGGGACAGTGACTCACCCACCTCCCTGGGAAGCCCATTCCAATGCCCAATCACCCTTTGTGTGGAGAATATTTCCAATGTCTTGTCTAAATGTCCCCTCATGCAGGTGAAGGCTGTGTCCTCTTGTCCTGTCCCTGTTCCCTGGGAGAAGAGCCTGACCCCCACCTGGCTGCACCCTCCTGTCAGGGAGTTGTAGAGAGTGATGAGGTCTCCCCTGAGCCTCCTCTTCTCCAGGATAAACAACCCCAGCTCCCTCAGCCGCTCCTCACAGGACTTGTGTTCCAGACCCCTCCCCAGCCTTGTTGCCCTTCTCTGGACATGCTCCAGCCCCTCCATGTCCTTCCTAAATTGGGGGGCCAAGAACTGGACACAGCACTCGAGGTGCTGCCCAACCAGTGCCCAGCACAGGGGAAGAATCACTGCCCTGGTCCTGCTGGCCACACCATTCCTGATCCATTGGAGTGCCAGGGGTTGGATGAGGGAAATGGTTGAGAGGGGGTTGGGGACAAAGTTTCATGTGTTATCAGCCATGAAGGGTCTTGATCTGTATATATCTCTTTAGAGTGCATTAGAAGGTACTGGGGGTCAATATCAGTTGGACATTGCTGATACCAAGCTATAAACAGGAAAAGAATACAGGAAAAAACTGTTCTCTCTGCATTGTTTTCAATACAATATATTCACATTAAATAAACTACTGAAATCCCTTTAATTAACCAGAGAAGAACTGAACATTTAAATGATTCCCAGGGGCTTTTCTTGTTCTGCTATTTTGAACACATGTGTATGAGACTTTTTCAGTGAATTCCTGAACTGAAGAGCTCAAGACAGAAGTCTCCGGAGCACTAAAATCCATCAGCAGCCTGCAAGCGGCTGAGGATCCAGCCCCATCAGAGCAGCAATGAACAGAAATGGGCACAGCTTTGTGGCTGCTGTCCCAGCTTTGGCATGGGCCCTGGGCCTGGAGCAGGAGCAGCTCTTGAGGGCCCCAAGGCCGGGGCTCTTGTGCTGCCCTGGGCAGATGGGATGGCAGCAGGGGCTGCAGAGCTCTCAGCACTTCAGGCCGAGGGGAGCAGGGCAGCCAGGGAGCCTCCTTTGGCCTTGGCCAAGCACCTTCCCCCATGACTGGGGCTGAGTCCTGTGGCAGCTGCAGCTGCTGCTGTGCCCTTGGCAGGGGCTGAGGCCGTGGGGCCAGTGGCCAGAGCAGCCTGGCCTGAGCAGAGCTGTGGGGCCAGAGCCGGCTGGGCTGGGCTGGGCTCAGAGAGGCCCTTGGTGCTGCCCAGAGCTCAGGGCAGCTGGCAGAGCTTGCAGGGAGCTGGGCTCCGAGAGCCTGGCCCAGAAACCATCAGTGTCCATCTCAGCCTGGCTGAGCGTGCAGGGGCAGGACTCACGCCAGGCCTTGTGGGGCAGGGCCAGCACCTGTGCAAGGCATTGCAAACAGGCAAGTGGCCCAGAGAGGAGGCTTCTCCGTGCCCTTGGTGGCATGGACAGAGCAGGGAGGGGGCCCAGGACATTTGTCAGTGCCAGCCTCTGTGCCCATGTGTTGGCAGCCCTGGCTGCTGAGCCCAGCTTTGGCCTGGGCTGAGTTTGGCTGTGGCCCAGCTCCATCCTCCTGCGGGGCTCAGGGCCTGTTCCCGGCCATGGCCAGCCCTGGCTGCCTCTCTGCTGGCCCAGAGGCCGGCAGAGCCCGGGGCAGGGCTGTCTGTGCAGCCCCACAGATGCCAGGGGCTCTGCAGGAGCTGGCAGAGGCTGCCCAGCAGGGAGGCCATGGGGCACAGAGCCCCAAGGCTGCTGTGGGCACCATGGCACATGGGCCGTTCCCAGCCGCAATGCTCCTGGCCTGGGCTGGGCCTGCACAGGGGCTGGGCCACCATGGCTCGGCCAGCACAGGGCCACAAAGGGGCCACGCAGCCGCTGCTGGGGCTGACAGCAAGGCCAGGCACACACACGAGCAGTTGCTGAGCATGGCCTGTGCTGGCCAGGCCTGACTGTGCCAGAGGCAGAGCTCAGCTGCCCTTGGGGGCTGCAGCAACACTCCAGAGCCCAAAGAGCCTCCATGGCCGGGCTGGAGACCAAGGCTGCAGGAGGGAAATGCAGGGCTGCTGCGGGATGGGGAGGCCATTGAATTCCAGCACACACCTCAGCTCTCTGATGATCCCGGCACCATGCTGGGCCCTGTTTCACACTGGAGCAGAGCAGATGTTGATGGGACAGGAGTCCTGTGGGGCTGTCAGGGACCTGCAGCTTGCAAGGTGCTCTGCTCTCCCTCAGGTGCTCTGGGAGAGATCCAACCCCAGCTCAGGGCACCTCAGGGCACAAGTGGTACTGCCTGTTTATGGGCACACAGTTGATGTCTGCCTGGAAAGGGGCACAGGTTTTAATACCTGTTAGTTTCATAATAGACAAGCAAATCTTTATCATCTGGGTCATTTGAGTGCCTTTAAGAAATCACAATGTTTTCCCATCAGGAACAGGAATTTCCTGGATTTACTGGATTCTTCTAATAATGGCAGAAGATAAAATACTGATCTTCCCCTCTACTTGTGTCACCAATATTCAGTCTAATATTTCCTCTTGCTCTTCCTTCATGTGTTTGCAGCTCTCCCAGTTAAATGTCCATGTCTAAGGGCATCCCTTCACTAGGCTCTCTGGAACTTTATTCTTCCCATTCCTTCCAGATTTTCTCCTCCAGATGCTCTCTGGTCATTCAAGTGCCTCTTAACTGATTGGTTTCATGCTTTGACCTGCAGGGAGTTGCCTAGTCTTTCTTAAATTCAAATAAATATCACATTAGTCAACATCTTAATTGTGTTTATATCTACCACTGAATTACCTTTTCTTATGTCTTTGTCTAAATCTGTTCCTGTACAGAAATTCCTGGTGGATGGGGGACATGTCAGATGAGGCTGGGACATCCCAGAGAGCTGAGGGAAGAGCTGTGATGGTTATTAAACTGTCCAAATGTTCAACTTGTGTTTGTTGGCAAGAAACCTTTCTGTGCCTCTGAGTGCCACCAGGCCCTGAGCCCAAAGGACACAAACCTGATGAGTTGTGGTTCCCACTGCAGGGGCTGCACTTGGACCTTGGCTCTGCACAGGAGAGCTCTTCATCCCCTTTCTCTCTTTTGCTCCCTCCGGGCACGGAGGGAGCTCCTGACTTCAGCGTGTGACTCGTGTGTGCAAAGAGCAAATCTGGGCAGAATCGGGGCAGGGAGGGTTTGGGGGGGACCTTGGGATCTGTGCTGGGCACAGAAGGTGTTTTCCATTGCTCTGAGGCTGTCTGCTGTGCAAAGAGGATTTAATATCCAGCAGAGGAATGACTTTTGCATTTGATGGAGCTGTGCCTTCCCTTGGCTTTGTTGGCTGACAAGAAATGAACATCCCTCTGTGTCTCGGGCAGCTGCTTCTGCAAGGAAAGCAGGTGGGAGTTGGAGCCAAGGAGCTGAAAGCTGCAGGTGCAGCCTGGGCTGGAGGGAGCTCAGATTTGCCCAAGGCTGCTCTGAGTGCCAGGGCTTGGATGGGGGAAATGGTGGGGCGGGGGTAGGGACAGAGTCTGATTGATTGTCAGCCATGAAGGGTCTTGATTTCCATATCTATTCAAACTGCATGAGGAGGTACTTGGATTCAGTGTCAATTGGAGATTGCACACATCTGACTCAGTCTCTCTGCGAGCCTCTCAGGAACCCTGGGCCAGTCCCGAGTCGGCAGACACCGGGGAGGGCAGCCCCGACACGGCCGACAGTGGGGGACACTGTCTGTGCCCCGAGGGTACTGAGGGCACTTAGGCTGGTTGCCTTCGCTGCAGCAGAGACAGCAGAGACATCGGTAGAAGAGAAGGGGCCGACTCTCAGCAGGGGTTAATCCAAGGTTTTATTCTAGGAGTCCCGAAGGAGCTCCTGCACCTCAGGGGGCCTCCTGCCGAGAGCCCCGGGGGATGTCCGAAGGTCACATTTAAAGGGAGGAGGAAACCAAAAGTAGATAACATTTTACCAACCAATAGGTATCTCTGAGGGATGGGAACTGGGGGATAGACATATAGGGCAGCGTATGGGACTAGGCCTGGGGGGCTGACCCCTGGCCTCTGGCAAATCACTCGACAACTTGGACCGAAACTTCTGGATGGGGGGCTGGGATGCTGAGTGATAGACAGAGAGCCAGGGTGGGGGTTTAGGGAATGATCTCATCCCAGGAGAGGGATAACACAGATAAAGGGAGGGGAATACAGTCTGGGATAAACCATTTGGGAAAAATATTGGAATACAAAACAAAACTACTTCAAAGTATTACAAAATATAAAAGCACACTACAACACACATCAATGAATTTAGAGGGAAAAAAACCCTAAACAGGATATAAAAAATCTTTTCTCACTGTCTTTTTTAATATATATTGCATTCACTGTGGATATACTACTGAGATCTTTCTAATTAACCACAAAAGATTTGAAAATTAAAATCAAATTATTCCCAGAGGTTTGGCTTGTTCAGGTGTTCTGAATGTCAATGAGCCCTGGGACACCGAATTCCTGCACTGAAGAGCTGAAGGCTGAACAAGCCTCTGGAGCAGGGAAATTCAGCAGAAGCCTCCAAGTTGCTGAGGATGTCAGCAGCCCCCACTGAGGCCATCCCTGCCCAGAGACCGTGGGGGAATGGGCAGACAAGGAGAGCGTCCCTGGGGCTGGGGCAGCACAACTCAGAGGCACCAGCGGCTCCAGCTGGGCAATGGAGTGTGGAATGTGGCTGGGAAAGCCCTGCCTGGGCTGGGCCAAGCAGGACACACAAGCCCTGACCGCCATCCCCCAAACAATTCTCTCAAGGAGACATTTAAAAGGAATTACAGTTGTTTGTGTCCTCTGACTTTTATGTGCTGGAGAAATACCAACAAGAGATTCTCAGGTGCCCAAAACAACCAAACGGTCTTTACTGGGAGCTTTAAAAAATTAGAGAAACTTTGGAAAAACGTTTAATATGACATTCATTCAACAAAAACCACTTTTCAAAGCATTGACTTGGCCTATTCAGCTTTGCCAATTCTAAGACTGTTCTATTTAAATTGAATCAAAATTTGCAAGAAGAGGGAATTAGAAGAAGAAGACACAGAAAGAGAAAAAGACAAAATAGATACAGAGAAGTACACACACAGCTACCAGCTCCTGGAGTCCAGTGGTGTTAGGATGGAAATTCCAAGAGGATCCAGGGTCAAGATGTGTGCTTGCCTTGTGGTCAGCCTTCAATACCCCTTGGTCTCCCTGGGCCCTTCCCCCAGGTGGGGCTTGGGCTCATTTGGTCCCTCAGAAGCTGGGCTGGGGCTGCAGAGATGGCTGTGGAGCATTGCCTGTGCTGTGCCAGGGACTGGCAGCCACTGCTGGGCTGGGATAGAGGCTCTGGGGGGATTGGGGTTCCAGGGCAGGGCAGGGCTGGGCTTCCAGGGCAGGGCAAGGCTGGACCTGACCCTTCCTCCCCCACACATGAAAGGTTTTGAGCCAACAGTCTCCTTGGGACTGTCACAATAGGGAATGTTGGAGGTAAAATTCCAATTCTGGCCATGGGCACCTGGACTAGAAGGAGAGTTCTTATTCCTAGGAAGTGAAGTACAGAGCCCCAGTGTTTGGAAGGCAGGCAAGATCATCACTAGGCCAAGGCCAGCTAGACTTGTCAGGAATGGCAAATTTTGCCTGGGACCAGACTTTGAATTTACAGAATTTTGGAGGTGGAATCACAATCTCAGCCCTGTGCGCCTGGAGAAGCAGGACATTTCTTTCCCATAGGAAGGAAAGTACAGAGCCTTCCCCAATGTTTTGGGGACAGATGGAAAATGTCCCTTGGGAAACCACTGCAAGAAAGACTTGTCCTGGCAATATTCCTATGGAACAATCCCTCTGTATAAGGAAATTTGGAGCTGAAATCCCTGAAGTTCTGGGCATGGGTGCTTGGGGGAGAACAGATCTTTTCCATTGGAAAGGAAAGCATGGAGCCCCAGTGTTTCATCAGCAGAAGAGAAGAGACCCTAAACATGCCAAGGTCAGTTGGACCAGATAGGTGGTCCATGAGAGGCCAAACCAGCCAGACCTGTTCTGTGTAACCTTGGTTTTGTGAGGGCTCACAGTGTCACAATGGTCCCATGATTACAGGAAGACCTGCAGTGTCACAATGGACCCTTGGTTCAATGGGGTCCCACAATGTCACAAAGGCCCTAGGTTCCAGAAGGCCCTGCAGTGTCACAATGGTCCCAAGGATTCCGTGAGTCCCTGCAGTGTCACAATGTTCTCCGTGGTTCCCCAGGCCCCACAATGTCACGGGACTCCTCTGTTCCATGAGCCCTGCAATGTCACAATGGACCTTTGGACCCTGGAGTTTTGCAGTGTCACAATGGTCTCCTTTGGTTCCACAGTGTCACAATGGACCATTGATGACACAAGGCCCTGCAATGTCACACTCGACCTTTGGTTTCATCCAGCCCTGCAGTGTCACAAAGGCCTCTTGGTTTCACCAGGCCCCACAGTATCACAATGGTCCTCTTGGTTCTGTGGGGACCCCCAGGGTCACCATGGTCTCACTGGTTCCATGAGGCCTCACAGTGTCACAATGCTTTGCTTATTCCATGGGGCCTCATAGTGTCACAATGGTCTCCATGATCCCATGAGTCCCCTCAGTGTCACAATGGCCCCTTGATTTCATGAGGCTGTGAAGTGTGTTAGTGGTCTCTCCATTGCTTCATGAGGCCTTGCAATGTCGCAATGAACCTTTGGCTCCATGGGGTCTCGCATTGTCACAATGGCCCCTTGGTTCCATGATACTCCAAAGTGTCACAATGGTCTCCACAGTTCCATGAGGCCCCGTGGTGTCCCAATGGACCCTTGGTTTAATGGGGCCTCTCAATGTCACAATAATCCCTGCATTCCATGGAGCCACACAGTGTCAGTATGGTCCCCTTGATTCCGTGAGGCCCTCAAAGTGTCACAATGGTCCCTTGGTCTCAAAGGGCCCCACAGTGTCACAATGGTCCCTTGGTCTCACAGGGCCTTACAGTGTCACAATGGTCCCTTGGTTCCATGGCCCTGTGCTGCTGCATTCCCCCTCCCCTTCTCAGGCCACCCTGCCAGCTGAGAAATGCTCCTTGGGGCTCGGCCTTGGCCAACAGCCCCTGGGCTCAGCTCCTTTGCAGCTCCTCACAAACACTGTCTGCTCCAGGCACTGCTGCTGCCCAACCAGCTCCTGCTTTCTGTAGGAGCAGCCCTGGGAACTGCTTTTGTTCCCTCAGTGGCACAACATCCCTCTTCTCACCCTGCCAAAGAAAGCTGTTGGTGCCCAGTGCAGCCAGGATGAACCATTGCTGGCACTGAAGCCCCTCTCTTGGGGCCCTGCAAACAGCGCTCCAAAAGGAGCCCTTGGAGCTCTCCTGGGCCAGCGACTCCCTCTGAGTGGGGCCTCTCCCAGCCGGGAACTCTCCCGTTTGCTGCACTCGGGGATCCCCAACAACGACGGAGCCTGGGCCGATCCCCCACTCCTCCAGGCTCAACCCTTCACCCGCTGGGGAGATGCCAAAGGATCCACAGGGAGCATTTCCTGCCCTCAGGGGAATTTCTCACAGGCGCCTTGCACTGACTCTTTGTGTCTGTGTGCACACAGGAGTGCCCGTGCTGGGGAAATGTGGCAGAAATGCTGCTCCCTGAGGGGTTTGAGTGCCTTGGATAGCTGAGTCAGTCAGGCCTCGAAGTGAGGTTAAGTCATGAGCTCTAAGCTAAGTTAAATGCTACTAAGAGTTGTTCTTTTGCTAAGTTGCTTAATATAAGTTATAAGCAGAGTTAAATACTGTTAAGTGTTATTCCTCTGTTAAATTGCAAAGTCATAGCTTAAAAGTTAGGTTAAATACTGTTAAGTGCTGTTCTCCTGCTAAATTATGAAGTTGAAGGTATCAGTTAAGGTTATGTTAAGTCCTATAAAGTTTGAGCTCTGTTAAGCTTTTGGGCCATATTCCTTTTGCCCTCACTGCCCTTGTGTCTCATACACACACACAGGGACAGTTCATGGTTCATTTCTGGTTTGATTGCCTGGATTTGGTTGGGTTTTGTTGTTGCTTTGTTTTCTTGGTGTGCCTGAGGTGTCCAGTCAGAAGCAGAGTGACTCTTGCCAAGGGACTTTGTGCTGCTGTCCCTTAATATTCAATCTGGTTTTTGCTGATCTCTTGCTGGGGATTTTTTCAGCGCTCTCAAGGCCTCGTTGGTACCAGGGTGAAGGAGCCCTGGCCCAGGCTCTGGCCCTGGGGGACACGGGGATGCTGCCGGGGGGTCCCTGTCCCCCTGTGCCACCCCCAGGGCCCCGGCCCCCCATCCCCGTGTCAGGCTCTGGGGTCGATCTCGTGGAACATGCTCTGGGGGAGGCTGTGGTGCCGGGGGCGGGGGGACCCGGGGGGGACAGGGGACCCCGCTGTGCACGAGCAGGGTTGGACTGCTCTGGGGGGAACTGTGAGGGGGGCCGGGGCAGAGTGACCTCCCCAGTGACCTCACACAGCCCCTGTGATGTCACACAGCCATCTCTGTGATGTCACAAAGTCGCCCGTGATGACACACAGCCCCTGTGATGTCACACAGCCATCTCTGTGATGTCACACAGTCTCCTGTGATGTCACACAGTCCCCTGTGATGTTACACAGTCACCTGTGATGTTACACAGCTGCTCTGTGATGTCACAGAAGACTCTGATGTCAAAGCGTCACACTGCAATGTCACAGTTTATTCTGTGGTGTCACAGGTGCTCTATGATGTTACACAGCCACTGAGTGATGTCACAACCAACTCCCTCATGTCACAGAGCCACCATCTATGACGGCACGATCTGCTCTATGGCCTCACACTACGATGTCATAGACAGATGTGTGATGTCACAACCCCCTCGGTGATGCAACAAAACCCTCTCTGTGATGTCATACTGACACTCTGTGATGTCACAGCACACACTTTGACCTCACAGCCAGCTCTATGATGTCATACATCCATGCAATGATGTTACAGCCTGCTCTGTGATGTCACAGAATCCCCTCTATGATGCTGTAGCTGCTCAGTGACCTCACACGAAGAACTCTGTGATGTCATAGCCCAATCTGTGACCTCACACAGCCCACTCTGTGCTGTCACACAGCCCCTTGCTGACATCACAGCTGCTCTGTGTCTCCATGACACAGCCACAGAGGAGCTGCTGGGACACAGCCCCCTCTGGGACATGCCACAGCCCCTCCAGTGCTGAGCCCCTGGGAGCTCTGTCTGTGCCCTGCTGGCGTCTCTGAGGGGCCCTGGCAGTGCCCCAGCCCTGCTGAGCTGTGCCCAGGAACTGCTCCTGGCCAGAGCTGTCTCTCTGCAGCTCTGCTGCCCTTGCCAGGAGCTGCCTCTGGGCCAGGAGCCTGGCCCAGCTCAGCAGCACAGACACAGAACAAGGGCTGTAATGACCCTCTGGGGCTTTGGTGCTCTTTGCATCAGACTCAGTCCCTCAGAGTGGGCTCAAAGAACTTCTCAAGAACTCAAAGTGAGGTTTCTCATGCATAAAATTGATCCTTCTAACGGACAGGATTGAGAAAGCATCCCCCGGTTCCAGGTAGAGCAGAACACTGGTGGCAGTGATGACAGGTGGGGACAAGCAAGGCAAAGGTGTCTCTGGTGCTGAGCAAACCTGCACCTCTGTCCCTGTAGGCCGTCGGCTTCCCCCGGCTGCCCCACCTGGCTGGCCCCTTCCTTTGCTGACAGCTCTGCCTCCTGCCTGCCTCTGCCTGCCCACACAAAGCCTTGGGCTGCTCCAGGCTCCTGCTGGGGGACGTGCTGCACCACAGCCCTGCCTGGCCGGGGAAATTCCTTTCTCCTGGTGTCCACTCTGGGCCTCCCCAGCTGCCCTTGGTGCTATTATGTCTTCTTCAGGCTCATTCCCACTAGAAGAAAAGCTCCAGCCTCTCTGAAACCACCCTTCAATCCCTCCCAGGCTACCCCTGTTCTGTCCTCAGTCTCCACACCTCTGAGCCCAGAGCCTGCAGACTCTCCCTGCCGGTTTTGTGATGAGGCCTCCAAACCCAATCTTGGGAGAATTTTGGGTCCTCTCCAAGGTCTGTGAAAATAGAAAAATAGTGATTAAAGTTATTTTCTCCCAAATCTTGCCTTGACAGAAAAAGGGCTAAAATCCTTAAAGAGAATGAGGGTGGCTTTACATTTTTTAGAAGGAGGAAATATTTTACAATTATGAGAGTGGCTCAAAACTGCAAGTGTACATCCAGAGTAGTGGATTACCCTTTACAGGAATTGCCCAAGATCAGGAGCTTTGTGCAGCCTGACCCAGTGAAACCCTCTCATCCCCAGTGACAGAATTCCTTCTTGTGTGGGTTCTCTGCTGTGCTGGGTGCCCTCACAACGCTTCTGGCCAGAATGTCTGCTGAGGGCAGCCAGGCTGCTGCAGGGGCAGTGACCTCACAGCCATCACCATGGCAGCCCTGTCCCCTGGGCCTGGCTCTGCCCTTTCCTCTGGCCCTGCCTTGGCTCTGCTGGCATGAAGAGTTTTGTCATTGATATCTTGTCCCCAAGGTGCTGGGGCCAATGGCTTCCCAGTCAGGCTCCTGGAGCAGAAGTGGCTTTTCAGAGGCCAGCCAGGAATGAGCCCTGAGGCAGCAGCTCTGCAGTGGTGGCCAGCACCAGGCCGGGCTGCCAAGGGAGGCTTCTGGCCATGGCCTGCAAGCAGCTGCTGCTGCCAAGGTGCCTTTGGTGCCTCAGGCTCTCCCTGGCACAGCTCCCAGCACGGCACTCTGCCCTTGTGCCTGAGGCCTTCCCTGTGCTGGGGCTGGCCTGGGGCTTTTCCTGCAGTGGGACCTGCCCTGCTGATGGCACAGGAAAGGCAGTTCCTGCTGGAGCAGGAGGCTCTGCCTGCAATGGGCTCAAACCACTCCAGCAAGGCCCTGTTGACTTCAAAATTGCTGCCTAGAGCACAATATTCTAATATGTGTTATAGCTCCTGAACTGTGTAGTAAATAACTGTGCTAGTGATCTTTCCATCTGCTCATGATCAGAATAATTCAGAGCCCTATTTATATAAATCTATCTGGTATTCTATGATTAATCCTGTAGGACAAATTGTGTTAAAGTTCAATTCCACCTGTCCAATACTTTTGACCTTTGACAAAGTCAGGGGCAGGAATGTGATCCAGTCGCTGCCAGTCTCCTTTCTCAGAAGGAATTTTAGAAGTCTAGGGGTCCTGCAGGGCTTTGAGAATCCATGGTGGCTGTTGGGTGTCATTTCTCCGCCTCATGCCTCAGAAGGAGTTTCTCCAATAAAGAAATAAAGCTTTTGCCTGAAGCTCCCACGGTGCCGCTGACAGGAACCCCTGTGAGTGTCTAGGACATCCCGGCTCTTTGGCAGCCTGGGGACTCCTGGGATGTCACCGTGGAGCCCCCGTGAGTGCCTGTGACAGATGGGTGCCTTTGCAGCCCAAGGTGGCCTGGGATGTCACCATGGAATGGCTGTGACTGCCTCTGACCACAGGGCTCTTTACCATCCCAGAAAGCCCTGGGAGGTCTCCATGGAGCCCCTGTCCCTGCCTGTGATATTCCAGCTCTGGAACAGCCTGGAGACTCTTGGAAATTCCCCATGGAGCCCCTCTGAGGGTCTGTGGCAAATCTGACCCTTAGAATGCCACCATCACGAGGCCCCTGTTGCTATGGTCAGTTTCCATGGCAACCATCACCAGCCCCCTGTTGCTATGGTCAGTTTCCATGGACACCATCACCAGCCCCCTGTTGCTATGCTCAGTCCCTTGGCAGCTCCATGGAGACCCCATGCCAGGAGTGGTTGCCATGGACACCAGCTCAGGCCTGCAGCCAGAGCCCGTTGCCATGGCAACCATTGGCAGCCCCATCCCAGGCTCATGGGATCCCAGAAGCACAGAATTGGCTGAGCTGGGAGGGACCCATCAGGATCCTCCAGTCCAACTGCTGGCCCTGCACAGGACACCCCAACAATGCCAGCCTGGGCCTGGCAGCGCTGGCCAAACGCTGCTGCAGTTCAGAGAGCCCTGGAGCTGGGACCCTTCCCTGGGGAGCCTGGCCAGGGCCCCAGCAGCCTCTGGGCAAAAACCTTTTCCTGACATCCAACCTGAGCCTGCCCCGACTCAGCTGCAGCCGCTCCCTCCACTCCTGTCCCTGGGCACCAGAGGGAAGAGGTTCCCACAGCCCCAGCCAGGGACCCGCTCCCAAGGCTGCTGCCATGGCCTCCAGGGCTGGCACTAGCTGGGATGCTCGGTTTCCACAGGCCGGGCTTCAGGAATGGGATTCCCCAATTTCCTGCTCCCACTAAAACCGCGCTGCCCTCGCTGCCCTCCCGCCTCCCATGGAAAGCACAAACGGCAAAGATCCTGGGCTGGGATAAGAACAATTTATTGGGAACAGCAACGAGATAAGGAACAAACGGGAGCAGAAACAATATTGATAACAGAAGGGGTAAATAAAACTGTTTACAGGGAAAATAAAAACACAACTTACTGCATGTGCCTGGCCACAATTTCCCATGTCTGGAAAGGACACCCTTCTCCTCAGGGGTGAGAGAGGGAGAGAGTCCCTTTCCTGCTCCTGGCAATGCCCTGAGGTGGGAGTGAATGTAACGACAGGACCATGGCCAGACCCTCATTTTTTTCAATGCCACATCATGTCACTGGGAGGGGCAGGAAGAGGGACAGGTGTCTTCCCCACATGGATCACAGGGAACATGGACCACTGGGGCTCTTCCCAATGTGGGACCTCCAATGGAGGATGAATTTGGAGCAGTGAACGCAGCTCCTCCTGAAACTGGGGCATTTGCAGGGCTTCACTTACCCATGACTCATTTTGTGTCTGGTCAAGTTACAGCTGAAAGTGAAGCTCTTCCCACACTGGGGACACTCGTAGGGCCTCTCCCCAGTGTGGATGCGCTGCTGGTGCCTGATGAGGTGGGATTTCCGCTTGAAGCCCTTCCCACAGTCAGGGCAGAGGAAGGGCCTCTCCTCTGAGTGAATTCGCTGGTGCTGGAGGAGATCGGAGCTGGTCTGAAACCTCTTCTGACACTGGGGACCCTCGTAGGGCCTCTCCCCAGTGTGGATGCTCAGGTGTTTCACAAAGGTGGATCTGCAGCTTGAAGCCCTTCCCACATTCCCCACACTCGTAGGGCCTCTCCCCAGTGTGGATGCGCCGCTGGTGCCTGATGAGGTGGGATTTCTGCTTGAAGCCCTTCCCACAGTCAGGGCAGTGGAAGGACCTCTCCTCTGAGTGAATTCGCACATGCAGGTGAAGACTGGAGCTGGTCTGAAACCTCTTCTGACACTGGGGACACTCGTAGGGCCTCTCCCCAGTGTGGATGCGTTGGTGGATGATGAGGGCAGAGCTGCAGCTGAAGCCCTTCCCACACTCCCCACACTCGTAGGCCCATTCCCCAGTGTGGATCATCTGGTGGTGGATCAGGGTGCTGCTCTGCCTGAAGCTCTTCCCACACTCCAGGCACTTGTGGGGCTTCTCCTCATTGTGAAGCTGCCCATGGGCCACCAGCTCAGAGCTATGGCTGAAGCTCTGCCCACCTTCCAAGCTCTGGGTGGGTCTTTCCTCCTCAGAGCACCCTGGGATGGGTTTGGAGCCCCTCCACCTGTGGGATCTCTGGGGCTTTTCCTTTACATTGGAATTCTGCACCGTGGAGCCATTCAAAATGGCCTCTTCCATGAGGTTCTGCCAAGGTGATTTTTCCTCCCCGGTCTCCATCCTCAGCTTCTTCCCTGGGGGAGGAAGGACAAGGAGAGGATGGGATTTGCCTCCGTGCCAGAGGGAAGGGGAAGGAGATCCCCCCAGTGCATCCCCGGCAGGACGGGGTTGGCAGCAGGGTTGTCCTGCAGCCGGGGGCTGTGCTGGGCATGGAGATGGAGCAGGAGAGAGGGGGAAAGGGGCACTGACTTCCTCCTCACCTGCCTGGGTGTCCCAGGTCTCCTTCTTCTTCCTCACAGCCTCCTCCTCCATGGAGTCAAGGTTTGGGAATGGGAAATCCTGCTTTGGGAACCAAACAAAGGGTGCACACATTGTCTTTTGTACAGGATTTAAGGGAAACCTGCGGGAGAGTCTAAGTCAGAATTACAATTTAATAAGAAAATGAAGATCAAGACAATGATACAGGAACACTGCCTTAAACTGACAGAGTCAGGATATTACCTGACACCCTGTCGCTGGTCAGGGTGGTGGCAGCAGTCCCTTTAAACGGTGACTGCAGTCCTGTTGCAGTGATGAACGTGATTCTGTCCAAGCAGTGATCCTGTAGAAGGGTCTGGTCTTCCTCTGGAGGTCCAGGGGTGGTTCTGGAGCTCTTGTCCTCTGGGAATCCAGTAGGCAAGCTGCTCCTGGTGTTGCAAGCCTCAGCTTATATCCAGGTAGGAATGCTTGGATCCTCCCCCTGGGCGGAGCATCCCACAATGGGATGATGGAATTTTATCAGTCCTGCAGTGACATACAATGGCCCATTCACAGCAGATATCTCCCCTGGAGGGCATTATCAGGGCTGAGTCATGGAAGAGATAAAGAACACTGCCCCACCTGTTTATAGCAGTTGATGAAGATGGGGATTGAAAACATGCATTGGGTTCCATCTTACATTGCAACCTGAAACAGTGGGGGAATCCCTGCTCAGGGGGTGAACACCACCCCCCTTACCCAAACTGGCTCAGGTGTAAAACCCCCACCCTGGGAAGGCCAACACACAGGGGACAATGTCACACTTGCCCTGCCCCAGGGGAGGTCTCTGTCCCTTTCACTCCATGGCTGTCCCCCCTTTTCTCTTTCACAGGCCGGGGGCTTTGCCAAATCTAAGAATAATTTTTTTCTTCGTCCCTGTCACCTTTGTGACATCTACACAGATCTTTCCCTTCCTTTTCATAATCTTTTCATAAAACAGGTATCACAATGTATTGGGCCGAATTTCCACTTTTCTTTTATCAGAATGTGCCAGCAGCTGAGATGGAGCTGTGCAGGACCAATAGATTTTGGAATTGCCACAGAATTACTTCTACTGTGAGTTTATTAAATTTTGGGATTTGTTTGCATTTTCACCACAAGTGACTTGTGGGAAGAGCAAATTCAAGGCATTTTCAGTCGAGTTAACTTTGATTTTTGTCAAGAAACAACTTTACTTTATCCCGTGCCCAGGGAATGCTCAAGGGATCTCTGAGCCTCTCACACTGGGGGATGCTTGGGAGGGGCTTGTGGGGGGTTGTCCCTGTCCCTGTCACCCCAGGCCATTCCCCAGGGGTGTCCCTGTCCCTTTCACCCCAGGCCATTCCCCGGGTTTGTCCCTTTCCCTGTCACCCCAGGCCATTCCCCGGGGTTTTCCCTGTCCCTGTCACCCCAGGACATTCCCCAGGGGTGTCCCTGTCCCTCTCACCCCAGGCCATTCCCCAGGGGTCTCCATCATTCTCACCCCAGGGAATGCCTGGGGGGTCTCCCTCCCTCTCACCCCTGTGCCAGGGGGTGCTCGGGCAGTCTCTGTCCCTCTCAGCCCAGGGGATGCTTGGGGCTCTCTGTCCCCTGGCCCTGGGGGATGCTCGGGGGGTCTCCATCCCTCTGGCCTCAGGCAATGCCTGTGCAGGGCTAGGCACCAGGGGCTCTGTGTCCCTCTCACCACTGAGGCTGCTCGGGGCTGGGGGGGCTCTGCCACCTTCTCACCCCTGGGGAGGCCGGGGGGGTCTCTGTCCCTCTCAGCCCTGCTGTGACCCCACCCAAACATCATCCAGGCCACAGGGACAGAGACACCCCCAAACCCCCAGAAGGGCTGAGCCTGGGATTTGGTTTGGGGCTGAGGATTTAGGAAGGGGCTGGAACTGGGGCTGAGATTTGGATTAGAGCTGGGATTGGGGTTAAGGCTAGACATGGGATTGGCTTTAGGGCTGGGGTTGGGATTGGGTCTGGGGCTAGACGAGTCTGGGATTGGGATGAGAATAAATACAGAACTGTGAATGTGGAGTGAGATTGAGATCAGGATCAGGGTCAGGTTTGGGACTGAGTTCACACAGAGCAGGACAGGGGGGATGTCACTGTTGGAAGGTTTGGGGAAAATCCTATTTTGGGGAAAAACAAGGTGTGAATGCCTTCAGTTGGGGATCCCTCTTGCCCAAGTCCATCTCTGGAAGTCACCTGATGTCCAAAAATCAAGAATGAATAAAAAAATCCACCAGGAGTTTCCCATTTCCAGTCTCATCCCTCTGGTGTTCTGGTTGTCCCCCATCTCAGGACTCAGGTTGCCATGGGTCCTGGGGATCCTCCCAGTCCAGGCCCTGCTTTTGGATTCTGGGAAGTTTTGGAGTCCCAGGGTCCCCCTCTCCAGCCTCCCCTCAATCCAGCCACTTGGGGTTCCCCCTTCTTTCCACCGCCCTGTCCTGGTTTAGGGCAAATTTGGTTGAAAACCCCCAAAAGGGATTTCCTCTAGAATGCAGATTCAGCAGCCCCACCCTCAGCCAGTTCGGGAAAATATTTCCTTGGAGAAAAGTGGAAAAAAACTTTATTTACCAGGCAAAGCATTCACCAGCACAAAAATTGAACAATATTAAGCAATAAAACCTCCTACTGCTTCAAAATAGATGACAAACTCCACAAGTCCCTCCTTGGGCTGTAGCTCAGTGCACTCAGTCTCTTATCAGTCTCTTATCAGTCTCTTATCAGTCCCTCCAGCACTGAAAATGCCGTGGCCCACGCCCGGCCAAGTGGGCCAAAGGTGGGAGCTGCCAGTGGTGTTCTGGATGTTCAGTTCGGAGCAGGTTTTAAACAGCTCCAAAGAAAGAGAAAAACCACAGCCCAGGGAACTTCTCTGCCTCAGAGAGCTAAAAACTAACTCAAAGCAAAGCAGAGCTCTGTCCCGCCCTCTGTCCATCCAGGAGCCGGAATGTGGAGGAGCGAGTGCAGTGTCTGAAAACAAACTGCAGCTTCTTCCTCCTCCCCTTGGCTCTCAGAACCAGCCTTAAAGGTGCAGAACTCATTTCTGGGCTAAACGGACCGATGGGGCACAAGCATCATGAAGTCACCCCCAGGACACGCCCCTGTCAGGGTCAGGGGGTCCCATCCCTGCCTCATCTCCGGGCTGCCAGGGGTGCCCCAGCTCTGGTATCGCCCCTTCCCCTCTCCCCGCCCCGGGGGTCCCCCATTCCACATCAACGGCTCTCACGGGGATCCCCAAAACCAATGTCCCGCCCCGTCGGTACCGGGCCATCCCCACATGGACCCCCCGGGACCCTCCCGAGGGGCGATCGCGACTCCTCTGGCCCCGAAAAAGCTCCTCTTAGGGAGCCCGGAGATATCCGGGGCGCGAGTCCAGGATCTGTCGGCTCTGAAAATTCTCCGAAAAAATCCTGGGAATTATTTGGGAATTTAGCTACTTGAGCTGGGGTACTTGTAGGACTTTTAGCAGCACTTTGAGTAAATGAAGTTTATCAGTCACTCTGATATCATTTGCTCCTTCTCCTCCTGTGATTTTAACAAACTTTTCAAAGAAGGACAACAAATTATTTTCTTTTTCCTGGCCACCAACAGCAGCCATTTTCCTCATAATTTCTCGCATAAGTTCCACAGGAGGAAGGAGGGACTGTTTCCAAGTTTCCAAGAGTTCCTCCAGAGAGAACCACAACCTTCTCAGAGGAGGGAACCATGATGTTGTCAAAGGCACTTGGAGTCAGCAAACAGCGCCCTGAGCTCACTGTGCAAAAATAATGTTGCAATTTGGTTAAGAAAATTTCCGGAAAAATGGCCTCCACCTCAAGTAAGGTGCTAACAAGACCAAATCCAAGGTGGATTTTATTAAACAGTGTAAATGTGAGGTAGAGAGAGAGATGGAAAGAAAGAGAAAAGGGGGGACAGCCACAGAATGACAGGGACAGAGACCTCCCCTGGGGCAGGGCAAGTGTGACATTGTCCCGTGAGGGTGTGGCCTTCCCAGGGTGGGGGTTTTACACCTGAGCCAGTTTGGGTAAGGGGGGTGGTGTTCACCCCCTGAGCAGGGATTCCCCCACTGTTTCAGGTTGCAATGTAAGATGGAACCCAATGCATGTTTTCAATCCCCATCTTCATCAACTGCTATAAACAGGTGGGGCAGTGTTCTTTATCTCTTCCATGACTCAGCCCTGATAACGCCCTCCAGGAGAGATATCTGCTGTGAATGGGCCATTGTGTGTCACTGGAGGACTGATAAAATTCCATCATCCCATTGTGGGATGCTCCACCCAGGGGGAGGATCCAAACATTCCTACCTGGATATAAGCTGAGGCTTGCAACACCAGGAGCAGCTTGCCTACTGGATTCCCTGAGGACAAAAGCTCCAGAACCACCCCTGGACCTCCAGAGGAAGACCAGACCCTTCTACAGGATCACTGCTTGGACAGAATCACGTTCATCACTGCAACAGGACTGCAGCCACCATTTAAAGGGACTGCTGCCACCACCCTGACCAGCAACAGGGTGTCAGGTTATATCCTGACTCTGTCAGTTTAAGGCAGTGTTCCTGTATCATTGTCTTGATCTTCATTTTCTTATTAAATTGTAATTCTGACTTAGACTCTCCCGCAGGTTTCCCTTAAATCCTGTACAAAAGACAATGTGTGCACCCTTTGTTTGGTTCCCAGAACAGGATTTCCCATTCCCAAACCTTGACTCCATGGAGGAGGAGGCTGTGAGGAAGAAGAAGGAGACCTGGGACACCCAGGCAGGTGAGGAGGAAGTCAGTGCCCCTTTCCCCCTCTCTCCTGCTCCATCTCCATGCCCAGCACAGCCCCCGGCTGCAGGACAACCCTGCTGCCAACCCCGTCCTGACGGGGATGCTCTGGGGGGATCTCCTTCCCCTTCCCTCTGGCACGGAGGCAAATCCCATCCTCTCCTTGTCCTTCCTCCCCCAGGGAAGAAGCTGAGGATGGAGACCAGGGCGGAAAAATCCCCTTGGCAGAACCTCGTGGAAGAGGCCATTTTGAGTGTCTCCATAGTACAGAATTCCAACGGGGAGGAAAAGCCCCAGAGATCCCACAGGTGGAGGGGCTCCAAACCCATCCCAGGGTGCTCTGAGGAGGAAAGACCCACCCAGAGCTTGGAAGGTGGGCAGAGCTTCAGCCACAGCTCTGAGCTGGTGGCCCATGGGCAGCTTCACAATGGGGAGAAGCCCCACAAGTGCCTGGAGTGTGGGAAGAGCTTCAGGCAGAGCAGCACCCTGATCCGCCACCAGATGATCCACACCGGGGAATGGGCCTACGAATGTGGGGAGTGTGGGAAGGGCTTCAGCTGCAGCTCTGCCCTCATCATCCACCAACGCATCCACACTGGGGAGAGGCCCTACGAGTGTCCCCAGTGTCAGAAGAGGTTTCAGACCAGCTCCCATCTCCTCCAGCACCAGCGAATTCACTCAGAGGAGAGGCCCTTCCTCTGCCCTGACTGTGGGAAGGGCTTCAAGCAGAATTCCCACCTCATCAGGCACCAGGGCATCCACACTGGGGAGAGGCCCTACGAATGTCTCCAGTGTCAGAAGAGGTTTCAGACCAGCTCCCATCTCCTCCAACACCAGCGGATTCACACCCAGGAGAGGCCCTTCCTTTGTCCTGACTGTGGGAAGGGCTTCAAGCACAACCGCAACCTCGTCACCCACCGGCGCATCCACACTGGGGAGAGGCCCTACAAGTGTCCCCAGTGTGGGAAGAGCTTCACCACAAGTTCTCATATGAAAAGACACCAACAGAGGCACCAGTAAGGGAAGCCCTGCAAATGCCTCGATTGCAGGAACAGCTTCATGCACCACTCCAGCTTCATACCCCATGGGAGAAGCCACATTGGGAAGAGCCCTGGTGATCCATGTTCCCTGTGATCCATGCTGGGAAGACACCTGCACCTTTTCCTGCCCCTGCCAATGACATGATGTGGGATGGAAGAACGTGAGGGTCTGGCCATGGCCCTGTCATTACATTCACTCCCACCTCAGGGCATTGCCAGGGGCAGGAAAGGGACTCTCTCTCCCAGAGGAGAAGGGTGTCCTTTCCAGATAGGATGAAATACGTGGCCTAGCAGACAGTTGTTGATGTTGTAGTTTTCCCTGTAAATAGTTTTTCTTATCCTTTCTGTTGACAATACTGTTTTTATTCCTTTTTGTTTCTTATCTCGTTGCTGTTCCAAATAAATTGTTCTTATCCCAGCCCAGGATCTTTGCCTTTTTTGCTTTCCCTGGGAGGCGGGAGGGCAGCGAGCGCAGCGCGGTTTTAGCGGGAGCAGGAAATTGGGGAATCCCATTCCTGAAGCCCGGCCCGTGGAAACCGAGCATCCCAGCTAGTGCCAGCCCTGGAGGCCATGGCAGCAGCCTTGGGAGCGGGTCCCTGGCTGGGGCTGTGGGAACCTCTTCCCTCTGGTGCCCAGGGACAGGAGTGGAGGGAACGGCTGCAGCTGAGTCGGGGCAGGCTCAGGTTGGATGTAAGGAAAAGGTTTTTGGCCAGAGGCTGCTGGGGCCCTGGCCAGGCTCCCCAGGTCTCTCTGAGCTGCAGCAGCGTTTGGCCAGCGCTGCCAGGCCCAGGCTGGCATTGTTGGGGTGTCCTGTGCAGGGCCAGCAGTTGGACTGGAGGATCCTGATGGGTCCCTCCCAGCTCAGCCAATTCTGTGCTTCTGGGATCCCATGAGCCTGGGATGGGGCTGCCAATGGTTGCCATGGCAACGGGCTCTGGCTGCAGGCCTGAGCTGGTGTCCATGGCAACCACCCCTGGCATGGGGTCTCCATGGAGCTGCCAAGGGACTGAGCGTAGCAACAGGGGGCTTGTGATGGTTGCCACGGAAACTGACCATAGCAACAGGGGCCTCGTGATGGTTGCCATGGAAACTGACCATAGCAACAGGGGCCTCGTGATGGTGGCCTTCTAAGGGTCAGATTTGCCACAGACCCTCAGAGGGGCTCCATGGGGAATTTCCAAGAGTCTCCAGGCTGTTCCAGAGCTGGAATGTCACAGGCAGGGACAGGGGCTCCATGGAGACCTCCCAGGGCTTTCTGGGGATGGTAAAGAGCCCTGTGGTCAGAGGCAGTCACAGCCATTCCATGGTGACATCCCAGGCCACCTTGGGCTGCAAAGGCACCCATCTGTCACAGGCACTCACGGGGGCTCCACGGTGACATCCCAGGAGTCCCCAGGCTGCCAAAGAGCTGGGATGTCCCAGACACTCACAGGGGTTCCTGTCATGGACACAGTGGGAGCTTCAGGCAAAAGCTTTATTTCTTTATTGGAGAAACTCCTGCTGAGACATGAGATGGATAAATGACACCCAACAGCCACCATGGGTCCTCAAACCTCGGCAGGGCCCCTGGACTTCTCAAATTCCTTCTAAGAGAGGAGACTGGCAGCGATTGGATTCAATCCCAGCCCCAGAATTTGTCAACGGTTTATATGTAATAGATGGGACAGGTGGAATCCAACTTTATCAAAATTTGTCCCAAAGGATTAACAATAAAATACCAGCTATATTTATATAAATAGGGCTCTGATTGATTCTGATCATGATTAGACAGAAAGATCTCAACCAGAGTTATTTACTCCATAGTGCAGGAACTATAACACATATTAGAATATTGTGCTCTAGGCAGCAATTTTGAAGTCAACAGGGCCTTGCTGGAGCTGTTGGAGCCCATTGCAGGCAGACCCTCCTGCTCCAGCAGGAACTGCCTTTCCTGTGCCATCAGCAGGGCAGGTCCCGCTGCAGGAAAAGCCCCAGGCCAGCCCCAGCACAGGGAAGGCCTCGGGCACAAGGGCAGAGTGCCGTGCTGGGAGCTGTGCCAGGGAGAGCCTGAGGCACCAAAGGCACCTTGGCAGCAGCAGCTGCTTGCAGGCCATGGCCAGAAGCCTCCCTTGGCAGCCCGGCCTGGTGCTGGCCACCACTGCAGAGCTGCTGCCTCAGGGCTCATTCCTGGCTGGCCTCTGAAAAGCCACTTCTGCTCCAGGAGCCTGACTGGGAAGCCATTGGCCCCAGCACCTTGGGGACAAGATATCAATGACAAAACTCTTCATGCCAGCAGAGCCAAGGCAGGGCCAGAGGAAAGGGCAGAGCCAGGCCCAGGGGACAGGGCTGCCATGGTGATGGCTGTGAGGGCACTGCCCCTGCAGCAGCCTGGCTGCCCTCAGCAGACATTCTGGCCAGAAGCGTTGTGAGGGCACCCAGCACAGCAGAGAACCCACACAAGAAGGAATTCTGTCACTGGGGATGAGAGGGTTTCACTGGGTCAGGTTGCACAAAGCTCCTGATCTTGGGCAATTCCTGGGATGGGGCATCCAATTCTCTGGAAAAACAGTTGCAGTTTCGTGTCACTTTATAATTGTAAAATATTTCCTCTTCTAACAAAGGTAAGTCCACCCTCATTCAGTTTAGAGATATTGACCCTTGTTCTGTCACTGCAAGATTTGGGAGAAAATAACTTTAATCACTATTTTTCTATTTTCACAGACCTTGGAGAGGACCCAAAAGTCTCCCAAGATGGGGTTTGGAGGCCTCATCACAAAACCAGCAGGGAGAGTCTGCAGGCTCTGGGCTCAGAGGTGTGGAGACTGAGGACAGAACAGGGGTAGCCTGGGAGGGATTGAAGGGTGGTTTCAGAGAGGCTGGAGCTTTTCTTCTAGTGGGAATGAGCCTGAAGAAGACATAATAGCACCAAGGGCAGCTGGGGAGGCCCAGAGTGGACACCAGGAGAAAGGAATTTCCCCGGCCAGGCAGGGCTGTGGTGCAGCACGTCCCCCAGCAGGAGCCTGGAGCAGCCCAAGGCTTTGTGTGGGCAGGCAGAGGCAGGCAGGAGGCAGAGCTGTCAGCAAAGGAAGGGGCCAGCCAGGTGGGGCAGCCGGGGGATGCCGACGGCCCGGAGGGACAGAGGCGCAGGTTTGCTCAGCACCAGAGACACCTTTGCCTTGCTTGTCCCCACCTGTCATCACTGCCACCAGTGTTCTGCTCTACCTGGAACCTGGGGATGCTTTCTCAGTCCTGTCCCTCAGAAGGATCTATTTTATGCACGAGAAACCTCACTTTGAGTTCTTGAGAAGTTCTTTGAGCATGCTGTAAGGGACTGAGTCTGATGCAAAGAGCACCAAAGCCCCAGAGGGTCATTGCAGTCCTTGTGCCTCACCTGCCTTCTAAACATAGGGGGTGTGTGCTTCCCCTTCTATGGAAAATAATTTTCCTTCTCATCCAGATGCCCATGGCCAGAATTGGGATTTCACCTGCAACATTGTCTTACTGTGAGAGACTGAAGGAGATTGTTGGCTCAAAACATTTTGTGTGGGGGGGAGGAAGGGGCAGGTCCAGCCTTGCCCTGCCCTGGAAGCCCAATCCCCCCAGAGCCTCTATCCCAGCCCAGCAGTGGCTGCCAGTCCCTGGCACAGCACAGGCAATGCTCCACAGCCACCTCTGCAGCCCCAGCCCAGCTCCTGAGGGACCAAATGAGCCCAAGCCCCACCTGGGGGAAGGGCCCAGGAAGACCAAGGGGTATTGAAGGCTGACCACAAGGCAAGCACACATCTTGACCCTGCATCCTCTTGGAATTTCCATCGCAACAGCGCTGGAATCCAGGAGTTGGTAGCTGTGTGTGTGCTTCTCTATATATTTTTTTTTGTTTTTCACCCTTTCTGTGTCTTCTTCTTCTATTTCTGTCCTTTTGCAAATTTTGATTAACTTAAAATTGAACAGGCTTTGAGTTTATGTAGTTGAATGGGCCAAGGTAATGCTTTGAGAAGTGTTTTCTGCTGATTGAATGTGACATTAAACCATTTGCCAAAGTTTCTCTGATTTTCTAAAGTAAAGGCTGTTTTGTTGTTTTGAGCTCCTGACAATCTCTTGTTGGTATTTCTCCAGTGCTCCAACTCAGAGTACACAAACAATTGTAATTCCTTTAAATGTCTGCTTGAGAGAGTTTTTTTGGAGATGGGGGTCAGGGCTTGTGTGTCCTGCTTGGCCCAGCCCAGGCAGGGCTTTCCCACCCACATTCCACACTCCATTGCCCAGCTGGAGCCGCTGGTGCCTCTGAGTTGTGCTGCCCCAGCCCCAGGGACGCTCTCCTTGTCTGCCCATTCCCCCACGGTCTCTGGGCAGGGATGGCCTCAGTGGGGGCTGCTGACATCCTCAGCAACTTGGAGGCTGCTGCTGAATTTCCCTGCTCCAGAGGCTTGTTCAGCCTTCAGCTCTTCAGTGCAGGAATTCAGTGTCCCAGGACTCATTAACATTCAGAACATCTTAACAAGCCAAGCCTCTGGGAATCATTTGAATTTCATTTTCAAATCATTTGTGGTTAATTAGACAGATCTCAGTAGTCTATCCAAAGTGAATGCAATATATTTAAAAAGACAGTGAGAAAAAGATTTTTCAGGTCCTGTTTAGTTTTTTTTTCCCTGTTAATTAAATGATGTGTGCAATCTCCAATTGACACTGAATCCAAGTACCTCCTCATGCAGTTGGAATGGATATGAAAATCAAGACCCTTCATGGCTGACAATCAATCAGACTCTGTCCCTACCCCCGCCCCACCATTTCCCCCATCCAAGCCCTGGCACTCAGAGCAGCCTTGGGCAAATCTGAGCTCCCTCCAGCCCAGGCTGCACCTGCAGCTTTCAGCTACTTGGCTCCAACTCCCACCTGCTTTCCTTGGAGAAGGAGCTGCCCGAGACACAGAGGGATGTTCATTTCTTGTCAGCCAACAAAGCCAAGGGAAGGCACAGCTCCATCAAATGCAAAAGTCATTCTTCTCCCTGGCTCTGCCCTGCCCCTGTTTCCTTCATCCCTGCATTGCCAGGGACTTCCTGGGACAAGGGAGCTCTGCTCTGGGGATGGAAAAATGCCCAAGTGCCACCACTGGAATAGGAACCACAACTCATCAGGTTTGTGTCCTTTGGGGGTCAGGAACTGCTGAGACTCAGAGGCACAGAAAGTTTCTCTTCATGGCCAACAGACCACAGTTAAACAGGACACAATTTAATAACAATCACGCTCTTCCCTGAGCTATGTGCAATGTCCCAGCAGTGCCTGATGAGTCCACCATCCACAAGTGATTTCCATCCTAAAAGTAATTTTAGACAAAATGTGCTCCTGTTACAGATATAAACACAATTAAGTTCTTGTATCAGAATGCTCATCCTGGAGTGCGGGCAAAACAGCTCCAACAATTCCTGATTTGCAAAGCTGTCAGTGGTGGATGGAGATGCTGCTTTTGGTGCTGAGGAAATGCTGAAACCAGCCTGCCTCATTTCATCTCCTCCTGTCCTGGCTGATCTCCCCTCTTTCCCCTTCCACCCATTGGCTTTTGTCTCCCACCAGGCCCCCGGTGAAGAGCCTGGCTCTGTGTTCTCCATCCCCTCCTCGCTGGCACTGCCAGGCTGGGATGAGGAGCCCCTCAGCCTTCCCTGCTCTGGGCTGGACAAGCCCAGCTCCCTCAGCCTCTGCTCACAGCCCAAGGGCTCCAGCCCCACCTTGGAGGCCCTTCCCAGACCCTGCTCCAGCTGCCAGACATCTTTCCTGCCCTGGGCAACCCAACCCAGGCCACAGTGACCTGGATAATCCCCGTCCTTGATGTCCTGGTCACACAGCCCTGGCCCCTTGTCCCCATGTCAGGCTCTGGGGTGGATCCTGTGGAACATCCTTTGGTGGAGGCTGTGGCTCCAGGTGGGCCGGGGGGATCCCGGGGGACAGGGACCCCGCTGGGCATGGACAGCATTGGACTTGTTGGGAGAAAATGTGAGGGGGAGCTGGGGCGGAGTGACCAACACAGTGACCTGACACAGCCCTGCTGGGATGTCACACAGCCCCTCTGGGATGTCACAGCCTGCTCTGTGAGCTCACAGCCCATTCTCTAATGTCACACAGGCGGTCTCTGATGTCACAGCCAACTCTGTGATGTCATAGTCTGCTGCTCTGTGATGTCACAGCTGGCTCTGTGATGTCATATAGGCAGTCTATGATGTCAAAGCTGCTCGATGACCTCACATGCCCCACTCTGTGATGTCATAGCCCACTCTGTGACCTCATGTTACCAGATGATCAATTGCCTACACCAGGTGAGCTTGTTCTCCACATCCCCAGGCCTATGGAAACCACACAAGGCCCATTGTGTGAGAAGAGGAACTGGAAGTTCAGCAGCCTCAGGGTCCTGCCAGCTCAGCCAGGCCCACTGGAACATTGGGGTCCGTGACCACCAGGGACTACCAGAGAGACCCCAAGGACAGAAGAACACTTGGGTAAAGGGGAGGGGGAATATGTTAATGATTTTGGGGAAATGATTATCATATGTATGTTTAGTCCAGGACAATCAATGAATGTGTGCGCAAAATACAGAAAATGAACAGAAACTTTCCTGTACTCAGTCTGCACAGCTTTGGGAGGAGCTCTCCCCCGTGCATCCAGCTGAATAAAGAATGCTGCTACACTGGGGTTAAGGAGTTTTCTGTTTTACCAAGTTTTTGGTAACACTCCCACTGCCAAGGAAAGCTCTGTCTGCTGCTGTTCACAGACAGAGAAGGGCTGGGGGCAGATGTGGGGCTCGGAGGCTGCCTGGGGCACAGTGACCATGAAATAATCAAGTTTTCAATGTTCTGTGAAAGAAGGAGGGACAGCAACAGAACTTCTGGACTGGAATTAGGAAGGGCAGACTTTGGCCTGTTTAGGATGCTTATTTGGGGAGAATCAAATCAGGTACTGATTTATTTTAAGGGAAACACTCCTTAAAAACAAAGGGATCCAGGAAGGACACACATTTCAAGAAGGTAATTTAAGGGGAAAGGAGCAGCCTGTCCCAGTGTAGGAAAAGTTGAGCTAGTGAGGAAAATGACTGGCCTGGCTGCCCATGGAGATTTTGTGGGAACTTGGGTGATAAAAGGACTGACAACTCAGGAAGCATTTAAGGATTTCGATGGGTTATTCAGAAAGGAAAGTTGAGATGTGAAAGCTCAATTAGAACTTTACCTGGCGGCTTCTGTAAGAAAAAGGTTTTTATAAAAAAAAAAATATAGCAAAAGGAGGGAGAAGAAGAACCTCTACTATTTATTGGATGCAGTAGAGAATAGAGTAACTAAAGATAAGGAAAAGGCTGAGCTATTTAACACCTTGTTTGTCTCAAGTATATTTTTTCAGTATTAGGACAGGTTTTCCTCAGGACAAGTGTTCTCCTGAGCTGGTAGATGGGCACAGGGAGCAGAACAGCCCCCTGGAATCCAGGAGGAAGCAGCTGCTGACCTGCTGAGCCACTCAGATGCTCACAGGTGTCTCTGGGAGCAGATGGGATCCATCCTAAGGGGATGAGGGAGCTGTGGATGAGCTCCCCAAGCTGCTCTCCATCATTTACCATCAGTCCTGGCTCAGCAGGGAGGGCCCAGAGCACTGGAGGTGCCAGGGTGAGCCCATCCCCAGGAAGGGCTGGAAGGAGGAGCTGGGGAACTCCAGGCCTGTCAGCCTGACCTGGGTGCGTGGCAAGGTTATGGAACAGATCACCTTGAGTGCCATCACAGGGCACCCACAGGATGGCCCAAGGATCAGAGCCAGCCAGCGTGGATTTCAATATCTGCATTGATGATCTGGATGAGGGGATTGAGTCCATCATCAGCAAATTTGCAGATGACACCAAACTGGGTGTGAGTGTGGATCTGCTGGAGGGTAGGAGGGCTCTGCACAGGGCCCTGGACAGGCTGGATCCAGGGCCCAAATCCAACAAGGTGAGGTTTAAGTGGGGCCCTGTGAGACCAAGGGACCATTGTGACACTGTGGGGCCCTGTGAGATCAAGGGACCATTGTGACACTGTGGGGCCTCATGGAACCAGTTTGACCATTGTGACCCTGGGGGCCCCTACAGAACCAAGAGGACCATTGTGATACTGTGGGGCCTCATGAAACCAAGAGGCCTTTGTGACACTGCAGGGCTGCATGGAAACTTGGGAACATTGTGAAATTGTGGAACTCCATTGAACCAAGGGTTCATTGTGACACTGCAGGGCTGCATGGAACCAAAGCTCCAGGGTGACACAGAGGGGCCTCTTGTCATCAATGGTCCATTGTGACACTGGGGAGCCAAAGGAGACCATTGTGACACTGCAAACCCCCAGGGTCCAAAGGTCCATTGTGACATTGCAGGGCTCATGGAACAGAGGAGTCCCGTGACATTGTGGGGCCTGTGGAACCACGGAGACCATTGTGACACTGCAATGCCTCATGGAATAAGTGGTACCACTGTGAAACTGTAGGGCCTTATGGAACCAAGGGGCCACTGTGAAATTGTTGGACGCCATCAAACCAAGGGTCCATTGTGATACTGCAGGACTTTGCCATTGTGACACTGCTGGACCCCATAGAAACAAGGCACCATTATGGCACTGTGGGGCCTCATGGATCCAAGGCACCCTTGTGACACTGTGGGGCCCACAAAACCAAGGGAGCACAGAACAGGTGTGGCTGCTTTGGCCTCCCATGGGCTGCCTGACTGGTCCAGCTGACCTTGGCATGTTGAGGGTCTCTTCTCATCTGCTGTTGAAGCACTGGGGCTCTGTGCTTTCCTTCCTATGGAAAAGAACTGTCCTTCGTCTCCAGGCACCCTGGCCAGATTTGGGATTTCACTTCCAAATTTCCTTATATCCAGGTATTATTCCAATAGGAATATTGTCAGGACAGGTCTGGCTGGCAACGGTTTCACAATGGTCACTTCTCATCTGTCCCCAAAACACTGGGGAAGACTCTGTGCTTTCCTTCCTATGGGAAAGAATTGTCCTGCTTCTCCAGGTGCCCATGGCTGAGACCGGGATTCCACCTTCAAAATTCCCTTAATTGAAAGACTGATCCCAGACAAAACCTGCAATTCTTCAGAAGTCTGCCTGGCCGTGGCCTACTTCAGCTCTCACCTGCCTTCCAAACACTGGGGCTCTGTGCTTTCCTTCCTATGGAAAAGAACTGTCCTTCTTGTCCCAGTGCCCATGGCCAGAATGGAATTCCACCTCCAACATTGCCTGGTGTGACAGACTGAAGGAGATTGTTGGCTTAAAACCTTTTTGTGTGCGGGGGGGAGGAAGGGGCAGGTCCAGCCTTGCCCTGCCCTGGAGCCCCAATGCCCCCAGAGCCTCTATCCCAGCCCAGCAGTGGCTGCCAGTCCCTGGCACAGCACAGGCAATGCTCCACAGCCACCTCTGCAGGCCCCAGCCCAGCTCCTGAGGGACCAAATGAGCCCAAGCCCCACCTGGGGGAAGGGCCCAGGGAGACCAAGGGGTATTGAAGGCTGACCACAAGGCAAGCACACATCTTGACCCTGCATCCTCTTGGAATTTCCATCTGAACAGTGCTGGAATCCAGGAGATGGTCGCTGTTTGTGTGCTTCTCTAAATGTTATTTGTCTTTTTCTTATTCCCTCTTCTTGCAAATTTTGAGTAACTTTAAATGGAACAGGCTTACAGTTTGTGAAGTTGAATGAGAAAAATTAATGCTTTGAGAAGTGTTTCTTGTTGATTGAATGTTGTATTAAACCTTTTGCCAAAGTTTCTCTGATATTCTAAAGTTGCCAGTAAAGTTCCTGTTTTGTTGTTTTGAGCTCCTCAGAATCTCTTGCTGATATTTCTCCAGTGCGTCCAACTCAGTGTACACAAACAATTGTAATTCCTCTTAAATGTCTCCTTGAGAGAGTTTTTTAGAGGATGGGAGTCAGGGCTTGTGTATCCTGCTTGGCCCAGCCCAGGAAGGGCTTTCCCAGCCACATTCCACACTCTATTGCCCAGCTGGAGCCGCTGGTGCGCCTGAGTTGCGCTGCCCCAGCCCCAGGGACACTCTCCTTGTCTGCCCATTCCCCCACGGTCTCTGGGCAGGGATGGCCTCAGTGGGGGCTGCTGACATCCTCAGCAACTTGGAGGCTGCTGCTGAATTTCCCTGCTCCAGAGGCTTGTTCAGCCTTCAGCTCTTCAGTGCAGGAATTCAGTGTCCCAGGGCTCATGAACATTCAGAACACCTGAACAAGCCAAGCCTCTGGGAATAATTTAATTTTAATTTTCAAATCCTTTGTGGTTAAGTAGATCTCAGTAGTATATTCAAACTAAATACCTGATTTTAAAAAGACAGTGAGAAAAGATTTTTTAAGTCCTGTTTAGTTTTGCTTTCCTGTTAATTCATTGATATGTGCAATCTCCAATTGACACTGAATGCAAGTACCTCCTCATGCAGTTTGAAAGGATATGAAAATCAAGACCCTTCATGGCTGACAATCAATCAGACTCTGTCCCTACCGCCACCCCACCATTTCCCCCATCCAAGCCCTGGCACTCAGAGCAGCCTTGTGCAAATCTGAGCTGCCTCCAGCCCAGGCTGCACCTGCAGCTTTCAGCTCCCTGGCTCTAACTCCCACCTGCTTTCCTTGCAGAAGGAGCTGCTTGAGACACAGAGGGATGTTCATTTCTTGTCAGCCAACAAAGCCAAGGGAAGGCACAGCTCCATCAAATGCAAAAGTCATTCCTCTGCTGGATATTAAATCCACTTTCCACAGCATACAGTCTCAGAGCAATGGAAAACACCTTCTGTGCCCAGCACAGATCCCAAATTTCGCCCCAAACCCTCCCTGCCCCGATTCTGCCCAGATTTGCTCTTTGCACACACGAGTCGCACAATGAAGTCAGGAGCTCCCTCCATGCTCAGAGGGAGGAAAAGAGAGAAAGGGGATGAAGAGCTCTCCTGTGCAGAGCCAAGGTCAGAGTGCAGCCCCTGCAGTGGGAACCACAACTCATCAGGTTTGTGTCCTTTGGGCTCAGGGCCTGGTGACACTCAGAGGCACAGAAAGGTTTCTTGCTAACAAACACAAGTTGAACATTTGGACAGTTTAATAACCATCACAGCTCTTCCCTCAGCTCTCTGGGATGTCCCAGCAGCTTCTGACATGTCCACCCTCCCCGAGGGATTTCTTACAGAACAGTTTTAGATAGAGACATAAGCAAAGGTAATTCTGTGATAAACACAATTAGGATGTTTATATGTAATTTGGAATTGTATATGTAATATGTGAAGTTCAAATATATACCATTAATGTGGTATATATTTGAACTTCAGAAAGATTGGCAACTAGCTGAAGCTCAAAGCATGAAACCAGTCATTTGAGAGGCACTTGAATGACCAGAGAGCATCTGGATGAGAAAATCTGGGAGTGATGGAAAGGACATAGATCCCGTTGCTCTCAATAAAGAGATGTTCTCACACATGGACATTTAAACAGGAGAGCAAGAAACAGCTGAAGGAAGTGGGGTCATTAAATATTAGAGTGAATGTCAGTGGCAAAGACAGAGGGGAAGATGAGTATTTCTCCTCTTGCCATCAGTAGAAGAATCCAGTAGATTCAGGAAATTCCTGTTCCTGCTGGGAAAAGTTTGCCGTTTCTTAAAAGTACTCAAATGATCCAGATAATAAAAATTTGCTTCTATATTATAAAACTAACAAGTATTAAAACCTGTGCCCCTTTCCAGGAAGACATTAGCTGTGTGCCCATGGACAGGCAGTGCCACTTGTGCCCTGAGGTGCCCAGCTGGGATTGGATCTCTCCCAGAGCACCTGAGGGAGAGCAGAGGACCTTGCAAACTGCAGGTCCCTGACAGTCCCACAGGGCTCCTGTCCCATCAACATCTGCTCTGCTCCAGTCTGAAACAGGGCCCAGCATGGTGCCAGGATCATCAGAGAGCTGAGGTGTGTGCTGGAATTCAATGGCCTCCCCATCCCGCAGCAGCCCTGCATTTCCCTCCTGCAGCCTTGGTCTCCAGCCCGGCCATGGAGGCTCTTTGGGCTCTGGAGTGTTGCTGCAGCCCCCAAGGGCAGCTGAGCTCTGCCTCTGGCACAGTCAGGCCTGGCCAGCACAGGCCATGCTCAGCAACTGCTCGTGTGTGTGCCTGGCCTTGCTGTCAGCCCCGGCAGCGGCTGCGTGGCCCCTTTGTGGCCCTGTGCTGGCCGAGCCATGGTGGCCCAGCACCTGTGCAGGCCCAGCCCAGGCCAGGAGCATTGCGGCTGGGAATGGCCCCTGTGCCGTGGTGCCCACAGCAGCCTTGGGGCTCTGTGCCCCATGGCCTCCCTGCTGGGCAGCCTCTGCCAGCTCCTGCAGAGCCCCTGGCATCTGTGGGGCTGCACAGACAGCCCTGCCCCGGGCTCTGCCGGCCTCTGGGCCAGCAGAGAGGCAGCCAGGGCTGGCCATGGCCGGGAACAGGCCCTGAGCCCCGCAGGAGGATGGAGCTGGGCCACAGCCAAACTCAGCCCAGGCCAAAGCTGGGCTCAGCAGCCAGGGCTGCCAACACATGGGCACAGAGGCTGGCACTGACAAATGTCCTGGGCCCCCTCCCTGCTCTGTCCATGCCACCAAGGGCACAGAGCAGCCTCCTCTCTGGGCCACTTGCCTGTTTGCAATGCCTTGCACAGGCGCTGGCCCTGCCCCACAAGGCCTGGCCTGAGTCCTGCCCCTGCACGCTCAGCCAGGCTGAGATGGACACTGATGGTTTCTGGGCCAGGCTCTCGGAGCCCAGCCCAGCTCCCTGCAAGCTCTGCCAGCTGCCCTGAGCTCTGGGCAGCACCAAGGGCCTCTCTGAGCCCAGCCCAGCCCAGCCGGCTCTGGCCCCACAGCTCTGCTCAGGCCAGGCTGCTCTGGCCACTGGCCCCACGGCCTCAGCCCCTGCCAAGGGCACAGCAGCAGCTGCAGCTGCCACAGGACTCAGCCCAAA
The DNA here is from genome assembly GCF_037042795.1 of Molothrus aeneus. Lineage (NCBI taxonomy): Eukaryota > Metazoa > Chordata > Aves > Passeriformes > Icteridae > Molothrus > Molothrus aeneus. The sequence goes on along the minus strand of NW_027098863.1, from coordinate 1,213,851 downwards.
CCATGGGGGAAGGTGCTTGGCCAAGGCCAAAGGAGGCTCCCTGGCTGCCCTGCTCCCCTGGGGCTGAGGTGCTGAGAGCTCTGCAGCCCCTGCTGCCATCCCATCTGCCCAGGGCAGCCCCTGCTGCCATCCCATCTGCCCATCTTGGGACCCTCAAGAGCTGCTCCTGCTCCAGGCCCAGGGCGCCCATGCCAAAGCTGGGACAGCAGCCACAAAGCTGTGCCCATTTCTGTTCATTGCTGATCTGATTGGGATGGATCCTAAACCACTTGGAGTTTGATAATGTATTTTACTACCCCAAACTCATCTTCTTTCTTGACCTCTTCAGTTCAGGAATTCAGTGAAAAAGGCTCATGAACATTTGTTCAAAACACTCAAAAAAGAAAAGCCCCAAGGAATAATCTAAGTTTTCAATTCTACTGTGGTTAATTAGACATATTTCGGAAGTGTATTTAAAGTGATTCTGCTATATTGAAAAAAAAAGGAGAGAGAACTGAGAGGTCCTGTTTTCTTTTCCTGTTCATAGTTTTGTATCACGAATTGATGCATCCCAATTGATATTGGCCCAATTGATATTGACCCCCAGTACCTTCTAATGCAGTCTGAATAGATATGAACATCAAGAGCCTTCATTGCTTGACAATCAACAACTTTTTCTCCCCACTCCCTCCCCACCATTTCCCTCATCCAACCCGTGGGACTCAAAAGGATCAGGAACAGTGTGCCCAGCAGGAGCACTTCCCCTGGGCTCAGTTCTGTTTGGGCAGCACAGTGTTAGGTCACAGGAACTGGCTGCCCAGAGAGGTAGTGAGTCACTGTCCCTGGAAGTGTTTAAGGAAAGACTGGATGTGGCACTCTGTGCCATGGTCTGGGTGACAAGATGGTGTTGGGTCCCAGGTTGGCCTTGATGCTCTCCAAGGTCATTTCCAGCCTGGCTGATTCTCTGATGATAGGGACACTGCAGGGCCCTGGGGAAGCAAGGGGCCACTGTGACACTGCGGGGCCTGGTGGCACCAAGAGGACCATGGTGACACTGTGTACGACATGGCAGCACAGAGCCAAGGGGCCACGGTGACACTGTGGGGCTGAATGGAAGCAAGGATTCCATGGTGACAGTCTGCGTCCTGCTGGAACCACAGAGGCCACTGTGACCCTGCAGGGCCTTGTGGAACCATGCAGAGCATTGTGACAGAGCAGGACCTGGTGTCACCATGGGGCCATTGTGACACTGCAGGGCCCCATGGAACCAAGGGGCCAGGGCTGCTCCTCAGGGGCTCATGGAATGAAGAAAACATGTTTGACAGCGTGGTGGCCCTTGGGACCAAGAGGCCATTGTGACACTGTGGAACCAAGGAGAGCATTGCTGCACTGCCAGACCTCATGGAAGCAAGGATCCATTGTGACACTGCAGGGCCTTGGGAACCATGGTGCCTTAGTGACACTGCAGGGCCCAAGGATCCAAGGCACTTTGTGACACCAAGTGCTCCCATGGAACCAAAGAGACTTTGTGACACTGGGAGGCCTCATGGAAACATGGTGACACCAAGTTGTCTGGGAGTGTTGATCTGCTGGAGGGCAGGAGGGCTCTGCAAAGGGCCCTGGACAGGCTGGATCCAGGGCCCAAATCCAATAAGGTGAAGTTTAAGAAGTCCCAGTGCCTGGTCCCGCACTTTGGCCACAACAACCCCTGCAGCACTACAGGCTGGGGACAGAGTGGCTGGAGAGCAGCCAGGCAGAAAGGGACCTGCAGGGACTGATGGACAGCAGGCTGGACATGAGGCAGCAGTGTGCCCAGGTGGGCATGAAGGCCAATGGCTCCTGGCCTGGATCAGGAATGGTGTGGCCAGCAGGACCAGGGCAGCGATTCTTCCCCTGTGCTCAGCACTGGTAGGGCAGCACCTTGAGTGCAGTGTCCAGTTCTGGGCCCCCCAAATTAGGAAGGACATGGAGGGGCTGGAGCATGTCCAGAGAAGGGCAGCAAGGCTGGGAAGGGGTCTGGAACACAAGTCCTGTGAGGAGTGGCTGAGGGAGCTGGGGTTGTTTCTCCTGGAGAAGAGGAGGCTCAGGGGACCCAAGGCCCTGTCAGGGCACAGGTTGGACTTGATGATATCCAAGGCCTTTTCCAAACTTGCTGATTCTGGGATTCTCTGAAACCACCCTTGGAGCAGGTGCAGGATGAGCCCTGGGCTTCCTCTTCAGAAGCTCCAGCAGCCCAGGTCCCTCTGCTTCTCCTGCCAGCCCCAAAGCCCATCCTGTCAGTCCTGCAGAGCCTCTGCAGCTCCTCCTCATTGCCCAGAACAGGGAGCCCCAGAGGCAGACACAGCAGCCCAGATGTGCCCCCCTGGCCTGGGGTGCCTCTGGCAAGGGAGCAGCACCAGGCACTGCAGGAGCCTTCAGACAATTCCTGCAGCACTTGTAGGATGATCCTGCTGCCCAAGGGACGTTCCCACGGGGCCAAGTCAGGAACTGCAATGGGGAGTGTGGCCAGAGAGGAAAGGGCAAACAGGGATGGGCAAACAGGGGAGGGAACAGGGCTAGGCAAGAGGAAGAAATTTGTACCAGGGAGGCGTAAAGAAAGCAAAGGAGAAGCAGAGGAAATGCTCAGGGCAGTTTGGGGGTGGCTGCCAGGCAGCCCTGGCTCTGAGCAACAGCGTCTGCAGTGGCACAGGAAACTCCCAGCTGATGGGGACAAACTTTCTGGCTGAGTGCAGAGGCCAGGACAAAGCTGAGTGGTTTCCCTGGTGTCCCCCAGCCCTTGCTGGCCCCAGGGGCTGATGGCATTTGTGCTCCCTCAGGTTCATATCCCCACAGCAACAGCATGGGGGTGCTGCCCCTGCTGTGGGCAATGCAAACAGGGGCTGCTGAGGCAGTGCTGCCGTGTCTGTGCCTGCAAGGATGGGGCACCTGTGTGAACTGGGGGAGAGGCCAGGGCTGCAGAGGGGGGATGTTGTTGGCAGCTGCATGAGGACGCTCTAGGACGCTGCCCTGGGCTGTGCAGCGCACTGGGGATGGATCAGCCCCTGCTCTGCTGCTCCTTCCCGTCTGCCCCAGGGCCCTTGCAGAGCACCAGCTGTTGCTGCCCTGGGCAGCCATGGCAACCCTGAGGACAAAGCGGTGCCGGGGCTGTTCCAGGTACAATTGCAGTGACACTCGTTGGTGCCACCAGGTGCCATGGTAACGGCCACGGGGACCCGTTCCTTAGATTGGTGCCAAGGCAACCAATGCCCGGAGCTGGACCTTGCTCAGGGCTGGTGTCAGTGCCCAGGGCCAGAGGGGATCCCTTGCTGGGGGCTGTGCCATGGCCACCTGCCCTGTGCTGCGCTGGCCGCTCGGGAACCAGGAACCAGCAGCCAAGGGCACTGCCAGGGCCAAAGGCCAGGTCAGCCAGACAGAAAGGGGCAGCGCTGGGCACTGTTTCCATGGCAACCGGCACTGGGGGGGACACCTGGGTCACCTGGCCTGGCAGTTGCCATGGAAACCCCTGGGAGGCACTGAGGGCACAGCCCCTGGCACGGAGACACTGCTGGGCCGGGTGCTGAGCACAGGGCTGAGCACGCAGAGATGGTTTTGTTCTTGCTGAGCTGCAGCACAGCCAAGGCCTGTCCTGCCCCTCGTCCAGCCACACTGGGGAGGGGCTGGGGCTGCGGGGGAGCTTGGCAGGGGACACAGCCAGGACAGGTGACGACAGGTGACCCCAACTGACCCCGGGCACACCCCAGACCAGAGCACATCATGCTCAGGGTATGAAGAGGGGGAACAAGGAGGAAGGGGGAATTTTGGAGGGAGGGTTTTTGCCTTGCCAGGTAACACTTAGGCAAGAGGGGGCCCTGTTTCTCCAGTGGGCAGGGTCACTACCAAAGACACAGACACCAACTTAAGGAATTGTGTCATTTATATCATGCACAGCTGCAAAGAATTACAAAAGGATAAGCTCAGCAAAGCACATCATCATTAGCAAAGAATTAGAAAAGAAGCTCAGCAATCCATCATAACTCATCATTACATTTTGATGACTAACCCCTTGGTGAAACACTAGAGGTGTTTGTGGCAGACAAAGATTCTGGCTGACTATCAAGGTACAACTTACAGACACCTGTAGTACTTTAGTGACACCTTTCTTCATTCATTTTTCTCAATCTCATCCGAGTTAGGAACAAGAATTCTGTTGTCCATGGAGCTGTCACCTTTTTAATTCCAGAATAATGCCCCCAGGCCCTTTGCTGTTCAGCTTTACCATGCTGTCTGTGGCTAACAAGGCCTGGGGGGGCCCTTTCCCCTCGGGCTGGAAGGGGCAGGGTCCCAGTCCCTGAGGGGCACCTGGGCTCCTGGATGCAATTCCTGTGCAAGTCCCTCAGTGTCACAGCAGCCTTCACATGGAGCCCCGTGGATCAGAGCATTTCCCAAAGGGGCCCTTGGGGCAAACAGGGAGATTTGGTCTGGCAGCATGTGTAAAACAATATCCTGTCAGATCTACTTGTTCTCACACAGAACACTTGGCTGCAGGGACACATTCCCATTGTTCCTGCCCAGGTTTCAGGACTCAGAGTTGTCTTTCCCAGGAGCTGCTCCTTCAGCTGCCTCGGGAGGGCCTTTTGGCCTCCGGACCCACACTCGGGCTCCATTATTAGGGCTGCTGCATCCAAACCCTTTATCTCCACAAACGGTGGTGATTGCAGGTGGAGCTCCTTTCTTCACAATCCTTCTTAAAATTGCAATATTGATAATTGTGCTACCCTGTCATGGGGTTGACTAATCCAATCCTGGTCACTATTGTTTAACACAATTCCTTTAATTTCTCCTTGATATCTGCAACAATAATTCCTCCTCTCATGACATGACCACTTTGCAAGGCCAAGCTCGAGTGAGCAGTTATCAAACCAAAGTGTCCTGGAGGAATCTGAATTCCTGTTTCAGGATTGATAGCTCTCATTAGCTTTGAATTTCTCCTAATTAATTCCAATGCATGGAGGCCCAGCCCTGCAGCCTCTGGGCTGGCCCTGCCAGGGGCCATCACAGCCAGAACAATTTCCCAGGCAGTCCAAGTCTCACTGCCCATGGTTGGATTTGCAAATTGGGGGCAGCCATGCACAGCCAGGGGGTTTCCATTTCCCCAGTGGGCCATTGTTAAGGGCATGGAGCACATCTGGGAGATGGGTTCTCCATGGGCAAAGGCTCCCATCTCCTCATTTTTTTCAACTGCTTTTTAAACAACCCCTTCACCCGTGCAACCAATCCTACAGCTTATGCATAGTCTGGTACATGAAAACACCTGCAGGCTTAATCACTGAATTTTTCACAGGAACAGACAAAGCACTCTGAATCACAGTATCAGCAAATCTGATAAAAATAGCCAAATTTATCAGTCTCTCCCTTATTCTCTGTATACAATCTCACAAAGTTTACCACTGACATTTGAGCCTTGGCCAGTCTTTTTCTGTAGGGTATTTAGTGTCACAGTGAGCAGCCAAAGCTGACATATTAGTACTGTCACCCTCATTTCACATTATCAATTTTTAATTATATATATAAATGTTTATTATTGTGGTTCATTATTATTATTATAATTATTATAATTATTATAATTATTATTATTATTATTATTATTATTATCACTTGCACAAGTGAACCTGGGCTCAAGATTAAAACCTTCTTCAGTCACTCCATGTGGGAGTGTTCCAACAACAGTTTTTCCTTCTGTTGGTGCAGTTTCCAATGTGTCATTAACAAAATTCACCCTCGTCTTCCCAAGCCCACAAGTTCTTTTCCTTTTCCATGTGCAATTTTTGGAGGCATTTGAAGCCATCCAGGGGTGCAGCCTCTTTTACCCGACTGCCCCACTGCTCCCACAGGGCTCCAACCTCAGCCCACTCCAGAGCCAGGGAACTCCAGGGAAGGGCTTCCCATCTGGGAATTTCTGATGGCACTGATTCCTCACATTGACACTGAACAAGTGACATTTGGTTGTGATCTGGCCAGACTGGGCCAGTTTTGTTTTGCCAGTGGGCAGGGTCAGCACCAAAGACACAGACACCAACTGAAGGAATCAGTGTCATTTCCTGCAGCTCAAAGCAGCAAAGAATCTCAACAGGAGCAGCTCAGCAATGCACCCAACCATCCCCACCAAAGATTGCAGCAGTGATTGAGAAAGATCCAGCCCCAGTTACCCTCAGCCTTTACCATCGCCCAGACCCACACAGCACCTGGGGAAGCTGTCACAGCCAAGGGCTGCAGAGCCACTCCTGGGCACTGGCAATTTCTGCAGGTGCCTCCAACCACAGGTGAGGCTCCAACCCCGCTGGGAGAGGGCCCAGCTCTGACAGTGCTGAATGGACAAACTGACAGCACTTCTAGTGTGGCAACATCTGGTTTCATCCTCCTCTTGGCTCCCTCCCAAAGGCTGGCCTGGGCCCCAGGAGGAACCAAGGGAGGCGACTTTGACCATTCAGCCTCAAACAAGGCAAGATGTCAGATTTCATGGCCTTGTCTGGCTTCTAAATACACAAAGGTCAATACATATTTCACTAATGAGTGGCTACATCTATCACAGTGCTAATGACCATGCATATTTCATTAGGGAGCAGATACAAAGATAACCTTTGGCTGGAAGGTTCATCCAGAGGCCACCTTGGGCGCAGGGCCTGCTGTTCAGGCCTCACTCAGGGCTGGTGTCCAGGCCTTGGCACTTCAGGGACGTGGTTTAGTGCTGGGCTTGGCACTGCTGGGTGAGCGGCTGCACTGGGTGAGCTCAGAGGGCTTTTCCAACAGAAAGGATTCTGTGATTCCATGATTCTATCCACTGCATTCAGCTGGGTCCATGTTAGCAGCATTCATTTGCTCAGAAAGTCTCCTCTTGCCCAGCTCCTGTGGCCTGAGGCTTCAGCTCCTTCAGCTGCTGGTGCTGAGCTGCTCATGCTGAACGAGACCACTCGGAGAGAAGAACACAGTCCATGCAATTCCTTCTGGGACACGGAGAGGGGAAGCTGTGCAAACAGGAGCATTGTTTGCTGTGGCCTCCTCTCTGCCCTTCACGCCTTTCAGCGCTTGGAACCAGCCCAGAGCTTTCTCCAAGAGTGCAATGGAGCAGCTGTTCCTGCTCCTGGCTCTGGCTCTCTCCAGTCTCTGCCCTTGCCTGCTTCTGTCCCTCGTGCTGTGCCCTCTGTTCCCCAGGGCTGGCTGGCTGCTGCCCAGGACTGTGGCACTGGCACAGATCCAGTGCTCCAGAGCCTCCTTTCTGTGCCCTTGGAGCTGCCTGGGCACAGCAGCCTTTTCCATCTGCAAGCTCCCCATGGACAGGGAGTGCCCAGCTCCATTCCTTGCACAGCCTCCAGGAGCCCAGGGCTGCCATCTCAAGTCCCTGCTGGCACTGGGGGCTCCCAGGTGCCTCAGGCTGCTGTGACACCGCTGCACACGGGAGGGAACAGGGGCAGGGGCTGTGCTGAAAGTCAGCTCCATCTGCTGCTGTGCTGCTGCTGCTGCTGTGGGGTCATTTGTGCAGCCCTGGACCAGAGTTGGGGATCAGATCCTGCCAGTCTCTTCCAGCCCTGGCTGCTCAGAGGTTGGGCCTTGGAGCTTCAGGTGGGCAAAGGCAGCTGCTGCTGGTCCCTCTGTGTGCCCGTGTTCAGCAGTGCTGCTCCATCAGTCTGTGCCCAGCAACGGGGAAAAGCCTCAGCCCTGCAGGGCCAGGAGCTGCCGGGCTCTGCCTGAGCAGCTCAGCCAGCAGGAAGGGAGCTGCTCCACACGGGAACCAGGAGCAAAGGACATTCCTATGATAGGACATGTTTTCTATTTAAAGGAAAAAAAAAGGAAAAAGGAAAAAATAGGTAAATTGCAGAAGATAAGAATAAAATCCAAGTGATAGAGAAAAAAACATAACCTAATGTTAGTGAAAAAACCAGAACATAAATGCAAAGTTACATTCCTTGCATTAAGAGGTAAATGATCTTTTGAAAAAGAGAACTCAGTTATTTACATTGTAAATGTGCTGATGCCATGGATCCATCTTACTGACTTCAGCACCCCTTTTTTAAAAGTTTTTAAGGTTGTTTCCAACATTTTTAAATTGTGGGTGAAGCAATGGGAAATTGCTTTGTGCCCTGCCAGCTCCAAGCAGGACTGGGAATGGAAACTCTGTCAAAGCCCAAATCCTTTAGAAGATGCCCTTCCTTCTCACCCTGTGAATGAGCTGCACATTCCCTTTGAAACTGTCAGGGATTTCTTAAAGACACAAAGTTCCACTGACAGCTTTTTGCTCTGGTTTGGCAGTGCAGAAGGGCAATTCTCCATCCACCAGCTCCAGACTGCACTGCCTCAGGAGCACGGCCCACTAGGCAGCTTTGGCCCACTCGTGGCACTTCTAGAGGAGGACGAAAGTGCAACTGCACCATTCCAGCCAATCAAGAAGGAAGAATGGGACAGACAAAACAGCCTGTACAGATCCAGGCATTCAGCTGGGACTGTGGAGAGTTTGGGTCCTCGCCCATTGGATGTGTGTCCCCAGCTGCAATCTCTGGGCCTGCAGCAGAGTCTCACTCACTGCCAAAGCAGAAAGCTCAGGCGCTGTGCTCGCAACGGGCTCGTCTGATGCAGAGCTGTCAGAGCAATGTGAGGGCAGAGCCAGCCCAGCTGGGCCCAGGGCTGAGCCCAGCAGAGCCCTGGCAGAGCCCAGAGCAGCCTCAGCAGCCGCAGAGCCCGGCTGCAAGGAGAGAAAACAGAAACCGCCCGTCAGCTGAGGGCTCCTGTGCCCTTGTGCCAAGGCCTGCGGTGCCCAGGCCATGCTGGCTGTGCCCAGAGCTGTGCCCAGAGCTGCCCATCCCTGCTGCCTTTGGCAGCAGAGCAGGAGGGCAGGACATGTGCCCAGCCTGCAGCCAGCCATGGCACATCCAGCCCTCAGCAGCTGCTCAGAGCAGGATGCTCCTGTGCTCGCTGCCATCTCCCAAAAGCTCTGATCCCACCCTGCCAAGCACACAGGGACCCACCTCACGCCAGCCACGGCTGCAAGAAAAGCTGCTCCCAAACCATGTCCTCAGCCTTCTCCAAGGGCACGGCCCATCCACAACACAGCTGCTCCCAAGCACTTCCCCATCCGCACTGGACCACCTAGAACGCTTCCTCTGGAAAAATAAACAACACATTATTGAAAAGAGATTAGATGCAAAAAGGGAAAGCAAGAAAAACGGTAAAAACTCTTATCTCTGTCAGGGCCTTGAGGGGGCCCAACTCCTACATGGTAGGGAAAAACTCAGCCATGGCTGCGGGAGGCCCAGGCTTTCTCACTTCCACCCAGCACTGCCCCCAAAATCACGGTGATTCCAAAGCAAACAAGGGCAGCTGAGCAGCCCAAGCCCTTCCTTGCCTGCAAAGCAAAGCAGCCCCTGCACAGGCTCTGGAGTCCCACCTCTGCTCCCACCATGGGGCTTTGTTTTGTGTCGGGCTGGCTGCCCCAGCCCCAGCCCCAGCCCGGGGCACGGTGGGTGCTGGGGGCTGTTGGCAGGGCCAGGAGCCCACTCCCATTTCGTACCCACCCCAGCCCATGCCCCCAGCCCTGCCAAAAGCAGCTGGGCAACAACTGAAGGATGAGTTGCATCTGCCCCAGCAGAGGGGGAACCTTTGCTTCCCAGCCAGGCTGGGCCATGCCCAAATCTGGCAGAATTACCCCAGGTGGGGACTCATCTGCAAATTCCCTGTGGAGTTTGGCTTTGAAGAAGGTGCCAGAATCAAAGTCCATCACCTTCAGCCTCCAGTGGCCAGGCTGAGGAAGAGCTTGTCATCCTTGATGTCATCCTCACTGTCTCCAGCAGCAGCAGCAGCAGCAGCAGCAGCAGCAGCAGCAGCAGCAGCAGCAGCAGCAGCATCCCCACCCGGTACAGCTTCTCTAGGGGCTCCTGCTCCTTCCCTGGGGGGAGACCAGGCTCTCAGGGCTCTGCCCAGGTCCCCAGCTGTCAGGGAACCAGCACAAGCAAAACCAGCTTGGATGGCGGCCACCAGTGCTGGGCAGAGCAGCTCAGCTCCAGCACAAGGGCTGCGTGTGCCCATCCCATGGCCCCGGTGCAGTGACACAGGCAGCACAAAAAGGTCTGGGTTTCTCTGCTTCTCATTGCCAAGGCATGTGTGGAGCTGCAACTTACCAGGGCCCTGGATCAAAGTGTGCCTGTGGCTCTCTCCCTTCTTCTATGGCTGAGGAATATCCTGCACCCAAGGATCACAGAACAGGTCTTCTAATGTGGGTCTGTCCAAGGAGTTCACGGATAAACACCACCTGATCAGATCTTTGCACTCTGGGCAGAGAAAGCAGAAACTGCCGGTCAGCCAGAGAAGGCTCCTGTCTGCTTTGCCCCACTATTCCCATGGCCAGGCCATTCTGGATGCGCTCAGGGTTGGGCCTAAACTTTCCCATCAATTCCCTGTTTTGGAGGAGAGCAGGACATGTGCCACCTCCTCAGCAGCTGCCAGAGCAGGATGCTCACGAGCCCGCTGCTGGCTCCCAGCACTGGGATTCCCGCTGTGCCCAGAGAAGAGGATCCACCTTGAGAGAGCCCTTGTGGCAGCGGGAGCTGGCCCCAGCTGAGGTTCCGGCCCCTCCTGAAAGGGTGCTCCCCGCAGACCATCTGGTGCAGCAGGATGCCCAGGGACCAGATCGTTGCTGCCTCGCCATGGTACCAGCCAAAGTCGTTCCATTCCGGGGGGCTGTAGGACAGTGTTCCTGTAGAATACAGATGGAGTTCAGCAGGAGGATGCTGCTGCTTCCAGAGCCTGGCCCCAGCATCCCTGGGCCTGCGGGGGCTGCATCAGTGGCACACAGGGTGACCACTGCCCTCTCGCCAGCACCTGGGACTTGTGCACAAACTTAGGCTTGGAAAAGAAGCCACTGGTGTCAGAAGAGGGCAGAGGAAGCCCTGGCTAAGCCTGACCCTGACCTGTAAAGGAAAAACCCTCTCCGTGCTGGGGAAAAAACATGCCCTTATCCTCCCTGCCTGCATTGCCCCAAAAATATTAGCAAGCCAAGGCAAACAGGGCGAGTGGATCAGTGCAAGCCCTTCCTCTCGCCTGCACACCAAACTGGCTGGGGCACAGGTTCCGCCCCCATCTCTGCTACCCCCACCCACGGGGCTTTTGGTAGGGCTGGCTGCCCCAGCCCAGCCCCAGTCCTGGGTAGAGTGGCTGGCAAAGGCTGCCAGCAGGGCTGGAAGATGGCTCCCCACCCAGCCCCACTCTAAAGCAATTCAGCTGAAGACTCAGTCCCCTGACTGGCAGCAAAAGGGAGAATCCCCGCTGCCACAGCCAGCTTGGGCTGGGAGATGTTGGGCCATGAGATGCCAGCAGCGGGAGCACAGCCCTGTGTAGGCTCACCTGCAAAGTGAGTGTAGGCTGTGTCTTGCAGGTAGGTGCCACAGCCAAAGTCAATCAGTTTGGCCTGCCCGGTGGCCAGGTCAAGCAGGATGTTCTCGGGCTTGATATCCCTGTGCAGGACCCCGCAGCTGGTGCAGTGCCTCACGGCCTCCAGCACCTGGCGGAACAGCGCCCGCGCCTCCTCCTCCGGCAGGAACTGCCGTGCCCGAATGCAACGCTGCAGGTCCTGACAGCGCTCTGGCCGCTCCAGAACCATCACAATGTGGTTGGGTAGCTCAAGCCACTCCAGCAGCTGCACCACACCAGGGAAGCCAGTGGACACCTTGGCCTGCAGCACGATCTCCAGAGGGGCCCTGCTACCGTCGGGCTGCGGGAGGAGCACGATGCCCTCAGTGGGGCCGATGCCGTGCCGGGGCTCGGGGAGCCCTCAGCCAGCCCGGGATGCTCTGCGCCCTGCGCTGGACCCACGCCCGCTCTCCCTCGAGGCGTCCTGGCGGCTTCCACCGTGCCGGGCCTCGGCTCATCCCCGCCCGGCAGCCCCGGCTGCTGCCGCTGGCCCCGCTCACTCACCAGCTCGCCCCAGTGCCGGACGCGGTTCCGTGGCACCCTCTTGATGGCCACCTGCAAGCCAAGGACAGCAGCGGGCTCAGCTCGCCGCCCGCCCTGCCCAGCCCCATCCTCCTCTTCCGCCCCCTCCTCCTGCGCCCGCCGCCAGCCCCGCCGCTCACCGAGGCGCCGTCCGAGAGCCGTGGGCCGCGAAGACGCTGCCGAATCCTCTGCGCCCCAGCAGCGAGCCCAGGCGGTAGCGCTCCTGCAGGGCCTCGTGTGCCTTCCCTGCGGGCGGGACGCGGCTGTCAGCGCTCGGCCCGGGGCCAGCAACGGCCCCTGAGCGCCCTTCAGCCGCCCTGGGCCGGCCATGCCCAGGCGTTCGCTCTTTGGAATGCGGCACGGGAGGCTCGGGGCTCCGCTGGCACTGGGAAATTTCCAAATCTGGGCACTGGCGCAGCAAACACAAGATATGGGCAGTGCCAGAGCCAGTAGCAGAAAGTTGCCAGGTTTTTGATTTCTGTGCCAGTAAATTGCTGCTGCACTTGGGCTGTGTCAGAATAGGGAAATTTCCAGCTCTGGGCACTGGCGGTGCCAGCAAACACCAGTGAAACCTTCTGGTCCTCGTCCAGACCGTTGACCAGTGGTTTCCCTGAGAACCAGCTCTGGCCACTTCACAGACAGAGACTGCTTTCATCTGGTGCTCTGGAAACAGAACTTTAATGAAGGTAATCACAACAAACAGGATGGCGTGCACAGTACAGAGAGCGGAGCAGAAAAAAGCCTGGGTCCAGGGTCTAGCAGGGATATTTATCCATTTATATATGGGGAGGGGTTAAGGTGGGATCTGAGGGAAGGATCCAAGAGGAAGGAAGGATTAATAATATTACAATTTTTGTAGTATAAAGTAACCAATGGTAGCAAAGAGAACTCAGAACTTTCTAGTAACAATCTGCATAACTGAACAAGAGGATTATGGGCGGGAGCTCCTGCTGACCCTGACTAAAGAGGGTTTTCCCACGGCCTTAAGCCAAAGTCTCCCTCTTCTTTTAAACCAACCCCAACACACCAGATCTGGGCGGTGCTGGGTTTTGGCTTTCTTTGCCAGACAATTGCTGCATTTGGGTTGTGGTGGCACAGGGAAATTGCCAGATCTGGGCACTGGCGGTGCCAGCTCATTGCAGATCTGGGTGGTGCTGGTGCTATCACCAGAAAATTGCCAGGTTTTGTCTTTCTGTGCCAGCAAACTGCTGGACTTGGGCTGTGCTGCCACTGGGCAACTGCTGGATCTGAGCACTGGCAGTGCCAGAAAACACCAGGTCTGGGTGGGGCCAGCACCAGGTTTTTGCAAGGTTTTGGCTTTCTTTGCCAGAAAATTACTAGACTGGGTCTATGCCATCACCGGGCAATTCCCGCATCTGGGCACTGGTGGTGCCAGCAAACACTGGATCTTGGCATTGCCAATGACGGTAGCAGAGAATTGCCAGGTTTTGGCTTTCTTTGCCAGAAAATTGCTGGACTTGGCTCTGCCAGAACAGGGAAATATCCAGATCTGAGCACTGGCAGTGGCAGCAAACACCAGGTCTGGGCACCTGTATTGGCATCAGGAAATTGCCAGATTTTGGCTTTCTGTGCCAGCAAATTGCTGGACTTGGGCTGTGCCAGCCCTGGGAAATTTCTGGATCTGGGCACTTGCGCAGCAAACACCAGATCTGGGTGGTGTGTTGTAGTTGTTTTTATACTTTGTAATATTTTGTAAAAGTTTTGTTTTTGAATCCCCGTATTTTTCCCAAATGGTTCATCCCAGATGGTATCCCCCTCCCTTTACTTGTGTAATCCCTTTCCCTTGCTGAGATCATCCCCAAACCCCCACCCTGGCTCTCTGTCAATCACTCAGCATCCCATCCCTCCATCCAGAAGCTTCGGTCCAGGATGTTGAGTGATGAGCCAGAGGCCAGGGCTCAGCCCCCCAAGCCTTGCCCCATACGCTGTCCTAAATGTCCATCCCCCAGTACCCATCCCTTAGGGTCACTTCTTGGTTGGTAAAATGTTATCTACTTTGGGTTTCCACCTCCCTTAAAATGTAACCTTGGCACATCTCCCGGGGCTGTGGGCAGGAGGACCCTGAGGTGTAGGGGCTCCTTTCGGACTCCTAGAATAAAACCTTGGATTAACCCCTGCTAAGAGTCGGCCCTTTATCTTCTACCGATGTCTCTGGTGTCTCTTGTGCTGCAAAGGCGGCCAGCCCAGGTGCCCTCAGTACCCTCGGGGCACAGAGAGTGTCTCCCCGCTGTCGGCCGTGTCGGGGCTGCCCCTGGTGTCTGCCGACTCGGGACTGGCCGAGGTATCCTGAGAGGAACCCAGAGGGACCGAGACAAGCTTCAACTCCAAAATCCCAGTGGTTGGCCTCGAGTCTCCCCAGGCACCTTCTGCCAAAGGCTCCAGGACAAGCCATGGTTCCTGGCTGCAGAATAGAGCACGTTCTTCACATCTGGTCCTGTCCTGACTGGGCCAAGGGCAACCACATGAGCGATCTCCTGCTTAATCTGGGCAAAGGCTTGTTGCTGCTCAGGGCCCCGGTGGAACACATTCTTCTTGCCGGTGATCAGGTAAAGAGGCCTCACGATCTGACCGTATTTGGGAATGTGCATCCTCCAAAAACCTATGGCACCCAGGAAAGCTTGTGTTTCCTTCTTGCTAGTTGGTGGAGACATCGCAGTGATTTTGTTGATGACCTCAGTGGGAATCTGACGCCGCCCATCTTGCCACTTCACACCCAGGAACTGGATCTCTCAGGCAGGTCCCTTGACTTTGCTCTTCTTGATAGCGAAGCTGGCTTCTAGCAGAATCCTGATGATCCTCTCTCCTTTCTCAAACACTTCCATTGCCGTGTTCCCCCACACAATGATGTCATCAATGTACTGCAAGTGCTCTGGAGCCTCACCCTTTTCCAGTGCAGTCTGGATCAGTCCATGGCAGATGGTGGGGCTGTGCTTCCACCCCTGGGGCAGTCGGTTCCAGGTGTACTGCACAGCCCTCCAGGTGCAAGCAAACTGAGGCCTGCATTCTGCTGCCAGAGGAATGGAGACAAACACGTTAGCAATGTCTATAGTGGCAAAGCACTTTGCTGCCTTGGACTCCAGTTCATACTGGAGTTCCAGCATGTCCTGCACAGCAGCACCCAGCGGTGGAGCCACTTCATTCAAGCCATGATAGTCCACAGTCAATCTCCATTCTCTGTCAGACTTGTGCACAGGCCAGATGGGGCTGTTGAAGGGTGAGTGGGTTTTGCTGACCACCCCTTGGGTCTCCAGCTCACGGATCATTTTGTGGATGGGGATCACGGCATCTCAATTCGTTCAATACTGCCGGCGGTGCACTGTCGAGGTGGCAATCGGCACTCGTTGCTCTTCCACCTTCAGGAGAGCTACTGCAGATGGGTTTTCTGATAGTCCAGGCAAAGTGTTTAACTGCTTGATGTTCTCAGCCTCTACAGCAGCTATGCCAAAAGCCCATCTGAGTCCCTTTGGGTCTTTGTAACAGCCATTCTGGAGGAAATTTATGCCCAGAATACACGGGCCCTCTGGGCCAGTCACAATAGGATGTTTCTGCTACTCCTTCCCAGTCAGGCTCACCTCAGCTTCCAACAGGGTCAATTGCTGTGATCCCCCCATCACCCTGGCAATGGAAACAGGTTCTGCCCCCACATGTCCCGATGGTATCAGGGTACACTGCGCACCAGTATCAACTAAGGCATCGTATTTTTGTGGCTCTGATGTGCCAGGCCATCGGATCCACACTGTCCAGAAAATCTGGTTTTCCCGTGCCTCTCCCTGGCTAGAGGCAGGGCCCCTCTAACCCTGGGTATGCATGGAAGAGGTTCCTTCCAGGGGATCTGACGGATCATACTCAGCAGCTCAGTCATGGGAGCTTGGGGCTACCTTCACTTTACTGAGTTCCCTCGATTAGTGTTTCCCTCCTTGAGCTGATGCACCCGTGCTGCCAGGACAGAAGTGGGTTTCCCATCCCACCTTCCCATGTCTGCCCCATGGTCACGCAGAAAGAACCACAGGTCAGCCCGTGGGCTGTACCCTCTCTCTCTAGCTGGGGAACGTTGGGCTCTGACTCTGGGGCCTGTGACTCACACTGGTGCAATGTGGGAACTGTTCCTGCTCACCTCCTCCTTCATCTCCCTCATCTCCTCTCTGAGTTCTTGGACCACGGCAGAGACATGAGCCTGCATTGGGCCATTGATCACACTCTCATAATTTCTAAGCTTGTTGCCAACAGAACCCACTGAATCTCGTTTGTTATTGGCATTAATCATTGCAATGAAGGTGGTGTATTAAGCTGGCCCCAGATTTGCCAGACTCCACAACATTTGCCCTGTGCACCTGACCTTGTTGGGGTCATTATCATGCTGTCCATCCCTCCCAAAGAGTACCTGCAATACTGCCACTTCTCTCAGCTGTTGGATCCCTTCCTCAAGACTCTTTCAATGCATTCTATGGTGCTGGTCCTGCATTCTCTCCCTGTGGACAAACCTCTCTCTGACACATTAAAAGCCACTCCCAGAGGGAAAGGGACCTTGCCTCCCTTACAAAAATCAGATTCCTACCTGAGTCTTGGGTCAAGGGTCCCAAATTCCTTGCCTCACCACCATCCAGCTGGACACCTGTATCCATAAGGTCCCAGACCCAAAGTAGCCAGGTGGTATAAGCCTCACGTCCCTGTCATACAATGTCTTTGTGCAGATTACGGAGACTTTCGTACGTCAGGGACTCAGTGATGACCTCAACTGTTGCCTCTCCTGGGCATTGTAAAGACCCTCCTTTCATATCCTCATCTGGGTGCTCTGATTTCATCTTAGATCTCCTTGTTTCCACCAGGGTGACTGCTGCTGGCTGTGACTGCCTTTGCAGTTCAGCTGGAACCTGGACAGTTGTAACATCTGTGGGTTCCACTGCTGCACCATCAGACTCTCCCTCTTTGAGGCAGGGGGATGGCTTCTCACCAGCTGTGGAAATGTACTCCTTCAGCATCTGGCCCATCTCTTTCACTAGAACCCTCATCCAGCCTGGGTGGTTCATTTCTGAGGTGGGCTGTGGGGCAGGGTCAGGCTCTGGGGCAGCAGCATCCCTGGTCTCTGGGGAAGGTGTCAGCGTGGTTATCCAGGTTAATCTTCCCTTATCTCTGAATGCTAAATATAACAGGCCTATCAGCAACACCAGCCACTGTATGATATCATTAGCATTTAGAGTGGATCTGAACCCTTTGAAAACTGGTGGGGCAGACCCAAAGAGCTGGGTGAAGGACTGGGAAAAAATTTGCCCCTGTGTCATTTCCTCACAGTAAGGACCATTATTAAAGTAACCCCAAAACCATACACTTAGTGTGTGATAGCTCTGAATCCATGTGCCTGCCTTCCAGAGGAAGTTAAAAATCCATGAATTCCTCACCTCATTAAGCCATAAAGCAAACTGGATAACAGCCACAGCAGCCTTAGTTTGGTTAGCCTGTGTTCCCAGGGATTGTCTGGCTGCTCCTGATGGGGCAGAAGGAAGAGCTCCAGGCCCTCCGTGAGGGTGATGAGGGCAGTGGGCTGTCAGCAGGGGCTGGCTGGAGGAGCTGCAATGCCTGGGCAGGAAGCTGCAATCCCTGCCCCAGCTGCGGTGGGCTTTGCTCCTTGTGTGGACCAGGGGTGGCGTGGGCAGAGCACACAGAGATTTCAGGGATGTGGGCAGGGGCATTCATGGCCAGCACTTTGCAGCTGATCCCCTTGGCCTCTCCTCTCTTGCGGCCATGGCAAGAGTTGGGTGGGATGGCTCTGGCAGGAAGGTCTCCTTGGATTCCTGCACATCCAGGTTCTGACCATGGCTCTGTTCCTCTCTCTTCCAGCCCTTCGAGCCCTGAGTGAAGACAACAGCCCCTCCTGCATAAGCACATTTGTTCAGGTGATGTTTGAGGGAAGAGCTGCAGAACTTTCATCTGCTGGCTCAGAAGAACCAGGGTCACTTTAAGACCTCCAGATCCCCTGGAAGGTGAGACCACCTGGAGACCAGAGGGGATCATCTGGAGTTCCAGGCACAGCTGATGACTGGCACAGCTGAGCCTGTGGGAAGCTCCCATGGCTCCTGCCTTCTCCCTCCCTGTTGACAGCTCCCTCCCTTCAGCCCTCAGACCCTGCCCATCCCCTTTCTTCCCTCCCAGCTCATCCCTCTGTATGGCCTTCCATTAATAAACAGTTTGGCTTCTTTGCTTTACCTGCATCTCTGTGGAGCTGGAGCGATGCAAATCCAGAGCCCTGAGACACACAGGCCCCTGCTGCCATCCTCTCCACGCCATGTTTTGTGCACAGACACAGAGGAACGAGGGCAGATCAGGCTGGAAAGGTTCCTGTGCTGAAGGAGCAGTTCCACAACACTGTGCAGTTCCAGATCTTGCTGAGCACCTCGGAGCCCCTGGATTTTGGAAGAGCAAACCTGAGGATGCTCTGAACCCAGCGGAGAGGGATTCTATGGCAAGCATCCAAGGAGGGCAAAGGAGCTTGGAATGCTGGAAGGTTTCAACAATAGCTTCCTGAAAGCACAGCAGTGCTCCATCCCTGCACAGGATGAGGAACAGGGCAGAACCAGAGACCATCCAGGCTTAGCAGGGAGCTCTGGCTGTGCCTGAGGGCAAATGAAGCAGCAGCACGGTGCCCGAGACTCAGACACGCGGCCGTGCTAGTGCCCGGAGCGCTGTCCGGCAGTGCCAGGATCCTGGCTGTGGTTCTGGTCCCCACAAGTGAGGAATGGCAGCCGCAGGCTCAGAGCCAGTCAGAAAGCCAACCAAGGGAGAGCAGAGGGAGGGCACCCTTCCAGTCTCTCTTGGGCATGGCCGCAAATCAACCCCTGCTGCTTCTTCCTCCGCCTGTGTTTGGGCTGTGCTGGTGGCAGAGCCAGCCAGGTTGTGCTCTGTGTTCCAAAGCCTGTTGGGAGCAGGCATGAAAAGCGCTGTGTGCACAGCAGTGAGTCCTGGAAGGTGCTGGCAAGAGCATCCTGTGGGGACAGGGCTCTGGGCTCTGGCTGGGAACAGCCTGGTTTTGGTGCTGTGAGCACAGGCAGGAGCTGAGGCAGGGGAAGAGGCAGCGGGCAGCTTGTGTTTGTAGAGGGCCTGGGGCTGCACCTCTGAACCTGCACCTGGACACACACTTGGGGGAATACGAGCTGGAGCTGGAGCGGCCGTCCTGAAAGGACCTGGAGTCATTCAGCCTTGCCAGCTTTTCTTAAGGGTGTGTTGGTGTTCCCCAGGAAAGCCACACATTTGGGGAAACACCTTTGGAGGAAAGGGGCTTGATTCTCAAGGAAAGTGCTTCCCAGGGAGCTCCCAGTGAGGCAGGTGTGAGTGTCCCCCTTTGGCTCTCTGTGCTCCTTTCAGTCCTTGAGGCCCCTTGCACTTGGCAGAGGGGCAGGGAGAAGGCTGTAAAGAGCAGGTTTGGCATCCGCCTGGACCTGCAGAGACCAAGCCAAGCACCTGCAGCAGGGTGTGTTCCCTCCCTTTGGACAGAGGGTGAGCAGGAGCATCTCTGTCCAGCCATGAGCCCCAAAGCTCTCTGTGAGAGCTGTCAATTAAAAGGCCTTTACACACACACTTTTCACATCTTTCCTGACTGCTGTGTTTCCACTCTTGGCAAAATGCATTTGCCTCCTGCTTGGTGGGAGCTGCTGTGGCCCAGGGCCAGCACAGAGCTGAGCTGTGTGGGCCAGGCAGCGTGGAGAGCCTTGGCTGATCTTGGTGTGTCCCTGCACTCAGAAAAGGCCTCCCAAGGTGTCCTGCTCATTGGGTCTCCCTGTGCATCTTGGAGAGAACATAGTGGGCATTTCTGGCAGCTGGGCATCAGCAGGCCTCAAAATGGGGGCGTGTGGTGGAGTGAGCCCAGCTGAGATCCCCTGAGAGGAGCCCAGTGCTCCTTGCTCCTCTCTGCTGACCCGTGAGCGTTTGTCTGCTTTCGGGATGGCCCTGGCTGTGTCAGGGCTGCTGCGTGGACACGAGACAGCCGCTCCTGTCCCGCTGGGTCCCAGCAGTACCTGGCAGCAGCCCTGCATCCACATCAGGATGCTGGCCAAGAGAGGTCCTGGGAGCTGAGGCAGCTGATTTGAAGCTTTTGCAGATACACACAGGGCATGGCCAGCAGTGTTCCCTCAGGATACAGCAGTGCTGTGGCGCCTCCCCAGAGCTGCCTGATGCTGCCCACTCCTTGTGGCACCAGTTGCTTTCCTGTGGGATGTTCTACCTCCCCCAAGAGTGAAGAGGGAGCTGGAGAAAGAGCTGGCCAGGCTGCTCTGGATACTTTCCCAGCAGCCCTGGCTGAGTGGAGCAGTCCGAGCTGAGCGCAGAGGTGCCCATGGAACAGCCGTGCCCAGGAAGGCTCGCTGGGAAGGATGATTTAGGAACCACAGGCCTGGCAGCCTGAGCTGCCACCGGGGAAGGCCTTGGAGCAGATCCTCCTGAGTGCCAGCCCACGGCACGTGCAGGGAACCAGGGCGTCTGCTGGAGGCTGGGAAAGCTCTGCAGAGGGACGGGCACAGCTGGGGCTCCTGGTGGGGTGTTGAGGGCTTCTGTGGGGGATTTTAGGGGGGGGTGGGTGTTTGTGGGGTGTTGGGGAAGGAGTTGTCTGGAAGGTGAGAGGTCTGGGCTGGAATTTGAGTCAGTTTGAAGGCAGCATCTATGCTTTGGCACAGCTTTGGTTATGGAGGGCAGAAAGAATATCTGTGACTATTTCTATTCATGGTCCTGTTTCCCCTGCAGGGAACAAGAGGGGAGAGCTGTACTTTATTGGCCACTTAGATATCTGTACTGGGGGAGGATCAGCCCTTTTGCCATCTACTCATTTGTTTGGCTTACCCTTGTAACACTGAGTGGTCTTTCATTCCTTGAGAGTTTTTATTCCTTAAGAAAATTAGGAGATTATCGTCCCTTCATCAAAATCCATTTGCAAATCAAAGAATGGGCTTCTTTTTGGTTCTGTGTAATGTTATGTTTTGTAAAATGACATTCAATGGATGATAAGGCAAATGAGTTGCTGCTTCAGGATGGGACACAAACTTGTAGACCAGTCAGATTCTCAGGCCATCCCAATAAATTTGGGAAGTTTGGAAATTTTGGAACGACTTGAGCTGAGCAGTGGGAAATAAAACTTTCCTGGAGTGAGGATTCCTTAATGCCAGATTCTTCTGTGTCTTCATGGCCAAGATGTTTTTGTGGTGCAGGAAATGACTTCAATGAGAAAATAATTCCAGCATGGAGTAAGAGCTTCTGACAGAGACCAAGTGTTGCCAGCAGTTGCTGCAGGTGCTGCTGCCATCAGCCCCCAATGCACGTGGGCTTTGGCTCCCTGTGGCACAGCAGCCCCCCGGGGGCACAGGTCTCTGGGGCAGGAGACGGGCACCAGCGCTGCCAGCGCGCGGGGGTGGCAGCTCTGCTTGGGCAGGGACTCTGCCACAGCTGCTGCTGTCAGCGCTGCCCAGGCCCCAGGGCTCAGAGCAGCATTCGTGCCCTGGCCCACACATTCCTTGTCTGTGTCACACCCGTGGGTTTAGGATGGCCACCGGCCGGGACGTGTCCCAAGGAGGCCGTGCCAGCTTCCCTGGAAGGCCCCGTGCCCTTCCCAGCGCGGCTGCGTCGGCAGCCCTGGGGCTCCTTCTGCTGCCCTGAGCCCGCAGAGCAGGGCAGCATTTGCTGATGCTCTGAGCCCTTCCTAAAGATCCTCTGGGGCTGCCTTAGACACCTGGGGCCAGGCATTCCTTCCAGCCTGGGCCACTCTGGCTGGGCTGGGGGCGGCCCCAGGGCAGGCGGCAGTGTGTGCAGGGGCCCTTTGTGACACGGTGCAGCACGGTCACTGTGGCATAGAACGGGTGTCCAAGGGCCCTTTGTGACACGTGGGAAATAGAAGCTTGCCCGGCTGCTGGGAACAGGCAACGGGGCAGAACAGGACAGAGCGGTGCCGTGAGGAGCCCCCGCACAGCGCCCTCATTCCTGTCCCACCCGGAGCCTTTCCCAGGCGTTATTCCTGCAGGTGACATCGAGGCCAGACCACAGGACTTGCTGACCCGTGGTCTCCCTGAGGCTTCTCTTCTGCAGGAGCCTTCGAGGCCAGACCCCAATCCTCTACAGGAGTCTCCTGTCCTTGTGGCAGGAGCCCTTGAGACCGAGCGCAGGACTTGCCGTCCTGCAGCCTTCCTGAGGCTTCTGTCTTGGAGGTGCCTTCCAGGCAGGACTTGGTGACTTAGAGCTTTTGCAAGGCATCTCACCTGCAAATAGCCACAAATCCAGTCAGAGATATGGAGCAGAGACCCCCGAGAGTGCCCAAGCTGGCCTGGGTGGAGGAGGAGGAAGAAGGCCCTGGAGCTGCCCCAGCACAGGAGACCGAGGAGGTGGTGCTGTTCCAGCCACCGCAGGAGGGTGAGTGGCAGAGCTGGTCCACAGGGTTGGTGTCTGCAGCCAGCTTGACCCCATGCCATGCCATGCCATGCCATGCCATGCCATGCCATGCCATGCCATGCCATCCTATCCCCTGGGGAAATGCCCATGGACAGGACGGAAGAGGGCCTGGGCAGACACCCTGCAGTGGCCGCGCTCCATCCCCTGGGCCATCCCGGGGCTCTCCCTGCCTGGGCAGCGCAGGGCTTGGCTGTGTTCCCCGGCCTCTCCCGCAGCCCCTCAGCTCTGGCTGCGCTCGCTCTTTGCCAGATGCAGCCCTGGAGTGCACACAAGAGCAGGAGCCCACCCGTGGCCGCTTCCGCAGAGCAGCACAGGTACCTGCAGCCACCCCCACCTGGGCTGGGCCTGCTGTCCCTGCTCAGCCCAGCACCGTGTGTGCAGCACTCCATGCAACATCCCCGGCTTCCTGCCCTTCTCCTACAGTTCATCTGCAAATTCATGAGGAGAATGCTGGAGGAAGAGACCATCGCCATGGGCACTGGGCTCAGACCATACTCGCCCATCTTCAAAACCAAGCCCAGTGCTGCCCTCCTGTGTATGCTTGTAGAGGAAGGTTTTTACTATCCAAACCAAGTAAGCAGCCTGTGGGCAGGGTTTGATCCTCCCAGGAATTGCTTGGCCTCCCAAGCCACGCATGCTGCTTGCTGTGAGCCTTTGAGGCCACATGGCAGTGCGCTGGGAAGGGAAGCACTTCTCTGGGCAAGCTGGGAACATTGCTCCCCCTGGCAGCTTCCCAAGTCTCCCTGTGCCTTCTCCAGGTGCCCGCCATGGTGAGGTTCATCCACCAGTGGCTCGTGGCCAATGATTGTGCTGAAGCCAGGCTGGACGAGGCCCTGCTGGATCTGACGGAAGCACAGCCAGATGACGTAGTCCTGACGCTGCTGCGTGTGGCCCCATCCTGTGACAGGTATGGGGCCCACCTGCCCAGAGGGCTCAGGCCTCCCCAGCCCATCAGCCTGTACAGCCTGCCGCAGGTGTCTGAGCAACAGAGACTTCCAGGGCCCTCTGGCTGCTGCCTTTCCCAGCCCTGGCACGTCAGCCCCTGAGCCTGCTGCCATGCTCCCTCCCTGCCCCTCAGGGCTCTGTCCCCACAGGCCTGGGCTGCCTGGCTGCTGCTGGCCAGGGCCAGTGGGCAGAGGCAGAACTGGCAGCCAGCTCAGCTCCCCACACTGCTGTGGCTGAGACTCCCCTGAGAAAGAGCTCTGACCCCCCAGAGCTGCCATGACCATGTGGAAGACCATCATGGGCTCAGCCAGGACTGCCGAGCTGGCACATCTGATCCTCCTGGATGTGCTGGGGAGCTGGCCAGAGCACAGCACGTGCACCTCCGATGGGGACCAAACGGCTGTCTTTAACCTGGCTGTGAGTTTTTGCAAGTAGCCTTTGCTGGCCCCAGGCCGTCTCTCCAGAGCTCTCCATCCTCCTTCCCCCACTGCATCTGCCTGCCTCAGGCGCTGGCCTGAAACCTGGCCCAGGGGCAGCTTCAGGCCCAGCAGGCCCCGTGCTCCCCCTGCCAAGGTCTCTGCGGGCCTCTCCCTGCCACGCTCGGGCCCTGCCACACGGACGCCTGGGCACTGAGCGCTGTCTCGGGGGGGGCCTTTGTCCCTTGCAGGCAACCGTGGTGATGTGGAAGATCCTGCAGGTGCCCTGTCTGCCACGGATATTGAAGGTGTATTTCCCCCGCCTATTTGTGCATCTGCTCTCCCAAGTGTTCTTTAGCACTCTGGATATGCCAGAGGAGGTTGATGCCTTCTGGAAGGGATGCCAGCAAGAGCACGGCCTTGCCACCAGCCCCAACAGGTGCTCCATCCCACTCCTCCTGTCCCTGCCACGTGGCCTGCCAAGGAGCCAGTGCTGCCAGCGTGACCTGGCCTTTGCTGTGCACACAGGTTTGCAGTGCGCACCCTGAAGTCCCTGCTCTGCCTTCTCCGCTGTGAGGATGTGGTGGTGGCAATGGAACGCAGGTGTGTCTGGGACACGCTGCTCTCTCTTGACACCCACCACTTTGCCGTGGCTCTGCTGGCCAGGTGAGAGCCCCTTCTCCCCACTGCCTCTGACATTTGTGCTCTGTGCCCGGCATGTCCTGCAAAGTTTCCATGGCCAGAGGGCCTTGTCACTGCGGGACAGCCAAGCAGACTGGAAAAGGCTGGGAGAGGAGGGTGCCCATGAGAAACCAACTCCCAAGTGGCCCAGGTCCCCTTGCTGGAAGGGTGGTGGGGCAAGATGAGAACTCTGTGAGTCACTCCTGGGAGAGATTTGCCCCACTGGCTCAGGGTCTTGTTTCCGTTTTCCTCTTTTTAGAGAAATTTCCCATTCAGCCCTACACTTTTGTTCCGGGATTGCATTCTACCTGCTCACCATGCTGGGCCAAGAGATGCCATACTGGGATTTCCCTGCCTGTCGGGTTCGGCTGTCTGTCTCTGCCCCGACACGGGTAGTGTGGTTCTTGGGTGGCACGCGTTTTAAAGGACGAGTCTGGACTCTTCAGCTTTTCAATCTTCGGGTTGTTTATTATTTCTTATCTACAAAATTTTCTGTTTGCCCAACAGAGGTCTGATCTGCAAGCAGTCACAGGCACTCTCTGACCACCCACGGGGCGGTCATGTCTTTTTATACTAATATCTACGTACATAATATTTACCTTTATTTCCCAATGCTTTTCACCCATGTTAGCAAGTGCACCTTCACCATAAACCAATCCCCAAATGCCAACATCACCACAGGAGATGGAGGACAAGAAGAAGGAAGAAGAAGGACGAGACACGCCCTGATCCCTCCATCTTGTCTCCATAACCCCCCTGTACCCAAAAACCTTAAAGTCTATATCTCACTTTCTAAATGTGTCTCTTTTACACCTTTTACTCTAAAGTGATTCTCTTGTCCTCAAACTCTTGTTATTTCTGTGGATGGATCAAAATCAAGCCACCAGACACTCTTGGCAACATTCCAGGATTTTCGAGACCCCCAAGGGTTCTCCTGGCATCTCTGGACATCAGGAATGATGTGCTGAGATCCCACACCTGCCCTGACATTCCTTGTGGAGGTGAGCCTCAAGGCCAGCGCTGCCTCCCAGCTCTCTGCCCTCTCGTAGGCACAGCTGCCAGAACGGTGCCCGTGCCCTGTGCTGCTGCCTGGGCCCAGCCCTGTGCGGTTCCGGGCTCCTGCCGGCTGGCTCCCTGTCACTG
Organism: Molothrus aeneus; assembly: GCF_037042795.1. Lineage (NCBI taxonomy): Eukaryota > Metazoa > Chordata > Aves > Passeriformes > Icteridae > Molothrus > Molothrus aeneus. The sequence goes on along the minus strand of NW_027098863.1, from coordinate 1,188,292 downwards.
CCCTGTGCCTTTCAGGTCCTCGAGTGCCTGGACTTGAGGGAATGCAGTGACAGTGTTCTGCAGATCATGGCACAGAACCTGCAGAGCCAGCACAGGGCCAGGCGTTACTTGGCACTCAGAGGCCTGGTAGTGCTGGGCAAGAATCCCTTGATGGTGAGAAGGGGGCAGTGGCTGAAGCCGTGCAGGCAGCGTGGGGCCGGGCAAGGCAGTCGCTTGGCCTTGCCTGGGCTTGGGGCGCTGGGGCAGCTGCTCCCAGCTCTCCTGCCTCCCGCTTCAGCTGCCCCAGTGCTTTGGGACAGGCCTTTGGCCTCTGGGCCCTGCGGCAGCAGACTGGCCTTTCACAAACTTGTGTTCTGCACAGGCTGAAAAAATGGGGAGCCTGAGCGAAAGTCTTGTGGAGCTCCTGCAGGAAAATGATAGCCACATGATCAGGATGACCATTCTTCTACTGCGATATTTGCTCCTGGATATTGGGGGTGCCCCAATAGCCACCCCCATTGCCCTGCAGCTGGCTGAGGCGCTCCTGCAACTTTTTGACCACGTAAGGCTCTGTGCCCACAGCCACGGCCACCGGCTGCTGCCCGGACAATTAGTGCCCTGTGCAGATGCAGGCCTGTGCCCTGGGGGGCCTGAAGCAGCTGATGCTGAGGTCTTTTGCCCTTCCTCTCCTACAGGATGATATCCGGGTGCAGCTGAGCTCCATGTGTGTCTTTCAAGAGATGCTGGACTTATTAAGAGAAGATGGAAGAAAGGCCCTGAAGTCCCACGTGCGCCAGAGCCTGGTCCCACTCTACTTCCACTGCCATGATGAGAATCAGATTGTTGCTGAGGTGAGGACCTGTGGCCACCTGCTGTCCCCCTGGCAGGGGACTGGGCTGCCTCCTGCCCTGGCACCTTGCGGGCTGCAGCCTCCTCCAGGCTGTGGCACTGGGATGCTCCTATGCCCTGGACTGTGGGGCCAAGACCGCGTCTCTGCTGCTCTCCAGGCCTCCCGGGAAATGCTGCATTCTGCAGCCAGATTCCTGAAGAGGAGGAATCTCGAACAAATGCTCCAGGTGGATCAGACATGGAGGTTTGGCGAGTGCATGGTAAGAGAAGCCGCGAACGCCCAGGCTCAGCCTGGAGAAGGCCCCTGAGGGCGGTGCTCAGTGTATGGGGCCGGGCAGCTGTGCCCCTGCCCGCTGCTGCAGCCAGAGGCCGTGGGGGCTCTTCTCTAGGCTCCCGTGGGCCCCAGCCGGGTGCCCATGGAGCCCCGGCCCGGCGGGGCTGCGGGCCGGCTCAGCGGCTCCCCGGGCAGCAGCCGGCCCTCTGCCCCCTGCCCTCGGGAGCCATGGGCCAGCGGCTGCTGGCCGCGCCTCAGGCCTCTGCGGCCAGGGGAGGCCGGGGCTGGGCGCGGGCAGCGCCCGGCCCAGGGGCTGAGCCCGCGCCAACCCTTCCCTCCTGCCGCTCTCTGCAGCTGGCAGAGGATAGGAGCCGAGTGGCCGAGCACCTGCGCCAGGCCCTGCATTACCTGCAGAGCACACAGGAGCCCCTGCGAGAGGCAGCCATCAGGTTCATGGGTGAGTCACGAGCCCGGGCTCCCCGCCACGGCCCGCCGCAGCTCGGCCCTGGCCCCGCCTGCTGCCCCGGCAGCGCCAGCCGGGCCCGGCGCCGTGGAGCCCCGCCTGGGCTGGGCATTGCTGCTGCCACCCTCTGGCAGCCATGCCCTGGAGCGGCAGCGTACGCCAAGGGCCGGGCTGAGCCCTGCCGGGCCAGCAGCCCGTGTGGCCACAGTGCCAGCAGCTCCGCTGGCAAGGAGCTGTGCTGCTGGCGCTGTGACAGGCTCTGTGTTCACAGGCATGGCCGGGCGGCACCTGAGGGGGCAGCAGCAAGAGCTGCAGCTGATCTGCACTGGTGAGTGAGGCCAGCGGGCTGGCAGCAGGGGCTGCCGGGGGGAGAGCTGCAAGCCCTGCCCCGGCTGCACAGGGCTCTGCTCCTGGGGGTAGAGCACACTGAGATTTCAGGGCCACGTGGGCCATTGGTGGCCAGCAGCTTCGGGCTGATCCCCTTGCTCCCTGCTCCCTCCTGGCCATGGCAAGAGCCGGCTGGGATGGCCCTGGCAGGGGGCTCTCCTCGGCTCCCCGCAGATCCGGCATCTGACCATGATTCTGTTTCTTTCACTTGCAGCCCTGGAACGCCTGACGGAGGACATGAGCAGTGCCGTGTCAGAGCTGGCACTTGAAACACTGCATGTCCTCCGAGCAACAGCCAGTGGGCGATATTCCATCTTCCAGAGGCTGCACGACCAGCTGCACAGGGCATGGATCACTCGGCCTCGTCTGTCACGGCTCGGCTGGCTGCGCTGCTGGAGCTCTGAGGACAGTTGATCCGGGAGGCTCTCCTTGCTGGGGCAGCCTGAGCCAGTGGGGATTTTTACATTTCTTTAAGATTTTTCTTTTCTTCCATTCTATTTTTTACCCTATGGAAATATATACCATGGTATAATATACACACTCTGAGGAGATTTTCTTTGCTGCCCAGGGTCCCTAGGGCATAGGGAAAGTGGAGAAAAGCGTGCTTCTACTTAGCATGCTGCCCATGCATGCAGTGCTGCAGGGAAAATGGCCAGAAGCCCCTTGGCCTGTGGTGGTTCTGCTGAAGCCTTTGTGCTGCCCACAGAGCGGCTGGGCAGGGGCCGGAGCTGCTGGGATCCCTGCCAGAGCGGTGCCTGGAGATGGCCACAAGCCCTGTGCCAGGCAGGAAGCGCCATCCGTGCCCTCCTGCCCGTCTGCTGCTGGCTGCCTTGCTGAGGGCTCCCAGGTGCCTCTGGCTGGGGCTGCTCTGGAGCTGCTGTGGGGCTGCGGCGCTGCTGCCAGGCAGCTTGGCCGGGCTGGGGCAGGGCCTGAGGGGCTGGGGCGCTGGCAAGCCCTGAGCAATGGGGCTGTCAGAGGCCACAAGTAGCCCCCTGGCAGCCGCCTTCTTCCTGCCAGAGTTGACTTGCAAGACAGATCCCGGGCACTCTGCAACTAACAGCATCAGTGTTGTTGGAAAGCCAAATGCAGGGAAATGTCAGACCTTTGGTCTTGTCAGCAAAGCTTAGAATTAAACCCAGGATTTGATCTGAGACCTTGGAAAGGGCTTCCGAACTCAGGTGCTAGAAGTGAGAATGCAGATTTCTAGTTTTTAGCAGAGACACGGGGAGGAAAGTTGAAGTGGAGGAAAGTTTAGAGTTTTAGAGTTCCAGATCTAGAAAAAATCAAAGCAGTTACAACAGTAAACAAGAAGTTTAGGATGCAGTGCTGTAGGTTTGTTGTGTCATGGCATGATTGGCTAAGGAAGCTTCCACTGTAGCATGATGTGGGAATCCAGGAAATTCCTCGGGCTGCCCTGCAGGACTCTAGATCCTGTCAGAGGGCTCAGAGACCTTGGCACAGAGCCCAAGACCCCTGTGCCTTTGATTTAGCCCTTGGAAAAAACAATTCCCAACCTTGTATGGAGAATGACAAGCCACAAAATGAAAGGGGATTTATCACAGAGTGGAAAAATAGATTTTGGGGCTTTTTAGAATGGGGCTTCAGGGGGCAAGATGGAGGAATCTGGGCATGTCCAGACTTCCTCCTTCTTCTTCTTCTTGGCTTCCGTCTTCTGCTGTGATGTTGGCACTTTTAGATTGGTTACGAGTAGAAGCTCACTGTCTAACGTAGATGATAGGTATGGGAAAGTAATTGTAAATATTGTACAGGTAGTTGTTTTTAGTATAAAAAGATAACACCGCCCCGGGGGAGGCAGAGTGCCTTAGACTGTCTTGCTGAGCAGACCTCGGCAGGACAGGAGAAAGAATTTTATAGACAAGATACAATAAACAACCTTGAGACCGAGAAATGAAGAGCTCTTACTCCTTCTTCGACCACCGGGCTGGGAAAAGAGACTTTCTAACTTCTCTCGGGGTCACTCTGACCAGCTAGAGACCCCGAGAGCATGAGTCCGTAAGAGGAAATATTGAAGGATTGGCTCCAAAACATAAATATCCTTGTTGGCCGTGTCTTCTTGGCCAAGAAATCCTTCAAAGCGCTTGGAAGTACAAGTCTTGCGGCCCTGTGAGCCATGCAGTGGAGATGGGAGACAAACTCACCCTTCCTGTCTATGTAGAAGAGAAGAAAAACCAATGGCATCATCTAAAAAATTCAGAGGTCCGCTCTCTAGCTCATTCCAAACTCCTTCAACTCGCCCAAAGTGCGATTTAGCTACAAACACATGACAGGGACTTTTAGTGCTGCCTCTTTCACTCCAGAGCAGCTGCTTTAGAATCTTTCCCATAAGCCTGTGTAGTTGTGTGCCAGCAAGGTCTCCTTTGAAGAAACTTTCCCAACTGACTTGCATGGAGGTTTGTTTGAATGGTGTTTGAGGGGAAAGGCTCCCAGCAGAGGTCTGGGCTTTGGCCTAGCTGTGTCTCCTACTGATTGTGAAGTGTGCCATCAGCTGCAGGGCTTTCTGGGCTAAAAATATCATCAAGTCACTTGGACTTGCTCATTTTTCCCTCTAAAAGCTGGACCCACTTTCGGGGCAAATTTGGAGACCTCGTTTATGGGTGGATGGTGCACCTAGGATTTTCCCAGTTGCTGGGAATGGTTCTCCAGGTCCCTGGAGTATCCATGGCCCTGGTAAGTTCCAGCTCCACACATGCCTTGGCAATGAGAAGCAGAGGAACCCAGACCTTTTTGTGCTGCCTGTGTCACTGCACCGGGGCCATGGGATGGGCACACGCAGCCCTTGTGCTGGAGCTGAGCTGCTCTGCCCAGCACTGGTGGCCGCCATCCAAGCTGGTTTTGCTTGTGCTGGTTCCCTGAGAGCTGGGGCCCTGGGCAGAGCCCTGAGAGCCTGGTCTCCCCCCAGGGAAGGAGCAGGAGCCCCTGGAGAAGCTGTACCGGGTGGGGATACTGCACTGCTGCTGCTGCTTCTGCTGCTGCTGGAGACAGCCAGGATGACATCAAGGATGACAAGCTCTTCCTGAGCCTGGCCACTGGAGGCTGAAGGTGATGGACTTTGATTCTGGCACCTTCTTCAAAGCAAGGCTCCACAGGGAATTTGCAGATGAGTCCCCAGTGGGGAAATTCTGCCAGATTTGGGCATGGCCCAGCCCGGCTGGGAAGCAAAGGTTCCCCCTCTGCTGGGGCAGATGCAACTCATCCTTCAGTCGCTGCCCAGCTGCTTTTTGGCAGGGCTGTGGGGATGGGTTGGGCTGGGTACGAAATGGGAGTGGGCTCCTGGCCCTGCCAACAGCCCCCAGCACCCACCGTGCCCCGGGCTGGGGCTGGGGCTGGGGCAGCCAGCCCGACACAAAACAAAGCCCCATGGTGGGAGCAGAGGTGGGACTCCAGAACCTGTGCAGGGGCTGCTTTGCTGTGCAGGCAAGGAAGGGCTTGGGCTGCTCAGCTGCCCTTGTTTGCTTTGGGATCACCGTGATTTTGGGAGCAGTGCACAGGGGAAGAGAGAAAGTGTGGGCTTCCCTCAGCCATGGCTGGGTTTTTCCCTACCATGTAGGAGTTGGGCCTTCCTCAAGGTCCTGACAGAGATAAGAGTTTTTGCCGTTTTTCTTGCTTTCCCTTTTTGCATCTAATCTCTTTTCAATAATGTGTTGTTTGTTTTTCCAGAGGAAGCGTTCTAGGTGGTCCAGTGTGGATGGGGAAGTGCTTGGGAGCAGCTGTGTTGTGGATGGGCCGTGCCCTTGGAGAAGGCTGAGGACATGGCTTGGGAGCAGCTTTTCTTCCTGCCATGGGGGGCGTGAGGTGGGTCCCTGTGTGCTTGGCAGGGTGGGATCAGAGCTTTTGGGAGATGGCAGCGAGCACAGGAGCATCCTGCTCTGGGCAGCTTCGGAGGGCTGGATGTGCCGTGGCTGGCTGCAGGCTGGGCACATGTCCTGCCCTCCTGCTCTGCTGCCAAAGGCAGCAGGGATGGGCAGCTCTGGGCACAGCTCTGGGCACAGCCAGCACGGCCTGGGCACCGCAGGCCTTGGCACAAGGGCACAGGAGCCCTCAGCTGACGGGCGGTTTCTGCTTTCTCTCCTTGCAGCCGGGCTCTGCGGCTGCTGAGGCTGCTCTGGGCTCTGCCAGGGCTCTGCTGGGCTCAGCCCTGGGCCCAGCTGGGCTGGCTCTGCCCTCACATTGCTCTGACAGCTCTGCATCAGACAAGCCCGTTGCCAGCACAGCGCCTGAGCTTTCTGCTTTGGCAGCTGAGTGAGACTCTGCTGCAGGCCCAGAGATTGCAGCTGGGGACACACATCCAATTGGCAAGGACCAAAACACTCCACAGTCCCAGCTGAACACCTGGATCTGTACAGGCTGTTTTGTCTGTCCCATTCTTCCTTCTTGATTGTCTGGAATTGTGCAGTTGCACTTTCGTCCTCCTCTAGAAGTGCCACGAGTGGGCCAAAGCTGGCGAGTGGGCCGTGCTCCTGAGGCAGTGCAGTCTGGAGCTGGTGGATGGAGAATTGCCCTTCTGCACTGCCAAACCAGAGCAAAAAGCTGCAAGTGGGACTTTGTGTCTTTAAAAAATCCCTGACAGTTTCAAAAGGACTGTGCAGCTCATTCACAGGGTGAGAAGGAAGGGCATCTTCTAAAGGATTTGGGCTTTGACAGAGTTTCCATTCCCAGTCCTGCTTGGAGCTGGCAGGGCACAAAGCAATTTCCCATTGCTTCACCCACAATTTAAAAATGTTGGAAACAACCTCAAAAACTTTTAAAAAAGGGTGCTGAAGTCAGCAAGATGGATCCATGGCATCAGCACATTTACAATGTAAATAACTGAGTTCTCTTTTTCAAAAGATCATTTACCTCTTAATGCAAAGAATGTAACTTTGCATTTATGTTTTGTTTTTTTCACTAACATTATGTTATGTTTTTTCACTAACACTTGGATTTTATTCTTATCTTCTACAATTTACCTATTGTTTTCCTTTTTCCTTTTTTTTCCTTTAAATAGAAAACATGTCCTATCAAAGGAATGTCCTCTGCTCCTGGTTCCCGTGTGGAGCAGCTCCCTTCCTGCTGGCTGAGCTGCTCAGGCAGAGCCCGGCAGCTCCTGGCCCTGCAGGGCTGAGGCTTTTCCCCGTTGCTGGGCACAGACTGATGGAGCAGCACTGCTGAACACGGGCACACAGAGGGACCAGCAGCAGCTGCTTTTGGCCACCTGAGGCTCCAAGGCCCAAACTCTGAGCAGCCAGGGCTGGAAGAGACTGGCAGGATCTGATCCCTGACTCTGGGCCAGGGCTGCACAAATGACCCCACAGCAGCAGCAGCAGCAGCAGCAGCAGCAGCAGCAGCACAGCAGCAGATGGAGCTGACTTTCAGCACAGCCCCTGCCCCTGTTCCCTCCCGTGTGCAGCGGTGTCACAGCAGCCTGAGGCACCTGGGAGCCCCCAGTGCCAGCAGGGACTTGAGATGGCAGCCCTGGGCTCCTGGAGGCTGTGCAAGGAACGGAGCTGGGCACTCCCTGTCCATGGGGAGCTTGCAGATGGAAAAGGCTGCTGTGCCCAGGCAGCTCCAAGGGCACAGAAAGGAGGCTCTGGAGCACTGGATCTGTGCCAGTGCCACAGTCCTGGGCAGCAGCCAGCCAGCCCTGGGGAACAGAGGGCACAGCACGAGGGACAGAAGCAGGCAAGGGCAGAGACTGGAGAGAGCCAGAGCCAGGAGCAGGAACAGCTGCTCCATTGCACTCTTGGAGAAAGCTCTGGGCTGGTTCCAAGCGCTGAAAGGCGTGAAGGGCAGAGAGGAGGCCACAGCAAACAATGCTCCTGTTTGCACAGCCTCCCCTCTCCGTGTCCCAGAAGGAATTGCATGGACTGTGTTCTTCTCTCCGAGTGGTCTCGTTCAGCATGAGCAGCTCAGCACCAGGATCTGAAAGAGCTGAAGCCTCAGGCCACAGGAGCTGGGCAAGAGGAGACTTTTGGAGCAAAGTAATGCTGCTAAAATAGCCCCAGCTGAATGCAGTGGATAGAATCATGGAATCACAGAATCCTTTCTGTTGGAAAAGCCCTCTGAGCTCACCCAGTGCAGCCGCTCACCCAGCAGTGCCAAGCCCAGCACTAAACCACGTCCCTGAAGTGCCAAGGCCTGGACACCAGCCCTGAGTGAGGCCTGAACAGCAGGCCCTGAGCCCAAGGTGCCCTCTGGATGAACCTTCCAAGCAAAGGTTATCTTTGTATCTGCTCCCTAATGAAATATGCATGGTCATTAGCACTGTGATAGATGTAGCCACTCATTAGTGAAACATGTATTGACCTTTGTGTATTTAGAAGCCGGAAAGGCCATGAAATCTGACATCTGGCCTTGTTTGGGGCTGAATGGTCAAAGTCACCTCCCTTGGTTCCTCCTGGGGCCCTGGCCAGCCTTTGGGAGGAACCCAAGAGAGGATGAAACCAGATGTTGCCACTCTAGAAGTGCTGTCAGTTTGTCCATTCAGCACTGTCAGAGCTGGGCCTTCTCCCAGCGGGGTTGGAGCCTCACCTGTGGCTGGAGGCACCTGCAGGAATTGCCAGTGCCCAGGAGTGGCTCTGCAGCCCTTGGCTGTGACAGCTTCCCCAGCTGCTGTGTGGATCTGGGCGATGGTAAAGGCTGAGGGTAACTGGGGCTGGATCTTTCTCAATCACTGCTGCAATCTTTGGTGGGGATGGTTGGGTGCATTTCTGAGCTGCTCCTGTTGTGATTCTTTGCTGCTTTGAGCTGCAGGAAATGACACTGATTCCTTCAGTTGGTGTCTGTGTCTTTGGTGCTGACCCTGCCCACTGGCAAAACAAAACTGGCACAGTCTGGCCAGATCCCAACAAAATGTCACTTGTTCAATGTAAATGTGAGGAATCAGTGCCATCAGAAATTCCCAGATGGGAAGCCCTTCCCTGGAGTTCCCTGGCTCTGGAGTGGGCTGAGGTTGGAGCCCTGTGGGAGCAGTGGGGCAGTCGGGTAAAAGAGGGTGCACCCCTGGATGGCTTCAAATGCATCCAAAAATTGCACATGGAAAAGGAAAAGAACTTGTGGGTTTTGGCAGACAAAGATGAATTTGTTAAGAGTCCATTGGAAACAGCACCTTCAGAAGGAACAATTATTGTTGGAATGCTCCCACATGGAGCAACAGAAGAAGGTTTTAATCTTGAGCTCAGATGCATTGGTGCAAGGGAAATATCAAGATTATAAATAACTATACATTTATTTATAGTACAATAAGACCTTCATATATATTTGTTATATATTTTTATACGTATGTCTAGGTCTGTCTATCTATATCAAATGCATATCCACATATAAAGTTATAATAATGTGAAGTAGTGCTGACAATACTAATTTGGTAGTTTTGGCTGCTCAGGGATGTAACACTAAATACCCTACAGAACAGGACCGGCCAGGACCCTAATGTCAGTGGTCAACTTTGTGAGATTGTATACAGTGAAAAAAGGAGGAAGGGAGGAAATTGGCTGTTTATACAGGGTTTGCTGATACTGTGATGCAGAGTGCTTTGTCTGTTCCTGTGAAAAATACAGTGATTAAGCCTGCAGGGTTTTTCCTGTGCCAGACTATGCACAAGCTGCAGGATTGGTTGCACGGGTGAAGGGGTTGTTTAAAAAGCAGTTGAAAAAATGAGGAGATGGGAACCTTTGCCCATGGAGAACCCATCTCCCAGATGTGCTCCATGCCCTTAACAATGGCCCACTGGGGAAATGGAAACCCCCTGGCTGTGCACAGCTGCCCCCAATTTGCAAATCCAACCATGGGCAGTGAGACTTGGGCTGCCTGGGAAATTGTTCTGGCTGTGATGGCCCCTGGCAGGGCCAGCCCAGAGGCTGCAGGGCTGGGCCTTCATGCATTGGAATTAATGAGGAGAAATTCAAAGCAAATGAGAGTTATCAATACTGAAACAGGAATTCAGATTCCTCCAGGGCACTTTGGTTTGATAACTGCTCACTCGAGCTTGGCCTTGCAAAGTGTTCCTGTCATGAGAGGAGGAATTATTGTTGCAGATATCAAGGAGAAATTAAAGGAATTGTGTTAAACAATAGTGACCAGGATTGGATTAGTCAACCCCATGACAGGGTAGCACAATTATCAATATTGCAATTTTAAGAAGGATTGTGAAGAAAGGAGCTCCACCTGCAATCACCACCGTTTGTGGAGATAAAGGGTTTGGATGCAGCAGCCCTAATAATGGAGCCCGAGTGTGGGTCCGGAGGCCAAAAGGCCCTCCCGAGGCAGCTGAAGGAGCAGCTCCTGGGAAAGACAACTCTGAGTCCTGAAACCTGGGCAGGAACAATGGGAATGTGTCCCTGCAGCCAAGGGTTCTGTGTGAGAACAAGTAGATCTGACAGGATATTGTTTTCCACATCCTGCCAGACCAAATCTCCCTGTTTGCCCCAAGGGCCCCTTTGGGAAATGCTCTGATCCACGGGGCTCCATGTGAAGGCTGCTGTGACACTGAGGGACTTGCACAGGAATTGCATCCAGGAGCCTGGGTGCCCCTCAGGGACTGGGACCCGGCCCCTTCCAGCCAGAGGGGAAAGGGCCCCCCCAGGCCTTGTTAGCCACAGACAGCATGGTAAAGCTGAACAGCAAAGGAGCTCAGGGGGCATTATTCTGGAATTAACATGGAATTGTCCAGCTCCATGGACAACAGAATTGTTGTTCTTATCCCAAATGAGATTGAGAAAAGAGAATGATTAACCTTGTCACTGAAGTACTGCTGATGTCTGTAAGTTGTATGTTGACAGTCAGCCAGAATCTTTGTAGAAGCACCTCTAGAGTTTCACTAAGGGATTAGTCATCAAAATTGTTTTGAAAACTTAAAGATCAAAGTAGCCAAAGTACTCAATGTCACCAATTGCTGGGTGTGTTCTCAGCTGGAGTTGGGAGGAATGGGGTTCCCTTGGAGGGCCCACCCTGTGGGGTGGCCAGAACTCTGTCCATGGGCTCTGCCTCGTCGCTGTCAGTGCAGGGACAATTACAGAAAACTGTGCAGTGGAGCACAGGAATGCAATGATCAGTTGGACAGGATTCCCTTAGACTTGCCTTCAGGAGAAACCAAACCCTGTTCTAGTTCCAGAGGCCACAGTGTGAGAGGATTTCTGTGCTTCACCATCACTGCCAATGTCAGTAGAACTTGGGGTGCTGGAGCTGGTCAGTGTCAGTGTCACACCACTCTTGGCTGCAGGGCCACCATTTCGGGTCCTTCAGCAACAGCCACAAGGAAGAGTTGGGGCCCAGAGAACATTTTCCCCTCAGGAGTGCCTTGGGTTTCATAAAGCCCAAAGATTCTGGTTCACCATGTGCTCCATGTGCACTGCCTGGTCCTGTGGAGTTTACAGTAATGAGATAAATTGATTATTAGAAGAAATAGCAAATGATACTGTTATAATATCCAATAGCACATCCCAGGAGTTCCAATGGGATGGAATGGGGACTCCACAGAACCACATGGCCTTGGATTGTCTGCTTGCTGGCCAGGGAGGAACCTGGGCTATTCCAGGACAGGAATGTTGCAGGAATGTCTATCAGTGCTGGGTTTGAAGTCCAACAGTCAGGAATCACCTTGACAGAAAAAGCAGTACAAGAGTGGCAGCAAGAAGAAAATTCTTCTTGGTGGGATTGGCTTCATGGCTGCCAAATTGGAGCTGCTGTGAAATGCATTCATGGCAGTTCTGTCATCATTGCAGTGCGAGCACTTGGTGTGTTATGATTCCATGTTAGAGTTGCTGTAACACTTTGTGCTGGAAATGGAGTATTGAGACTTGTCTAAAATGAGACACAGTCTCAAGAAAAAAGGGACTTTGATAAAAAACAGAGAATAGCAACTTATTAGGGCTATTTTAAAATGAATGCAAATTATAGCTCTAAGTAATGAACTTGAGCAGTACTTAATTGAAGAACAAGAGGTGATGCCTTTATGCCTAATACCTCAATCTAAACTATGTTATTGAAAGAATTGTTATGAAGGTTGCAGTTCATCTATAGGTCCAAGCACTAATTGAAGCACTGAGGCCTCACCAGGCCCTGACTGAGGCCTGAACAACAGGCCCTGAGGCAAAGCTGAGCTCCAGATGAACCTTCCAACCAAATGAAATTTTTGTATCCACTCATTAATGAACCATTATTAGCAATATAATGTCTGTACATGTTCATTGGTGAAATATGGATTTACTTTTCTGTATTTGGAAACCAGAAAAGGCCCCATCTGGCCTTGTTTGGGGCCGAAGGATCAAAGTCAACTCCCTTGGTTCCTCCTTGAGCCCTGGCCAGGCTTTGGGAGAAAGCACTAAGGAGAATGAAACCAGATGTTGCCACACCAGCAGTGATGTCAGCTTGTTTGTTTAACAGTGGAAAATCTGTGTCCTCTCCCAGCGGGCTTGGAGCCTCGTTGCCTGCAAAGGTGGAGGCACCTGCAGGAATTCCCAGGGTCTGGGAGTGGCTCTGCAGTCCTTGGCTTCCCCAGCTGATGTGTGGGTCTGGGTGATGGTAAAGTCTGAGGGGAACTGCTGATGGATCTTTCTTTAATCACTGCCGGCAATCTTTGGTAGTAATGACTGGATGGATTGCTGAGCTTCTTTTGTAATTCTTTGCTAATGATGATGTGCTTTGCTGAGCTTATCCTTTTGTAATTCTTTGCAGCTGTGCATGATATAAATGACACAATTCCTTAAGTTGATGTCTGTGTCTTTGGTAGTGACCCTGCCCACTGGAGAAACAGGGCCCCCTCTTGCCTAAGTGTTACCTGGCAAGGCAAAAACCCTCCCTCCAAAATTCCCCCTTCCTCCTTGTTTCCCCCCTTCATACCCTGAGCATGATGTGCTCTGGTCTGGGGTGTGCCCGGGGTCAGTTGGGGTCACCTGTCCTGGCTGTGTCCCCTGCCAAGCTCCCCCGCAGCCCCAGCCCCTCCCCAGCGTGGCTGGACGAGGGGCAGGACAGGCCTTGGCTGTGCTGCAGCTCAGCAAGAACAAAACCATCTCTGTGTGCTCAGCCCTGTGCTCAGCACCCGGCCCAGCAGTGTCTCAGTGCCAGGGGCTGTGCCCTCAGTGCCTGCCAGGGGTTTCCATGGCAGCTGCCAGGCCAGGTGACCCAGTTGTCCCCCCCAGTGCCGGTTGCCATGGAAACAGTGCCCAGCGCTGCCCCTTTCTGTCTGGCTGACCTGGCCTTTGGCCCTGGCAGTGCCCTTGGCTGCTGGTTCCTGGTGCCCGAGCGGCCAGCGCGGCACAGGGCAGGTGGCCATGGCACAGCCCCCAGCAAGGGATCCCCTCTGGCCCTGGGCACTGACACCAGCCCTGAGCAAGGTCTGGCTCCGGGCATTGGTTGCCTTGGCACCAATCTAAGGAACGGGTCCCTGTGGCCGTTGCCATGGCACCTGGTGGCACCAACGAGTGTCACTGCAATTGTACCTGGAACAGCCTGGGCACTGCTTTGTCCTCAGGGTTGCCATAGCAGCCCAGGGCAGCAACAGCTCTGCAGGCAAGGGGCCATGGAACCTGGCTGCAGAAATGGCTCCTTGGGCTGGTTTCCAAGGAAACCTGAACTGATGGGGGTTGCCATGGCACCCAAAGCCAGCAGTGGGGTCCCTGCAGTGTCCATGGCAACAGCCCCTTGCAATGGCTCAGTGCAGGCTGGGATGATGATCCACCCTCACAGCTGGCCCAGGGCAGGTCTGGAGTGGTCTCGGTGGCACCTTGGGCTTGGCACACACTTGAGGAGGATGTCTGTTTGCAACGGGGAAACTCAAAGAGTTTTAGATTGCTTGAAAAAAATGAAAGAAGAAAAGCCGCTCTTTGGCTTTGTGCAGCCAGTTTTCTGAGCAAAGCAGGTCCCAGGTGAGTGAGGAGAGACAGGATGGGGTTGGGGAATGTGGAGCAAGGTTGTCCATGCTGGGTCAGACTTAAGGGCATAGCTTCTCTGAGCAGGCTAGACTTCCTTAGAAGAGTCTCTGGATGAATATCAGTCACAGAATGCTGCAATCACCTCTTGTGTAATTGGACAGCAATAAAAGGCACCCTTTCAAATAGAAATTTGTATTTCCTAGAAGCTCGTTGAAATATTTCTCCATAGCTGTAGCAAGAAACCTACCTAGTGAACTGCACTAGAGCAGAAGGAAATCCTGGTTCCAGCAGAACCCAAACTGTCACCATGGAATCCTTGCTTCCATTCAGCCCCACAGTGTCACAATGGCCCCTTGGCTCGGTGCTGCCATGTCGCACACAGTGTCACCATGGTCCTCTTAGTGCCACCAGGCCCCGCAGTGTCACAATGGCCCCTTGCTTCCCCAGGGCCCTGCAGTGTCACAATCATCAGAGAATCAACCAGGCTGGAAATGAACTTGGAGAGCATCAAGGCCAACCTGGGACCCAACACCACCTTGTCACCCAGACCATGGCACTCAGTGCCACATCCAGTCTTTCCTTAAACACCTCCAGGGACAGTGACTCACTTACCTCTCTGGGCAGCCCATTCCAATGCCCCATCACCCTCTGTGTGAAGAATATTTCCTAATTTCCAGCCTAAATGACCCTGGTGCATCTGAAGGCTGTGTCCTCTTGTCCTGTCCCTGTTCCCTGGGAAAAGAGCCCGACCCCCACCTGGCTGCACCCTCCTGTCAGGGAGTTGTAGAGAGTGATGAGGTCTCCCCTGAGCCTCCTCTTCTCCAGGAGAAACAACCCCAGCTCCCTCACAGGACTTGTGTTCCAGACCCCTCCCCAGCCTTGTTGCCCTTCTCTGGACATGCTCAAGCCCCTCCATGTCCTTCCTAAATTGGGGGGCCCAGAACTGGACACAGCACTCGAGGTGCTGCTCAACCAGTGCCCAGCACAGGGGAAGAATCACTGCCCTGGTCCTCTGTGGTGGTGTTTGCAGGGGTCCCAGGACGAGAGAAGAGATGAGAATCTTGACTCCATGTTTCATAAGGCTGATTTATTATTTTATGATATATATTATATTAAAAGAAAATGATATATTAAAAACATACTAAAAGAATAGAAGAAAGGATTTCATCCAAAGGCTAGGAAGTAAAGGAATGGAATGATGATAAAATCTTGTGACTGACCAGAGTCCCAAATGGGCTGGATGTGTGATTGGTCATCAAGTAGGAACAATTTCACCTGGGGCGTAAACAATTCTCTAAATCGCATTCCAAAGTAGCAAAACATGGAAAAGCTGAAGCTTCCCAGCTTCTCAGGAGAAAAGATCCTAGTGTGATGGTCCTGCTGGCCACACCATTCCTGATCCATAGGAGTGCCGGGGGTTGGATGAGGGAAATGGTGGGGAGAGGGTGGGGACAAAGTCTGATTGATTGTCAGCCGTGAAGGGTCCTGATCTTAACTATTCAGACTGCATTAGATGTTGCTGGGGGTCAGTATCAATTGAAAATTGCTGATACCAAACTATAAACACAGAAAAAACCAGGACAAAACTGTTCTCTCTACTTTTTTTTTTCAATATAGCAGATTCACTTTGAATACACTTCTGAAATGTGTCTAATTAACCACAGAAGAATTGAAAACTAAAATTATTCAATGGGGCTTTTCTTGTTTGGGTCTTTAGAACAAATGTTTATGAGCCTTTTTCAGTGAATTCCTTAAGTGATGAGCTCAAGAAAGAAGAGGCCTCTGGAGTAGTGAAATTCATCAGCAACCTCCAAGTGGCTGAGGATCCATCCCCATCAGAGCAGCAATGAACAGAAATGGGCACAGCTTTGTGGCTGCTGTCCCAGCTTTGGCATGGGCGCCCTGGGCCTGGAGCAGGAGCAGCTCTTGAGGGCCCCAAGGCTGGGGCTCTTGTGCTGCCCTGGGCAGATGGGATGGCAGCAGGGGCTGCAGAGCTCTCAGCACCTCAGCCAGAGGGGAGCAGGGCAGCCAGGGAGCCTCCTTTGGCCTTGGCCCAGCACCTTCCCCCATGGCTGGGGCTGAGTCCTGTGGCAGCTGCAGCTGCTGCTGTGCCCTTGGCAGGGGCTGAGGCCGTGGGGCCAGTGCCCAGAGCAGCCTGGCCTGAGCAGAGCTGTGGGGCCAGAGCCGGCTGGGCTGGGCTGGGCTCAGAGAGGCCCTTGGTGCTGCCCAGAGCTCAGGGCAGCTGGCAGAGCTTGCAGGGAGCTGGGCTGGGCTCCGAGAGCCTGGCCCAGAAACCATCAGTGTCCATCTCAGCCTGGCTGAGCGTGCAGGGGCCAAGAAGAGACACCTTTCCTTTGCTTGTCCCCAGCTGTCATCACTGCCTCCAGTGTTCTGCTCTACCTGGAACCTGGGGACACTTTGTCACTCTTGTGCCTCACAGGAATCTATTTAAAGTACAAGAAACTTCAGTGTTTCAATTTAAGTTTGAGTTCCTGAGAAATTTTTGAGCCCTCTCTGGGGGACTGACTAATGAAAAGAGCACCAAAGCCTGAGAGGGCACCTCTGTGGCTGTGTCATGGAGGCACAGAGCAGCTGTGATGTCATAAAGGGGCTGTGTGACAGCACAGAGTGGGATGTGTGAGGTCACAGATTTGGCTATGACATCACAGAGTTTGTTGTGTGAGGTCATTGAGCAGCTACATAGAGGGGATTCTGTCACGTAACTGAGTAGGCTGTGACATCATGGCATGGCTGTATGACATCATAGAGTGGGATGTGAGGTCAAAGTGTGTGCTGTGACTTTACAGAGTGTCAGTATGACATCACAGAGAGGGTTTTGTGGCATCACTTAGGGGGTTGTGACAACACACAACTGACTGTGACATCACAATGTGAGGCCATAGAGCAGATCTTGCCATCATAGAGGGTGGCTCTGTGACATGAGAGAGTGGATTGTGACATCACTGCCTGTCTGTGTAACATCACAGAGCAGGCTGTGACATCACAGAAGAGATTCTGACATCAAATGGTGGCTTTCTGACATCCCAGGGTCTTTTGTGACATCACAGTGCAGCTGCATGACATTCCAGGGTGAAATCCCAGAGTTTGCTCCATGACATCACAAGGGTGCTGTGTGATGTCCCAGAGTGAGCTCTGACAGCACAGGGGAAATGTGACATCACAGAGAGGGGTGTGTGACATCACAGGGGGCTGTGTGACATCACAGGGGCTGTGTGAGGTCCCTGGGGAGGTCACTCTGCCCCGGCCCCCCTCACAGTTCCCCCCAGAGCAGTCCAACCCTGCTCGTGCACAGCGGGGTCCTCTGTCCCCCTGGGTCCCCCGCCCCCAGCGCCGCAGCCTCCCCCAGAGGATGTTCCACGAGATCGACCCCAGAGCCTGACACGGGGACGGGGGGCCGGGGCCCTGAGGGTGGCACAGGGGGACAGGGACCTTCGGCAGCGTCCCCGTGTCCCCCAGGGCCAGAGCCTGGGCCAGGGCTCCTTCACCCTGGTACCAATGAGGCCTTGAGAGCGCTGAAAAAATCCCCAGCAAGGGATCAGCAAAAACCAGATTTAATATTAAGGGACAGCAGCACAAAGTTCCTTGGCAAGAGTCACTCTGCTCCTGACTGGACACTTCAGGCACACCAAGGAAATAAAGCAACAACAAAACCAAACAAAATGCAGGCAATCAAACCAGAAATGAACCATGAACTGTCCCTGTGTGTGTGTCTGACACAAGGACAGTGAAGGTAAAAGAAATATGGCCTAAAAGCTTAACAGAGCTCAAACTTTATAGGACTTAACATAACCTTAACTGATACCTTCAACTTCATAATTTAGCAGGAGAACAGCACTTAACAGTATTTAAACTAAGTTTTAACCTATGACTTTGCAATTTAACAGAGGAATAACATTTAACTGTATTTAACTCTGCTTATAACTTATATTAAACAACTTAGCAAAAGAACAACTCTTAGTAGCATTTAACTTCACTTAGACCTTGTGACTTAACCTTACTTACAGGCCTGACTGACTCAGTTATCCAAGGCACTCAAACCCCTCAGAGAGCAGCATTTCTGCCACATTTCCCCAGCACAGGCACTCCTGTGCACACACAGACACAAAGAGTCAGCACAAGGCACCTGGGAGAAATTCCCCTGAGGGCAGGAAATGCTCCCTGTGGATCCTTTGGCATCTCCCCAGTGGGTGAAGGGTTGAGCCTGGAGGAGTGGGGGGATCGGCCCAGGCTCCGTCGTTGTTGGGGATCCCCGAGTGCAGCAAACGGGAGAGTTCCCGGCTGGGAGAGGCCCCACTCAGAGGGAGTCGCTGGCCCAGGAGAGCTCCAAGGGCTCCTTTTGGAGCGCTGTTTGCAGGGCCCCAAGAGAGGGGCTTCAGTGCCAGCAATGGTTCATCCTGGCCGCACTTGGCACCAACAGCTTTCTTTGGCAGGGTGAGAAGAGGGATGTTGTGCCACTGAGGGAACAAAACCAGTTCCCAGGGCTGCTCCTACCAGCAGCAGGAGCTGGTTGGGCAGCAGCAGTGCCTGGAGCAGACAGTGTTTGTGAGGAGCTGCAGAGGAGCTGAGCCCAGGGGCTGTTGGCCAAGGCCGAGGCCCAAGGAGCATTTCTCAGCTGGCAGGGCGGCCTGGGAAGGGGAGGGGGGAATGCAGCAGCACAGGGCCCATGGAACCAAGGGACCATTGTGACACTGTGGGGCCCTGTGAGACCAAGGGACCATTGTGACACTGTGAGGCCTCCTGAAACCAAGAGGCCTTTGTGACACTGCAGGGCTGTATGGAACCAAAGGTCCATTGTGACATTGCAGGGCTCATGGAATTGAGGAGTCATGTGACACTGTGGGGCCTGGGGAACTACTGAGACCATTGTGACACTGCAAGGCCCCATGGAATTGTTGGGACCATTGTGACACTGCAGGGCCTTCTGGAACCTAGGGGCCATTGTGACACTGTGGGACCCCATAGAAACAAGTCACCATTAGGGCACTGTGGGGCCTCATGGATCCAAGGCATCATTGTGACACTATGGGATCCCACAAAACCAATGGAACACAGAACAGGTTTGGCATGTTTGGCCCCCCAGGGGCCACCTGACTGGTCCAGCTGACCTTGGCATGTTGAAGGTCTCTTCTCATCTGCTGCTGAAGCACTGGGGTTCCATGCTTTCCTTCCCAATAGAAAAGACCTGTCCTTCTTCTCCAGGCACCCATGGCCAGAATTGGGAATTCCACCTCCAAATTTCCTTATATCCAGTGATTGTTCCCATAGGAGTATTGGCCGGAACAAGTCTGGCTGGCAGTTGTTTCACAAGGGTCACCTCCTATCTGTCCCTTAAACCCTGGGGAAGGCTGCATGCTTTCCTTCCTGTATAAAAGAACTGTCTTGCTTTTCCAGGCATCCATGGCCAAGACTGGTTTCCGCCTTCCCTAAATCCAACAACTGCTCCCAGACAAAATCTGCCATTACTGACAAGTCTGCCAGACCTTGGCCTAGTGAGGCTCTCACCTGCCTTCCAAACACTGGGGCTCTGTGCTTTCCTTCCTACAGGAAAGAACTGTTCTCCTCCAGGCACCCATAAGTAGAATTTGGATTGCACCTCCAACATTCCCTGTTGTGACAGACTGGCGGAGATTGTCGGCTCAAAACATTTTGTGTGGGGGGGAGGAAGGGTCAGGTCCAGCCCTGCCCTGCCCTGGAACCCCAGCCCTGCCCTGCCCTGGAACCCCAATGCCCCCAGAGCCTCTATCCCAGCCCAGCAGTGGCTGCCAGTCCCTGGCACAGCACAGGCAATGCTCCACAGCCACCTCTGCAGCCCCAGCCCAGCTCCTGAGGGACCAAATGAGCCCAAGCTCCACCTGGGGGAAGGGCCCAGGAAGACCAAGGGGTATTGAAGGCTGACCACAAGGTGAGCACACATCTTGAACCTGCCTCCTCTTGGAATTTCCATCAGAACCCTGCTGGAATCCAGGAGTTGGTAGCTGTGTGTGCTTCTCTGTATCTTTTATGTCTTTCTCTCTTTCTGTGTCTTCTTCTATTTCTGTGCTCCTGTAAATTTCGATTAACATTAAATTGAACAGGCTTAGAGTTTGTGAAGTTGAATGGGCCAAGTCAATGTTTTGAAAAGTGTTTTTGTTGGTTGAATGTTTGTCATAATTTGATATGAAAAGAATTTTAAAACGTAATATGAAACTTTTTGTGTCACTGACAATCTGTTAAACCACTGAGATACTGAACACGCCTCTGTGAAAAACAAATGTTAAAGATGAAAAAACCCAGGAACCTCCTCTTTCTTTCCCAGTCAACAAAGAAGCAGCGGGCCCAGGCCCTGGTCCCCATCTCAACCAAACCAAACCAAACCAAACCAAACCAAACCAAACCAAACCAAGCAACCCTGCCATGGGCTGAGCCCCTTCCCCCCTCCCCAGGCCACCCCCTCCCCATCGGCCCCATTCTGACCAAACCAAACCCCAACAACTCCCAAACAGGAAAACAGAAGAGGCTACAAAACCCCAATCAGAACAAAGCCAGCCACAGCCATTAAAATCTCACCATTAACTCCCCTCCCCCCAACACAACCCAAACCAAAACCCCTACAACCTACCACCCACACAAAATAACCCTACAACTAAAACACAAAAAAACCTAAAACCAACCAGAAAACCAATCTTAATACAACCCAACCAAAACTTCCACCACACGATGCCAGCAGGTCAGGTGTTAACCCTTTCAATACTTCAATCCTCCCATGAGTAAAAGAAAAAAAAAATACAAGCCTATAAAAAACCAATATAAAACCATCAAAGTAAGTAAAGAAGAAATTAAATCCTAAATAAAAAACAATAAAAATATGTTACTCCTGAAACTAAAATCCTCTTATAAACTATAAAGAAAAAACTCTTTTTCTTTATAACACAAAAAAAATTTAAAAATTCAAATTATTATCAAAGAAAAACCTCCATACTAAAATAAGCAAATGTTAAAATAACTTTAATTTCATAAAATGCTTAAACAGGGGGAAAAAAAAGTAATCCAGTATCTCCAAGAGAAGATCTCTATTCCCAGAGTAAAAATAATTTTAAAAGTAAATAATAAAAACTTATACCTTTAAATAAGTCATCTTTAAAACAATACCTCACAAGTCAACATGGCGCATCAACAAGCTGTGAAAAAGCTTGTAGCAATAAAAACAACTCCACAAGAACAAAGTTCCCCAGACAGATGTTATCCGTAAAAAATTAGGAGCCAAAAAAAATATTTTTTCCTCTTGTAAAAAAATCCTCACAACCTTAAGAAGAAAAACTTCTCTCCCTAAGTAAACTAAATAAAGGCAATTCTATAAATAGTAAACTAACTAGAAATTTTAAGTTTACTTTCTTTACATTGTCAGTAAAAAAGAAAAAGTTGTAAAGAAAAAAAAAAGGGTTCTAAATAATTTATTTTAATTCTTAGTACCTTTTTTCTTTATAAATTTATTTTAAATAAAATTTTCTAGATACCCTTTTAAGATCTTAGGCCTACTTTACTATTCTCATAATACAATCTCACAATAAAATAAATAGATAAATAATTAACTGACACTAAAACCCCCCATACTCATCAATCCATTAATTAAGAATTCTCAAAAATAGAAAAATCTGAAATTAACAAACCAAAACCACTACAATGTCATAATAAACCTTTTGCCAAAGTTTCTCCAATTTTCTGAACTTCCCAGGGAAGGCTGTTTGGTTGTTTTGAGCTCCTAGAATCTCTTGTCCTGGTATTTCTCCAGTGCACCTAACTCAGAGGGCACAAACAATTGTAATTCCTTTTAAATGTCTCCTTGAGAGAATTGTTTGGGGGATGGGGGTCAGGGCTTGTGTGTCCTGCTTGGCCCAGCCCAGGCAGGGCTTTCCCAGCCACATTCCACACTCCATTGCCCAGCTGGAGCCGCTGGTGCCTCTGAGTTGTGCTGCCCCAGCCCCAGGGACGCTCTCCTTGTCTGCCCATTCCCCCACGGTCTCTGGGCAGGGATGGCCTCAGTGGGGGCTGCTGACATCCTCAGCAACTTGGAGGCTACTGCTGAATTTCCCTGCTCCAGAGGCTTGTTCAGCCTTCAGCTCTTCAGTGCAGGAATTCAGTGTCCCAGGGCTCATTAACATTCAGAACACCTGAACAAGCCAAGCCTCTGGGAATAATTTGATTTTAATTTTCAAATCTTTTCTGGTTAATTAGATTTCAGTAGTGTATTCAAATTGAATCTATTCTATTTAAAAAGATAGAAAATATTTTTTAGGTCCTGTTTAGGTTTTTTTTCCCTGTCCATAAATTGATACGCACAAACTCCAATTGACACTGAATCCAAGTACCTCCTCATGCAGTTTGAATGGATATGAAAATCAAGACCCTTCATGGCTGACAATCAATCAGACTCTGTCCCTACCCCCACCCCACCATTTCCCCCATCCAAGCCCTGGCACTCAGAGCAGCCTTGTGCAAATCTGAGCTCCCTCCAGCCCAAGCTGCACCTGCAGCTTTCAGCTCCCTGGCTCCAACTCCCACCTGCTTTCCTTGCAGAAGCAGTTGCCCAAGACACAGAGGGATGTTCATTTCTTGTCAGCCAACAAAGCCAAGGGAAGGCACAGCTCCATCAAATGCCAAAGTCATTCCTCTGCTGGATATTAAATCCTCTTTCCACCGCAGACAGTCTCAGAGCAATGGAAAACACCTTCTGTGCCCAGCACAGATCCCAAGGTCCCCCCAAACCCTCCCTGCCCCGATTCTGCCCAGATTTGCTCTTTGCACACACGAGTCACAGGCTGAAGTCAGGAGCTCCCTCCATGCCCAGAGGGAGAAAAAGAGAGAAAGGGGATGAAGAGCTCTCCTGTGCAGAGCCAAGGTCCAAGTGCAGCCCCTGCAGTGGGAACCACAACTCATCAGGTTTGTATCCTTTGGGCTCAGGGCCTGGTGACACTCAGAGGCACAGAAAGGTTTCTTGCCAACAAACACAAGTTGAACATTTGGACAGTTTAATAACCATCACAGCTCTTCCCTCAGGTCTCTGCCATGTCCCAGCAGCATCTGACATGTCCCACATCCCCAAGGCATTTCCGAAAACGAACAGTTCTAGACAAGGACATAAGAAAATGCAATTTTGTGATAGATATAAACATAATTAGGATGTTGACTAATACGGTATTTATTTTAACATCAGAAAGATTGGGCAACTTCCTGGAGCTTAAAGCATGAAAACAGTCGATTGAGAGGCACTTGAATGACCAGAGAGCATCTGGAGAATGAAATCTGAGAGCAATGGAAAGGACATAGATCCAGCCGGTCAAGTGAAGAGATGGGCACTTAGACATGGCCATTTCAACAGGAGAGCTAAAAACACCTGATGAAAAAAGGAGATTAAATAATAGACTGAATATTGGTGACACAATTAGATGGAAAGATCAGCACTTCTTCTCCTGCAATTAGTAGAACAATCCAGTAGATCCAGAAAATTCCTATTCCTGATGGGAAAACTTTGCCATTTCTCAAAAGAACTCAGATTACCTAGATAATAAAGATTTTCTGGTATATTGGGAAACTAACAGGCATTACACCTGTGCCCCTTTCCAGGCAGACATCAGTTCTGTGCCCATGAACAGGCAGTGCCACTTGTGCCCTGAGGTGCCCTGAGCTGGGATTGGTTCCCTCTGAGAGCACCTGAAGGAGAGCAGAGCACCTTGCAAGCTGCAGGTCCCTGACAGTCCCACAGGGCTCCTGTGCCATCAACATCTGCTCTGCTCCAGTCTGAAACAGGGCCCAGCATGGTGCCGGGATCATCAGAGAGCTGAGGTGTGTGCTGGAATTCAATGGCCTCCCCATCCCACAGCAGCCCTGCATTTCCCTCCTCCAGCCTTGGTCTCCAGCCCAGCCATGGAGGCTCTTTGGGCTCTGGAGTGTTGCTGCAGCCCCCAAGGGCAGCTGAGCTCTGCCTTTGGCCCAGTCAGGCCTGGCCAGCGCAGGCCATGCTCAGCAATGGCTTGTGTGTGCCTGGCCTTGCTGTCAGCCCCGGCAGCGGCTGCGTGGCCCCTTTGTGGCCCTGTGCTGGCCGAGCCATGGTGGCCCAGCACCTGTGCAGGCCCAGCCCAGGCCAGGAGCATTGCGGCTGGGAATGGCCCCTGTGCCGTGGTGCCCACAGCAGCCTTGGGGCTCTGTGCCCCATGGCCTCCCTGCTGGGCAGCCTCTGCCAGCTCCTGCAGAGCCCGTGGCACCTGTGGGGCTGCACAGACAGCCCTGCCCCGGGCTCTGCCGGCCTCTGGGCCAGCAGAGAGGCAGCCAGGGCTGGCAATGGCCGCGAACAGGCCCTGAGCCCCGCAGGAGGATGGAGCTGGGCCACAGCCAAACTCAGCCCAGGCCAAAGCTGGGTTCAGCAGCCAGGGCTGCCAACACATGGGCACAGAGGCTGGCACTGACAAATGTCCTGGGCCCCCTCCCTGCTCTGTCCATGCCACCAAGGGCACAGAGCAGCCTCCTCTCTGGGCCACTTGCCTGTTTGCAATGCCTTGCACAGGCGCTGGCCCTGCCCCACAAGGCCTGGCCTGAGTCCTGCCCCTGCACGCTCAGCCAGGCTGAGATGGACACTGATGGTTTCTGGGCCAGGCTCTTGGAGCCCAGCCCAGCTCCCTGCAAGCTCTGCCAGCTGCCCTGAGCTCTGGGCAGCACCAAGGGCCTCTCTGAGCCCAGCCCAGCCCAGCCGGCTCTGGCCCCACAGCTCTGCTCAGGCCAGGCTGCTCTGGGCACTGGCCCCACGGCCTCAGCCCCTGCCAAGGGCACAGCAGCAGCTGCAGCTGACACAGGACTCAGCCCCAGCCATGGGGGAAGGTGCTTGGCCAAGGCCAAAGGAGGCTCCCTGGCTGCCCCGCTCCCCTCGGCCTGAGGTGCTGAGAGCTCTGCAGCCCCTGCTGCCATCCCATCGGCCCAGGGCAGCACAAGAACCCCGGCCTTGGGGCCCTCAAGAGCTGCTCCTGCTCCAGGCCCAGGGCCCATGCCAAAGCTGGGACAGCAGCCACAAAGCTGTGCCCATTTCTGTTCATTGCTGCTCTGATGGGGATGGATCTGCAGCCACTTGGAGGTTGCTGATCAATTTTACTGCTCCTGAGACTTATTCTTTCTTGAGCTCTTCAGTTCAGGAATTCAGTGAAAAGAGATCATAAACATTTGTTCAGAATACCTGAACAAGAAAAGGCCCTGGGGAATATTTCAAGTTTTCAGTTCTTAATGTGGCTAATTAGACAGATGACAGAAGTGTACTCAAAGTGAATATACAATAGGATAAAACAATGCTGAGAGTACAGTTTTGTTCTGTTAAGTTTTATTTTCCTGTTTATAGATTGATCTCAGCAACGTCCAATTGATATTGATCCCCAGCAGCTTTTAATGCAGTTTGAACAGATACGAAAATCAAGACCCTTCATGTCTGACAATCAATCAGAATTTTTCCCCACCCCCTCCCCACCATTTCCCTCATCCAACCCCTGGAACTCCTATAGATCAGGAATGGTGTGGCCAGCAGGACCAGGGCAGTGATTCTTCCCCTGTGCTCAGCACTGGTTGGGCAGCACCTCGAGTGCTGTGTCCAGTTCTGGGCCCCCCAATTTAGGAAGGACATGGAGGAGCTGGAGCGTATCCAGAGATGGGCAACAAGGCTGGTCAGAGGACTGGAAGAAAGTCTTGTGAGGAGCAGTGTCTGAGGGAGCTGGGGTTGTTTATCCTGGAGAAGAGGAGGCACAGGGGAGACCTCATCACTCTCTACAACTCCCTGACAGGAGGGTGCAGCCAGGTGGGGCTCAGGCTCTTTTCCCAGGGAACAGGGACAGGACAAGAGGACACAGCCTTCAGCTGCACGAGGGGACATTTAGACAGGACATTAGGAAATATTATCCACACAAAGGGTGATTGGGCATTGGAATGGGCTGCCCAGGGAGGTGGGTGAGTCACGAGCTGTGGTGGTGTTTAATGAAAGACTGGATGTGGCACTCAGTGCCATGGTCTGGGTGACAAGGTGGTGTTGGGTCCCAGGTTAGACTTGATGCTCTCCATGGTCTTTTCCAGCCTGGTTGATTCTCTGATGATTGTGACACTGCAGGGCCCTGGGGAAGCAAGGGGCCATTGTGACACTGCGGGGCCTGGTGGCACTAAGAGGACCATGGTGACACTGTGTGCGACATGGCAGCACCGAGCCAAGGGGCCATTGTGACACTGTGGGGCTGAATGGAAGCAAGGAGTCCATGGTGACAGTCTGGGTCCTGGTGGAACCACAGTGGCCACTGTGACCCTGCAGGGCCTTGTGGAACCATGCAGAGCATTGTGACAGAGCAGGACCTGGTGTCATGATGGGGCCATTGTGACACTGCAGGGCCCCATGGAACCAAGGGGCCAGGGCAGCTCCTCAGGGACTCCTGGAATGAAGGAAACATGTTTGACACTGTGGTGGCCCTTGGGACCAAGAAGCCATTGTGACAATGTGGAACCAAGGAGAGCATTGCTGCACTGCCAGACCTCATGGAACCAAGGATCCACTGTGACACTGCAGGGCCTTGGGGGACCAAGGATCCATTGTAACACTGTGGGGCCCAAGGATCCAAGCAACTTTGTGACACCAAGGGGTCCCATGGAACCAAAGGGACATTGTGACACTGGCAGGCATCATGGAATCATGGAGAGCATTGGGACACTCTGGGGCCTCATGGAAACATGGTGACACCAAGTTGGATGTGAGTGTTGATCTGCTGGAGGGCAGGAGGGCTCTGCACAGGGCCCTGGACAGGCTGGATCCAGGGCCCAAATCCAACAAGGTGAGGTTTAACAAGTCCAAGTACCGGGTCCTGCACTTTGGCCACAACAACCGCTGCAGCACTACAGGCTGGGGACAGAGTGGCTGCAGAGCAGCCAGACAGAAAGGGACCTGCAGGGACTGATGGACAGCAGGCTGGACATGAGGCAGCAGCGTGCCCAGGTGGGCATGAAGGCCAATGGCTCCAGGCCTGGATCAGGAATGGTGTGGCCAGCAGGAGCAGGGCAGGGATTCTTCCCCTGTGCTCAGCACTGGTTGGGCAGCACCTTGAGTGCAGTGTCCAGTTCTGGGCCCCCCAAATTAGGAAGGACATGGAGGGGCTGGAGCATGTCCAGAGAAGGGCAACAAGGCTGGGAAGGGGTCTGGAGCACAAGTCCTGTGAGGAGCAGCTGAGGGAGCTGGGGTTGTTTATCCTGGAGAAGAGGAGGCTCAGGGGACACAAGGTGATGTCAGGGCACAGGTTGGACTTGATGATCTCCAAGGCCTTTTCCAACCTTGCTGATTCTGTGATTCTCTGAAACCAAACTTGGAGCAGTTACAGGATGAGCCCTGGGCCTCCCCTTCAGCAGCTCCAGCAGCCCAGGTCCCTCAGCTTCTCCTGGCAGGCCCAAAGCCCATCCTGTCAGTCCTGCAGAGCCTCTGCAGCTCCTCCTCATTGCCCAGAACAGGGAGCCCCAGAGGCAGACACAGCAGCCCAGATGTGCCCCCCTGGCCTGGGGTGCCTCTGGCAAGGGAGCAGCAGCAGGCACTGCAGGAGCCTGCAGACAATTCCTGCAGCACTTGTAGGATGACCCTGCTCCCCAAGGGACGTTCCCATGGGGCCAAGTCAGGAACTGCAATGGGGAGTGGGGCCAGAGAGGAAAGGGCAAACAGGGATGGGCTGTTTGCTCGGGAAGGAACACAGGTGGGCAATGGGAAGAAATCTGAAGCAGGAAGAGTGGAGAAAGAAAAGGAGAAGCAGATGAAATGCTCAGGGCAGTTTGGGGGTGGCTGCCAGGCAGCCCTGGCTCTGAGCAACAGCGTCTGCAGTGGCACAGGAAACTCCCAGCTGATGGGAACAATCTTTCTGGCTGAGTGCAGAGGCCAGGACAAAGCTGAGTGGTTTCCCTGGTGTCCCGCAGGCCTTGCTGGCCCCAGGGGCTGATGGCATTTGTGCTCCCGCAGGTTCATGTCCCCACAGCAACAGCATGGAGGTGCTGCCCCTGCTGTGTGCAATGCAAACAGGGGCTGCTGAGGCAGTGCTGCCGTGTCTGTGCCTGCAAGGATGGGGCACCTGTGTGAGCTGGGGGAGAGGCCAGGGCTGCAGTGGGGGGATGTTGTTGGCAGTTGCATGCGGACGCTCTGGGACGCTGCCCTGGGCTGTGCAGCGCACTGGGGATGGATCAGCCCCTGCTCTGCAGCTCCTTCCCGTCTGCCCCAGGGCCCTTGCAGAGCCCCAGCCATGCTGTTTGCCCCCAGCCTGCCCACGGCCAGCCTGGGGCTGCTCACGGGGGTTTCTGTGCTGAGCATTGGCCTGGCCGTGTTCTTGAGAGAGCCTGGGCAAGGAGCCTGGAGCCCCCAGGGCCTGGCCTGAGGCGTCAGCGCTGCCCCAGCAGTGCCCATGGCCTGTCCCTGCTGCAGCCCCGGCACTGCCACCCCCAGGGCTGTGCCCGGCCCCGAGAGCACTCAGGCCCTGCAGCAACACCAGGGCCACCAGGGCAGCGGGGCAGGGCCACGGCAGCAGCACTGGCAACACCAAGTGCTGCTGCTGCTGCTGCTGGGCACAGCTGCTGGGCCAGGCCTGATCTGCCCCAGCTCTGCACACAGACATTGCTGCTGCAGCTCCAGAGAAGGCAACAAAAGGGCATCTCTGCAGAAAACTCTGCTGGAAGATCCTTTAGCTCCTTTAAAGCCACCAAGAGCACAGCCCCTCATTGACACAGTCTGTTGGCACAGGGAACGTGGAGAGAAACAAAATGAGAAATGGCACAAAGAATGACATTTATTTGTGGACAATATGAAAAAAAGTAAAACAAAGAAAAGCAACCCCCAAAATAAAAACTACAAGAAGTATCAAAGATGACTTTTATTGCAAGTGATTTGCAGAAATTGGCCAGCAGTTTAATGTTTCTGAAACCATCCAGTTATCAGTCTCCACACTGCAGCCTTGAGCTCCTGGTTCCTCAGGCTGTAGATGAGGGAGTTCAAGGCTGGAGGCACCACCGAGTACAGAACTGACAGGGCCAGATCCAGGGATGGAGAGGACATGGAGGGGGGCTTCAGGTGTGCAAACACTGCAGTGCTGATGAACAGAGAGACCACGACCAGGTGAGGGAGGCAGGTGGAAAAGCCTTTGTGCCGTCCCTGCTCAAAGGGGATCCTCAGCACAGCCCTGAAGATCTGCACACAGGAGAAAACAATGAACACAAAACAACCAAGAGCTAAGCAGATGGAAAACACAAGAAATCCCAATTTCCTGAGGTTGGAGTGTGAGCAGGAGAGCTTGAGGATCTGTGGGATTTCACAGAAGAACTGGCCCAGGGCATTGCCATGGCACAGGGGCAGGGAAAATGTATTGGCCGTGTGCATGAGAGCAGTGAGAAAGGCACTGGCCCAGGCAGCTGCTGCCATGTGGGCACAAGCTCTGCTGCCCAGGAGGGTCCCGTAGTGCAGGGGTTTGCAGATGGACACGTAGCGGTCGTAGCACATGATGGTCAGGAGGAAATACTCTGCTGAGATGAAGAACATAAAGAAAAAGAGCTGAGCAGCACATCCAGTGTAGGAGATGTTCCTGGTGTCCCAGAGGGAATTGTGCATGGCTTTGGGGACAGTGGTGCAGATGGAGCCCAGGTCGCTGAGGGCCAGGTTGAGCAGGAAGAAGAACATGGGCGTGTGCAGGTGGTGGCCGCAGGCTACGGCGCTGATGATGAGGCCGTTGCCCAGGAGGGCAGCCAGGGAGATGCCCAGCAAGAGGCAGAAGTGCAGGAGCTGAGCTGCCGCGTGTCTGCCAATGCCAGCAGGAGGAAGTGCCTGATGGAGCTGCTGTTGGACATTTGCTGGGGCCTTGGCATGGGCATCTGTAAGAAAAGTAATCATGGAATAGTTGGGTTTGGAGAGGACTTGAAATGTCCCAGCACAGCCTGGGGGCACTTTCCCCCCACTGCCTGCCCAGGGCTCTGCTGCCTGGAGCTGTCCCTGCCAGCAGCTGCTTCCCTGTGCCCAGGGCTGGGCCCTGCCAGTGCTGCCAGAGCCCAGCCCAGCCCTGGGGGCTCAGCTCTGCCCTGCAGAGCCCTCCCAGCTCAGGCACTGCCCAGGGGCTGGCCTGGCTCTGCAGGCTCTGATGGCAACGTCAGAGCAACCCTGAGGAGGCTGGAAAAGTGACACTGATGCTGCCTCTGAGGAGGCCTGTGCTGATTTCTGTCACTGCCTGCTTTATTCAGATCAGAGAGAAATTTGGTTTTTCTCAGCCTGAACTGAGAGATGAATATCTATGGGCAATTTCCCATCCATGCAACCTAGAGCAGTAGATTAATAAAGCAGGCATTTCCCTTTTATTCAGGTCCTCCCTTGCTGTGCTCCCAGTACCATGTACTTGGAAATGTTCTGCAGTTCAATGCCATGCTGGGAGCAGTCCTGAACAATGCAGCATCCTCCCCACACAAGGAGAACACTCCCTAGCCTCACCAGCTGTCTCCTGCCACACAGATCTTGTCCCCCAGCGCTGGCAGCAGCTGCCAGGGCTGGCTGAGAGCTGTCCCTGGCAGGCAGCAGAGTCCCTGCCCCAGCACAACGCCCTGGGCTGCAGGACCCTGCTCTGCAGGACAGCCCTGGGCACCCCTGGCTGCTCTGCACAAGAGACAATCAGAGAATGTACTCACAGGCTCTGCAGGCATTGGCATGTTCCAGCTGCAGGAGATGGCTCCAGGAGCTGCAGCTGCATTGTCCTGCAGCCAGAGATTCCTGTGCCAAGGGCTGGCAGTGATTGTGCCCCAGGCACTTCTCAGCCCCTTCCCAGCCCTGACTGATTGAAGCTCTCTGTGCCTCTGTGCTGTGCCCGGGCTGGCTGCAGGCAGTGCCCCAGCCCTGCTGGGCTGGCACAAGAGCTGCTCATCAAGAGAAATGGGCTTTTGAAGCTCTTCTTGGTGACCAGGAGCTGCCTCTGTGCCAGGAGCCCAGCCCAGCTCAGCAGCACAGACACAGCACAAGGACTTTAATCAGCCTTTGGGGCTTTGTGCTCAGGCCCTGAACATCAGTCCCTGAGAGGCAGCTGAAGAAACCTCTCCAGAACTCCAAGGCAGAATCCAACTCCAAAGTTTATTGGACTTTTAATGGGTCCCAGTGAGGGACACGACTGAGCAAGTGTCCCCAGGCCCCAGGCAGAGCAGAGAACTGCAGGCAGTGATGACAGGTGGGGACAAAGAGAAGCCAAGTCTTGGTGCCCTGGGGCACAGCAGGGTCTGTGCCACCAAGGGCTGGGAGGAGACACCTTGTCCTGAGGCCCTGGGGCCTCCTGGCACAGCCCC
The DNA here is from genome assembly GCF_037042795.1 of Molothrus aeneus. Taxonomy (NCBI): domain Eukaryota; kingdom Metazoa; phylum Chordata; class Aves; order Passeriformes; family Icteridae; genus Molothrus; species Molothrus aeneus. The sequence goes on along the minus strand of NW_027098863.1, from coordinate 1,157,130 downwards.
AGCCAGGCTGGGCACTGCCAGCCCCTTGTGCTGCCCTCAGCATCCCCCCCTAGCCCACATCCCAGTGGCCTCAAGGATCTGCTGGAAGGAGTCCCTGGGGAGCCTTGCTCAGCAATGGCCCTGGGGGCTCCTTCATGCTCCCTGCAGGGGCTTCAGCTTTTTCAAAGCACTTTGGGTTTGGCTTTTGCCTTGGAGTCTCTGAGAGGTTTGTGCAATCATGGCCTCCAATTATCTGCTGTAATTAGTCCCTGGAGAGGCTTTGTCAGTAACAACACTCAGTGGAGCTCATTAATGCTTCAAGGTACTTCAGTTATTTGAAGGTACTTGGTGTTTCCCTTTTGATACAGACTCTGTGAGAGGTTTGTGCAATCATGGCCCCAATTATCTGCTTTAACGAGTGAGTCCCTGGAGAGCTGTGTATTGACACTCAGTGGGGCTCATTAATGCCTTGAGATACTCAAGGTTTTTGAGGTAGTTTGGATTTTCCTTTCTACACTGAGTCTCTGAAAGGATTTCATGCCATCCTGGCCTCCAATTCTCTCCTCCAAGGAGTCCATGAGGAGCCTCTGTTAGGGATGGACCTCAGTGGGACCCATTCATGCCTCAAGACACTTTGAGTTTTTCCTCTGACTTTGACTCCTGGAAAGGTTTGTGCAATCCCCTCTCAGGCCCTGAGGTTCCAGACTCAGCTCCAAATGCACCACGGGGCTCATTAGGATCAAGCAACTCCTGATAAACCATGGCTCTGCATTGATTTCCCTCTGCTCTCGTGTAGTTCATCAGGATGATTTCCTTTTACAGTTATGGAGAAATATTTCAAAGAGCTTCTAAGAAATATGTATTCCTATTTTAAAGGGTGTCTTTATTGCTGTTCTTATTACACAGGATGTGATTGCAGCATTCTGTGATTGATATTGATCCAGGGACTCTCCTAAGGAGGTCTGGCCAGGTCAGAGAAGCTGTGCCTTGAGGTCTGACCCAGTGTGGACAACCTTGCTCCACATTCCCCAACCCCATCCTGTCTCTCCTCACTCACCTGGGACCTTCTTTGCTCAGAGAACTGGATTCACAAAGCCAAAGAGCGGCTTTTCTTCTTTTAGTTCTTCAAGCAATCTAAAACTCTTTGAGTTTCCCCATTGCAAACAGACACCCTCCTCAAGTGTGTGCCAAGCCCAAGGTGCCACCGAGACCACTCCAGACCTGCCCTGGGCCAGCTGTGAGGGTGGATCATCATCCCAGCCTGCACTGAGCCATTGCAAGGGGCTGTTGCCATGGACACTGCAGGGACCCCACTGCTGGCTTTGGGTGCCATGGCAACCCCCATCAGTTCAGGTTTCCTTGGAAACCAGCCCAAGGAGCCATTTCTGCAGCCAGGTTCCGTGGCCCCTTGCCTGCAGAGCTTTTGCTGCCCTGGGCAGCCATGGCAACCCTGAGGACAAAGCGGTGCTGGGGCTGTTCCAGGTACAATTGCAGTGACACTCGTTGGTGCCACCAGGTGCCATGGCAATGGCCACAGGGACCCGTTCCTTAGATTGGTGCCAAGGCAACCAATGCCCGGAGCCAGACCTTGCTCAGGGCTGGTGTCAGTGTCAAGGGCCAGAGGGGATCCCTTGCTGGGGGCTGTGCCATGGCCACCTGCCCTGTGCCGCGCTGGCCGCTCGGGCACCAGGAACCAGCAGCCAAGGGCACTGCCAGGGCCAAAGGCCAGGTCAGCCAGACAGAAAGGGGCAGCGCTGGGCACTGTTTCCATGGCAACCGGCACTGGGGGGGACACCTGGGTCACCTGGCCTGGCAGCTGCCATGGAAACCCCTGGCAGGCACTGAGGGCACAGCCCCTGGCATGGAGACACTGCTGGGCCAGGTGCTGAGCACAGGGCTGAGTACGCAGAGATGGTTTTGTTCTTGCTGAGCTGCAGCACAGCCAAGGCCTGTCCTGCCCCTCGTCCAGCCACGCTGGGGAGGGGCTGGGGCTGCGGGGGAGCTTGGCAGGGGACACAGCCAGGACAGGTGACCCCAACTGACCCCGGGCACAGCCCAGAGCAGAGCACATCATGCTCAGGGTATGAAGGGGGGGAACAAGGAGGAAGGGGGAATTTTGGAGGGAGGGTTTCTGCCTTGCCAGGGAACACTTAGGCAAGAGGGGGCCCTGTTTCTCCAGTGGGCAGGGTCACTACCAAAGACACAGACACCAACTGAAGGAATTGTGTCATTTATATCATGCACAGCTGCAAAGAATTACAAAAGGATAAGCTCAGCAAAGCACATCATCATTAGCAAAGAATTACAAAAGAAGCTCAGCAATCCATCAGAACTCATCATTACATTTTGATGACTAACCCCTTGGTGAAACACTAGAGGTGTTTGTGGAAGACAAAGATTCTGGCTGACTATCAAGGTACACCTTACAGACACCAGTAGTACTTTAGTGACACCGTTCTTCATCCATTTTTCTCAATCTCATCCGAGTTAGGAACAAGAATTCCGTTGTCCATGGAGCTGGCACCATGGTAATTCCAGAATAATGCCCCCAGGCACTTTGCTGTTCAGCTTTACCATGCTGTCTGTGGCTAACAAGGCCTGGGGGGGCCCTTTCCCCTCTGGCTGGAAGGGGCTGGGTCCCAGTCCCTGAGGGGCACCCGGGCTCCTGGATGCAATTCCTGTGCAAGTCCCTCAGTGTCACAGCAGCCTTCCCATGGAGCCCCGTGGATCAGAGCATTTCCCAAAGGGGCCCTTGGGGCAAACAGGGAGATTTGGTCTGGCAGGATGTGTAAAACAATGTCCTGTCAGATCTACTTGTTTTCACACAGAACACTTGGCTGCAGGGACACATTCCCATTGTTCCTGCCCAGGTTTCAGGACTCAGAGTTGTCTTTCCTAGGAGCTGCTCCTTCAGCTGCCTCGGGAGGGCCATTTGGCCTCTGGACCCACACTCTGGCTCCATTATTAGGGCCGCTGGATCCAACCCCTTTATCTCCACAAACGGTGGTGATTGCAGGTGGAGCTCCTTTCTTCACAATCCTTCTTAAAATTGCAATATTGATAATTGTGCTACCCTGTCATGGGGTTGAATAATCCCATCTTGTTCACCATTGTTTAGCACAATTCCTTTTATTTCTCCTTGATATCTGCAACAATAATTCCTCCTCTCATGACATGACCACTTTGCAAGGCCAAGCTCGAGTGAGCAGTTGGCAAACCAAAGTGCCCTGGAGGAATCTGAATTTCTGTTTCAGTATAGATAGCTCTAATTTGCTTTGAATTTGTCCAAACTAATTCCAATGCATGAAGGCCCAGCCCTGCAGCCTCTGGGCTGGCCCTGCCAGGGGCCATCACAGCCAGAACAATTTTCCAGGCAGCCCAAGTCTCATTGCCCATGGTTGGATTTGCAAATTGGGGGCAGCCGTGCACAGCCAGGGTGTTTCCATTTCCCCAGTGGGCCATTGTTAAGGGCATGGAGCACATCTGGGAGATGGGTTCTCCATGGGCAAAGGTTCCCATCTCCTCATTTTTTCAACTGCTTTTTTAACAACCCCTTCACCCATGCAACCAATCCTGAAGCTTGTGCATAGTCTGGTACATTAAAAACCCTGCAGTCTCAATCACTGCATTTTTCACAGGAACAGACAAAGCACTCTGCATCACAGTATCAGCAAACCCTGTAAAAATAGCCAATTTCCTCCCTTCCTCCTTTTTTCACTGTATACAATCTCACAAAGTTGACCACTGACATTAGGGTCCTGGCCAATCCTGTTCTGTAGGGTATTTAGTGTTACATCCCTGAGCAGCCAAAGCTACCAAATTAGTAATGTCAGCACTATTTCACATTATTATAATTTTATATGTACATATTGATATAGAAATATAGATATAGATATGTAGATATTGACATATATATATATATATAAATCTATAAATATAAACATGAAGGTCTTATTATACTATAAATACATATACAGTTATTTATTATATTGATATTTCACTTGCACCAATGCATCTGAGCTCAAGATTGAAAGCTTCTTCTGTTGCTCCACATGGCAACATTCCAACAATAATTGTTCCTTTTGAAGCTGCTGTTTCCAATGGACTCTTAACAAATTCATCTTTGTTTGCCCAAACCCACAAGGTCTTTTCCTTTTCCACGTGCAATTTTTGGATGCATTTGAAGCCATCCAGGGGTGCAGCCTCTTTTACCCGACTGCCCCACAGCTCCACGGGGCTCCAACCTCAGCCCACTCCAGAGCCAGGGAACTCCAGGGAAGGGCTTCCCATCTGGGAATTTCTGATGGCACTGATTCCTCACATTGACACTGAACAAGTGACATTTTGTCGGGATCTGGCCAGACTGGGCCAGTTTTGTTTTACCAGTGGGCAGGGTCAGCACCCAAGACACAGACACCAACTGAAGGAATCAGTGTCATTTCCTGCAGCTCAAAGCAGCAAAGAATCACAACAGGAGCAGCTCAGAAATGCACCCAACCATCCCCACCAAAGATTGCAGCAGTGATTGAGAAAGATCCAGCCCCAGTTACCCTCAGCCTTTACCATCGCCCAGACCAACACAGCAGCTGGGGAAGCTGTCACAGCCAAGGGCTGCAGAGCCACTCCTGGGCACTGGCAATTCCTGCAGGTGCCTCCAGCCACAGGTGAGTCTCCAACCCCGCTGGGAGAGGGCCCAGCTCTGACAGTGCTGAATGGACAAACTGACAGCACTTCTAGTGTGGCAACATCTGGTTTCATCCTCCTCTTGGCTCCCTCCCAAAGCCTGACCAGGGCCCCAGGAGGAACCAAGGGAGGTGACTTTGACCATTCAGCCCCAAACAAGGCCAGATGTCAGATTTCATGGCCTTGTCCGGCTTCTAAATACACAAAGGTCAATACATGTTTCACTAATGAGTGGCTACATCTATCACAGTGCTAATGACCATGCATATTTCATTAGGGAGCAGATACAAAGATAACCTTTGCTTGGAAGGTTCATCCAGAGGGCACCTTGGGCTCAGGGCCTGCTGTTCAGGCCTCACTCAGGGCTGGTGTCCAGGCCTTGGCACTTCAGGGACGTGGTTTAGTGCTGGGCTTGGCACTGCTGGGTGAGCGGCTGCACTGGGTGAGCTCAGAGGGCTTTTCCAACAGAAAGGATTCTGTGATTCCATGATTCTATCCACTGCATTCAGCTGGGGCTATTTTAGCAGCATTACTTTGCTCCAAAAGTTCCCTCTTGCCCAGCTCCTGTGGCCTGAGGCTTCAGCTCTTTCAGCTCCTGGTGCTGAGCTGCTCATGCTGAACGAGACCACTCGGAGAGAAGAACACAGTCCATGCAATTCCTTCTGGGACACGGAGAGGGGAGGCTGTGCAAACAGGAGCATTGTTTGCTGTGGCCTCCTCTCTGCCCTTCACGCCTTTCAGCGCTTGGAACCAGCCCAGAGCTTTCTCCAAGAGTGCAATGGAGCAGCTGTTCCTGCTCCTGGCTCTGGCTCTCTCCAGTCGCTGCACTTGCCTGCTTCTGTCCCTCGTGCTGTGCCCTCTGTTCCCCAGGGCTGGCTGGCTGCTGCCCAGGACTGTGGCACTGGCACAGATCCAGTGCTCCAGAGCCTCCTTTCTGTGCCCTTGGAGCTGCCTGGGCACAGCAGCCTTTTCCATCTGCAAGCCCCCCCTGGACAGGGAGTGCCCAGCTCCGTTCCTTGCACAGCCTCCAGGAGCCCAGGGCTGCCATCTCAAGTCCCTGCTGGCACTGGGGGCTCCCAGGTGCCTCAGGCTGCTGTGACACCGCTGCACACGGGAGGGAACAGGGGCAGGGGCCGTGCTGAAAGTCAGCTCCATCTGCTGCTGTGCTGCTGCTGCTGCTGCTGCTGCTGCTGCTGCTGCTGCTCTGGGGTCATTTGTGCAGCCCTGGCCCAGAGTCAGGGATCAGATCCTGCCAGTCTCTTCCAGCCCTGGCTGCTCAGAGTTTGGGCCTTGGAGCCTCAGGTGGCCAAAGGCAGCTGCTCCTGGTCCCTCTGTGTGCCCGTGTTCAGCAGTGCTGCTCCATCAATTTGTGCCCAGCAACAGGGAAAAGCCTCAGCCCTGCAGGGCCAGGAGCTGCCGGGCTCTGCCTGAGCAGCTCAGCCAGCAGGAAGGGAGCTGCTCCACACGGGAACCAGGAGCAAAGGACATTCCTTTGATAGGACATGTTTTCTATTTAAAGAAAAAAAAAGGAAAAGGGAAAAAAATAGGTAAATTGTAAAAGATATGAATAAAATCCAAGTGTTAGAGAAAAAACATAACATAATGTTAGTGAAAAAAACAAAACATAAATGCAAAGTTACATTCTTTGCATTAAGAGGTAAATGATCTTTTGAAAAAGAGAACTCAGTTATTTACATTGTAAATGTGCTGATGCCATGGATCCATCTTGCTGAGTTCAGCACCCTTTTTTAAATTTTTTGAGGTTGTTTCCAACATTGTTAAACTGTGGGTGAAGCAAAGGGAAAAAGCTTTGTGCCCTGCCAGCTCCAAGCAGGACGGGGAATGGAAACTCTGTCAAACCCCAAATCCTTTAGAAGATGACCTTCCTTCTCACCCTGTGAATGAGCTGCACATTCCCGTTGAAACTGTCAGGGATTTCTTGAAGACACAAAGTCCCACTGACAGCTTTTTGCTCTGGTTTGGCAGTGCAGAAGGGCAATTCTCCATCCACCAGCTCCAGACTGCACTGCTTCAGGAGCACGGCCCACTCGCCAGCTTTGGCCCACTCGTGGCACTTCTAGAGGAGGAAGAAAGTGCAACTGCACAATTCCAGACAATCGAGAAGGAAGAATGGGACAGACAAAACAGCCTGTGCAGATCCAGGCATTCAGCTGGGACTGTGGAGAGTTTGGGTCCTTGCCAATTGGATGTGTGTCCCCAGCTGCAATCTCTGGGCCTGCAGTAGAGTCTCACTCACTGCCAAAGCAGAAAGCTCAGGCGCTGTGCTGGCAACAGGCTCGTCTGATGCAGAGCTGCCAGAGCAATGTGAGGGCAGAGCCAGCCCAGCTGGGCCCAGGGCTGAGCCCAGCAGAGCCCTGGCAGAGCCCAGAGCAGCCTCAGCAGCCACAGAGCCCGGCTGCAAGGAGAGAAAGCAGAAACCGCCCATCAGCTGAGGGCTCCTGTGCCCTTGTGCCAAGGCCTGTGGTGCCCAGGCCATGCTGGCTGTGCCCAGAGCTGTGCCCAGAGCTGCCCATCCTTGCTGCCCTTGGCAGCAGAGCAGGAGGGCAGGACATGTGCCCAGCCTGCAGCCAGCCACGGCACATCCAGCCCTCAGCAGCTGCCCAGAGCAGGATGCTCCTGTGCTCGCTGCCATCTCCCAAAAGCTCTGATCCCACCCTGCCAAGCACACAGGGACCCACCTCACGCCATCCATGGCTGGAAGAAAAGCTGCTCCCAAACCATGGCCTCAGCCTTCTCCAAGGGCAGGGCCCATCCACGCCACAGCTGCTCCCAAGCACTTCCCCATTGACACTGGACCACCTGGAATGCTTCCTCTGGAAAAACAAACAACACATTATTGAAAAGAGATTAGATGCAAAAAGGGAAAGCAAGAAAAACAGGAAGACTCATATATCTTTCAGGGCCTTGAGGAAGGCCCAACTCCTACATGGTAGGGAAAAACCCAGCCATGGCTGAGGGAAGCCCACACTTTCTCTCTTCCCCTGTGCACTGCCCCCAAAATCACGGTGATCCCAAAGCAAACAAGGGCAGCTGAGCAGCCCAAGCCCTTCCTTGCCTGCACAGCAAAGCAGCCCCTGCACAGGTTCTGGAGTCCCACCTCTGCTCCCACCATGGGGCTTTGTTTTGTGTCGGGCTGGCTGCCCCAGCCCCAGCCCCAGCCCCAGCCCGGGGCACGGTGGGTGCTGGGGACTGTTGGCAGGGCCAGGAGCCCACTCCCATTTCGTACCCACCCCAGCCCATGCCCCCAGCCCTGCCAAAAGCAGCTGGGCAGCGACTGAAGGATGAGTTGCATCTGCCCCAGCAAAGGGGGAACCTTTGCTTCCCAGCCAGGCTGGGCCATGCCCAAATCTGGCAGCATTTCCCCGGCTGGGGACTCATCTGCAAATTCCCTGTGGAGTTTGCCCTTGAAGAAGGTGCCAGAATCAAAGTCCATCACCTTCAGCCTCCAGTGGCCAGGCTGAGGAAGAGCTTGTCATCCTTGATGTCATCCTGGCTGTCTCCAGCAGCAGCAGCAGCAGCAGCAGCATCCCCACCCGGTACAGCTTCTCCAGGGGCTCCTGCTCCTTCCCTGGGGGGAGACCAGGCTCTCAGGGCTCTGCCCAGGGCCCCAGCTGTCAGGGAACCAGCACAAGCAAAACCAGCTTGGATGGCGGCCACCAGTGCTGGGCAGAGCAGCTCAGCTCCAGCACAAGGGCTGCGTGTGCCCATCCCATGGCCCCGGTGCAGTGACACAGGCAGCACAAAAAGGTCTGGGTTTCTCTGCTTCTCATTGCCAAGGCATGTGTGGAGCTGCAACTTACCAGGGCCCTGGATCAAAGTGTGCCTGTGGCTCTCTCCCTTCTTCTATGGCTGAGGAATATCCTGCACCCAAGGATCACAGAACAGGTCTTCTAATGTGGGTCTGTCCAAGGAGTTCACGGATAAACACCACCTGATCAGATCTTTGCACTCTGGGCAGAGAAAGCAGAAACTGCCGGTCAGCCAGAGAAGGCTCCTGTCTGCTTTGCCCCACTCTTCCCATGGCCAGGCCATTCTGGATGCGCTCAGGGTTGGGCCTAAACTTTCCCATCAATTCCCTGTTTTGGAGGAGAGCAGGACATGTGCCACCTCCTCAGCAGCTGCCAGAGCGGGATGCTCATGAGCCCGCTGCTGGCTCCCAGCACTGGGATTCCCGCCATGCCCAGAGAAGAGGATCCACCTTGAGAGAGCCCTTGTGGCAGCGGGAGCTGGCCCCAGCTGAGGTTCCGGCCCCTCCTGAAAGGGTGCTCCCCGCAGACCATCTGGTGCAGCAGGATGCCCAGGGACCAGATCGTTGCTGCCTCGCCATGGTACCAGCCAAAGTCGTTCCATTCCGGGGGGCTGTAGGACAGTGTTCCTGTGGAATACAGATGGAGTTCAGCAGGGGGATGCTGCTGCTCCCAGAGCCTGGCCCCAGCATCCCTGGGCCTGCGGGGGCTGCATCAGTGGCACACAGGGTGACCACTGCCCTCTCGCCAGCACCTGGGACTTGTGCACAAACTTAGGCTTCGAAAAGAAGCCACTGGTGTCAGAAGAGGACAGAGGAAGCCCTGGCTAAGCCTGACCCTGACCTGTAAAGGAAAAACCCTCTCCGTGCTGGGGAAAAAACATGCCCTTATCCTCCCTGCCTGCATTGCCCCAAAATATTAGCAAGCCAAGGCAAACAGGGCGAGTGGATCAGTGCAAGCCCTTCCTCTCGCCTGCACACCAAACTGGCTGGGGCACAGGTTCCGCCCCCATCTCTGCTACCCCCACCCATGGGGCTTTTGGTAGGGCTGGATGCCCCAGCCCAGCCCCAGTCCTGGGCAGAGTGGCTGGCAAAGGCTGCCAGCAGGGCTGGAAGATGGCTCCCCACCCAGCCCCGCTCTAAAGCAACTCAGCTGAAGACTCAGTCCCCTGACTGGCAGCAAAAGGGAGAATCCCCGCTGCCACAGCCAGCTTGGGCTGGGAGATGTTGGGCCATGAGATGCCAGCAGCGGAAGCACAGCCCTGTGTAGGCTCACCTGCAAAGTGAGTGTAGGCTGTGTCTTGCAGGTAGGTGCCACAGCCAAAGTCAATCAGTTTGGCCTGCCCGGTGGCCAGGTCAAGCAGGATGTTCTCGGGCTTGATATCCCTGTGCAGGACCCCGCAGCTGGTGCAGTGCCGCACGGCCTCCAGCACCTGGCGGAACAGCGCCCGCGCCACCTCCTCGGGCAGGAACCGCCGTGCCCGAATGCAACGCTGCAGGTCCTGACAGCGCTCTGGCCGCTCCAGCACTATCACGATGTGGTTGGGCAGCTCAAGCCACTCCAGCAGCTGCACCACACCAGGGAAGCCAGTGGACACCTTGGCCTGCAGCACGATCTCCAGAGGGGCCCTGCTGCCATCGGGCTGCGGGAGGAGCACGATGCCCTCAGTGGGGCCGATGCCGTGCCGGGGCTCGGGGAGCCCTCAGCCAGCCCAGGATGCTCTGCGCCCTGCGCTGGACCCACGCCCGCTCTCCCTCGAGGCATCCTGGCGGCTTCCACCGTGCCGGGCCTCGGCTCATCCCCGCCCGGCAGCCCCGGCTGCTGCCGCTGGCCCCGCTCACCCACCAGCTCGCCCCAGTGCCGGACGCGGTTCCGTAGCACCCTCTTGATGGCCACCTGCAAGCCAAGGACAGCAGCGGGCTCAGCTCGCCGCCCGCCCTGCCCAGCCCCATCCTCCTCCTCCTCCGCCCCCTCCTCCTGCGCCCGCCGCCGGCCCCGCCGCTCACCGGGGTGCCGTCCGAGAGCCGCGTGCCTGCGAAGACGCTGCCAAATCCTCTGCGCCCCAGCAGCGAGCCCAGGCGGTAGCGCTCCTGCAGGGCCTCGTGCGCCTTCCCTGCGGGCGGGACGCGGCTGTCAGCGCTCGGCCTGGGGCCAGCAACGGCCCCCGAGCGCCCCTCAGCTGCCCCGGGCCGGCCATGCCCAGGCGTTCGCTCTTTGGAACGCGGCACGGGAGGCTCGGGGCCGGCGGCCGCGCTGCCGAGCGGCGGAGCTCGGGCCGGGGAAGCCGCAGCGGAGGCGGCGGCAGCGGCCGCCCCGCCTGGGTCCTCCGCGGGCCCCGGGAGGGGCCGGAGCCGGGGCCGGGGCCGGGGCCGGGGCCGGGACTGGAGCCTGCCTCGGGGTCGGGACTGGAGCCTGCCTCGGGGCCGGGGCTGGGCTCGGGCCAGGCGGAGCCGAAGGGCGGCGATGCCGCCCCCGCACCAGGCACTGACGCCCGCCCAGCAGCGCCACTGCCAGCACGGCCAGAGCCGGGCGGAGGCGAGAGCGCGGCGGGACGGGCGGGGCCGGGCACGGGGCAGCCCCGCCCGGGGCCGGGGGCGGGCCGGGGGCATGGCCCTGGCCGGCAGGGGAGAGGGAGGCAGGGAGAGGAGAGGGATGCCGGGCAAGGGACCCCGAGAGAAGGGTGCCCGACCGCGGGAAAGGGAGAGAGAGAAAAACAGAAGGAAAAACAGAAAGAAAAAAGGAAAGAGAAAGAAAGAAAGAAAGAAAGAAAGAAAGAAAGAAAGAAAGAAAGAAAGAAAGAAAGAAAGAAAGAAAGAAAGAAAGAAAGAAAGAAAGAAAGAAAGAAAGAAAGAAAGAAAGAAAGAAAGAAAGAGATCTAAAATATCTGTTTTGCTGCTGTCGCTGCTGCTGCTGTCGCTGCTGCTGCCGCCGCTGCTGCTGCCGCCGCTGCCGCCGCTGCAACTGAAGCACCGGGGCCGTTCGTCCCCGTGTCCGTTCCCCGCTCGCCCCACGATCCCCACGTTCGAGCCCCGCGCGCCCCGGGCACAGCCCTTGAGTCTGTCCAAACACGGGAACTTTGCATCGGTGAGCCCAGATGCAGAGCCCTAACTCCTGCACACTGGCACAGCAATCCCCTCGCTTGCTGCTCTGCATTGGCCTGGCTGAGGGTCAAACACTGTCGGGGCACCTTCCCTTGGTGTAGGATTTCTACCTGACCCAAGCACTGCACTTACAGCTCCAGTGTTGCCTTCCAGTAAAACCAGGGGAAGGAAAAACGTGTGTGGCTCATGGTATTTTTGAGTGTCTAAAAATCACTAAGTCACTGATCTTAGAGGTGCAGTGCATCTGGAATTACTGGGATGGAGAAGTAGTGCAACATGGAAAAGGGGAGCATAGAAATAAATAGAGGAAAAGATCTTGGATTGTTTCTTTCATTTTCATTTCCCTTCTGGAAAGCTGTTTCAGTTTTCTAGGAATCTTCTCCTGTCTGCTCTTCCCAAGAATGTCTCATGGAGAACAAGGTCAAGCTTCTGTCACAAGATTTGCCAGCAGGAAATTTTGCCACTGGTGAAATTTTCATGATGACTGTTTGTGCTGGCTTAGGGCAAATTTGGGGAGGAAACCTCCAGAAGGGGTCCGTCTAGAAAGCAAGTTCAAGCGGCTCCTCTCCCTACTAGTTCAGGAAAAGACTTCCCTCGAGAAAAGTGTAAAAAACCAATTTATTTAACAAGTACATATTCACAAGCATGAAAAATGAATAATATTAAATAAAACCTCTGACAGTGCTGAAGAGGTGGCAAATTCAGAAAGTCCTTCTTTTGGGTTGTAGTTGGCTCACTCGGTCTCTTCTAAGTCCCTCTGGTGCTGGAATGCAGCGTCCCAGAGCTCGGTGGGCCACAGGTGTGAGCTGCCAGTGTTTTTCTGGGTTTTCAGTCCAGAGCAGGTTTAAACAGTTCCAAGAAAAAGGAAAAGGAAAGTCATAGTCCCAGGAACTTCTCTGCCGAAGCTAGCTAAAACCAAATTGCTGGACCTGGGCTGTGAAGGCATCGGGAATTTTCCAAATCTGGGCACTGGCGGTCCCAGCAAACACCAGATCTGGATGGTGCTGGAGCCAGAACCTGGAAATGTCCAAATTTTGGCTTTCAGTGCCAGCAAATCACTGGACTTGGGCTGTGCTGGCACCAGGAAATTTTAAGATCTGGCACTGGCACTGCCAGCAAACACCAGATCTGGGTGGTGTCGTTGCCAGCGACAGAAATCTGCCGGATTTGGGCTCTGCTGGCACTGGGAAATTTCCAAATCTGGGCACTGGCGCAGCAAACACAAGATATGGGTAGTGCCAGAGCCAGTAGCAGAAAGTTGCCAGGTTTTGGATTTCTGTGCCAGTAAATTGCTGCACTTGGGCTGTGTCAGAATAGGGAAATTTCCAGCTCTGGGCACTGGCGGTGCCAGCAAATACCAGTGAAACCTTCTGGTCCTCGTCCAGACCGTTGACCAGTGGTTTCCCTGAGAACCAGCTCTGGCCACTTTACAGACAGAGACTGCTTTCATCAGGTGCTCTGGAAACAGAACTTTAATGAAGGCAAACACAACAAACAGGATGGCGTGAACAGTACAGAGAGCGGAGAAGAAAAAAGCCTGGGTCCAGGGTCTAGCAGGGATATTTATCCATTTATTTATGGGAAGGGGTTAAGGTGGGATCTGAGGGAATGATCCAAGAGGAAGGAAGGATTAAGAATATTACAATTTTTGTAGTATAAAGTAACCAATGGTAGCAAAGAGAACTCAGAACTTTCTAGTAACAATCTGCATAACTGAACAAGAGGATTATGGGCGGGAGCTCCTGCTGACCCTAAGTAAAGAGGGTTTTCCCACGGCCTTAAGCTGAGGTCTCCCTCTTGTTTTAAACCAACCCCAACACACCAGATCCGGGCGGTGCCGGGTTTTGGCTTTCCTTGCCACACAATTGCTGCATTTGGGTCGTGGTGGCACAGGGAAATTGCCAGATCTGGGCACTGGCGGTGCCAGCTCATTGCAGATCTGGGTGGTGCTGGTGCTATCACCAGAAAATTGCCAGGTTTTGTCTTTCTGTGCCAGCAAACTGCTGGACTTGGGCTGTGCTGCCACTGGGCAACTGCTGGATCTGAGCACTGGCAGTGCCAGAAAACACCAGGTCTGGGTGGGGCCAGCACCAGGTATTTGCAAGGTTTTGGCTTTCATTGCCAGAAAATTACTAGACTGGGGCTGTGCCGGCACCGGGCAATTCCCGCATCTGGGCACTGGTGGTGCCAGCAAACACTGGATCTTGGCATTGCCAATGGCGGTAGCAGAGAATTGCCAGGTTTTGGCTTTCTTTGCCAGAAAATTGCTGGACTTGGCTCTGCCAGAACAGGGAAATATCCAGATCTGAGCACTGGCAGTGGCAGCAAACACCAGGTCTGGGCACCTGTATTGGCATCAGAAAATTGCCAGATTTTGGCTTTCTGTGCCAGCAAATTGCTGGACTTGGGCTGTGCCAGCCCTGGGAAATTTCTGGATCTGGGCACTTGCGCAGCAAACACCAGATCTGGGTGGTGTGTTGTAGTTGTTTTTATACTTTGTAATATTTTGTAAAAGTTTTGTTTTTGAATCCCCGTATTTTTCCCAAATGGTTCATCCCAGATGGTACCCCCCTCCCTTTACTTGTGTAATCCCTTTCCCCTGCTGAGATCATCCCCAAACCCCCACCCTGACTCTCTGTCAATCACTCAGCATCCCATCCCTCCATCCAGAAGCTTCGGTCCAGGATGTCGAGTGATGAGCCAGAGGCCAGGGCTCAGCCCCCCAAGCCTTGCCCCATACGCTGTCCTAAATGTCCATCCCCCAGTACCCATCCCTTAGGGTCACTTCTTGGTTGGTAAAATGTTATCTACTTTGGGTTTCCACCTCCCTTAAAATGTAACCTTGGCACATCTCCCGGGGCTGTGGGCAGGAGGACCCTGAGGTGCAGGTGCTCCTTTGGGACTCCTAGAATAAAACCTTGGATTAACCCCTGCTAAGAGTTGGCCCTTTATCTTCTACCGATGTCTCTGGTGTCTCTTGTGCTGCAAAGGCAACCAGCCCAGGTGCCCTCAGTACCCTCGGGCACAGAGAGTGTCTCCCCGCTGTCGGCCATGTCGGGGCTGCCCCCAGTGTCTGCTGACTCGGGACTGGCCGAGGGTTCCTGAGAGGAACCCAGAGGGACCAAGACAAGCTTCAACTCCAAAATCCCAGTGGTGGGCCTCGAGTCTCCCCAGGCACCTTCTGCCAAAGGCTACAGGACAAGCCATGGTTCCCGGCTGCAGAATAGAGCACGTTCTTCACCTCTGGTCCCATCCTGACTGGGCCAAGGGCAACTGCAGGAGCTATCTCCTGCTTGATCTGGGCAAAGGCTTGTTGCTGCTCAGGGCCCCAGTGGAAAGTGTTCTTCTTGCGGGTGACCAGGTAGAGAGGGCTCACGATCTGACTATACTCAGGAATGTGCATCCTCCAAAAACCTATGGCACCCAGGAAAGCTTGTGTTTCTTTCTTGCTGGATGGTGGAGACATTGCAGTGATCTTGTTGATGACATCGGTGGGAATCTGACGCCGTCCATCTTGCCACGTCACTCCCAGACAATGGATCTGTTGAGCATGTGCCTTGACTTTGCTCTTCTTGATGGCGAAACCAGCTTTTAGGAGAATCTGGATGATTTTCTCCCCTTTCTCAAATACTTCTGTTGCTGTCTTCCCCCACACAATGATGTCATCAATGTACTGCAGGTGTTCTGGAGCCTCACCCTTTTCCAGTGCAGCCTGGATCAGTCCATGGCAGATGGTGGGGCTGTGCTTCCACCCCTGGGGCAGTCGGTTCCAGGTGTACTGCACAGCCCTCCAGGTGAAAGCAAACTGAGGCCTGCATTCTGCTGCCAGAGGAATGGAGACAAACACGTTAGGAATGTCTGTAGTGGCCAAGCACTTTGCTGCCTTTGACTCCAGTTCGTACTGGATTTCCAGCATGTCCGGCACAGCAGCGCTCAGCGGTGGAGTCACTTCATTCAAGGCATGATAGTCCACAGTCAATCTCCATTCTCTGTCAGACTTGCACACGGGCCAGATGGGGCTGTTGAAGGGTGAGTGGGTTTTACTGACCACCCCTTGGCTCTCCAGCTCACGGATCATTTTGTGGATGGGGATCATGGCATCTCGATTCATCCCATACTGCCGGCGGTGCACTGTCGAGGTGGCAATCGGCACTCGTTGCTCTTCCACCTTCATGAGTCCTACTGCAGATGGGTTTTCTGATAGTCCAAGCCAAGTGTTTAACTGCTTGATGTTCTCAGCCTCTACAGCAGCTATGCCAAAAGCCCATCTGAGTCCCTTTGGGCCTTTGTAACAGCCATTCTGGAGGAAATCTATGCCCAGAATACATGGGCCCTCTGGGGCAGTCACAATAGGATGTTTCTGCCACTCCTTCCCAGTCAGGCTCACCTGGGCTCCCAACAGGGTCAATTGCTGTGATCCCCCCGTCACCCTGGCAATGGAAACAGGTTCTGCCCCCACATGTCCCGATGGTATCAGGATACACTGCGCACCAGTATCAACTAAGGCATCGTATTTTTGTGGCTCTGATGCCCCAGGCCATCGGATCCACACTGTCCAGAAAATCCGGTTTTCCCGTGCCTCTCCCTGGCTAGAGGCAGGGCCCCTCTAACCCTGGGCATACATGGTAGAGGTTCCTTCCAGGGGATCTGACGGATCATACTCAGCAGCTCAGTCATGGAAGGTTGGGGCTACCTTCACTTTACTGAGTTCCCTCGATTAGTGTTTCCCTCCTTGAGCTGATGCACCCGTGCTGCCAGGACAGAAGTGGGTTTCCCATCCCACCTTCCCATGTCTGCCCCATGGTCACACAGAAAGAACCACAGGTCAGCCCGTGGGCTGTACCCTCTCTCTCTAGCTGGGGAACGTTGGGCTCTGACTCTGGGGCCTGTGACTCACACTGGTGCAATGTGGGAACTGTTCCTCCTCACCTCCTCCCTCATCTCCCTCATCTCCTCTCTGAGTTCTTGGACCACGGCAGAGACATGAGCCTGCATTGGGCCATTGATCACACTCTCATAATTTCTAAGCTTGTTGCCAACAGAACCCACTGTCTCTCGTTTGTTGTTGGCATTAATCGTTGCAATGAAGGCGGTGTATTGAGCTGGCCCCAGATTTGCCAGACTCCACAACATTTGCCCTGTGCACCTGACCTTGTCGGGGTCATTATCATGCTGTCCATCCCTCCCAAAGAGTACCTCCTATACTGCCACTTCTCTCAGCTGTTGGATCCCTTCCTCAAGAATCTTCCAGCGCATTCTATGGTGCTGGGACTGCATTCTCTCCCTGTGGACAAACCTCTCTCTGACACTCATTAAAAGCTGCCCCCAGAGGGAAAGGGACCCTGGCTCCCGTAAAAAAAATCAGATTCATACCTGAGTCCTGAGTCAAGGGTCGCAAATTCCTTGCCTCACCACCATCCAGCTGGACACCTGTACCCATAAGATCTCAGACCTGAAGTAGCCAGGTTGTATAAGCCTCACATCCCCATCATACAATGTCTTTGTGCAGATTACAGAAACTTTCGTATGTCAGGGACTCGGTGATGATTGCAACCTCTGGCTCCCCTGTGGGTTGTGAGGGCCCTCCCCTATCTGGGTGCTCTGATTTCATCTTAGATCTCCTTGTTTCTACAGGGGCAACTGCTGCTGGCTGTGACTGCCTTTGCAGTTCAGCTGGAACCTGGACAGTTGTAACATCTGTGGGTTCCACTGCTGCACCATCCGACTCTCCCTCTTCAAGGCAGGGGGAGGGCTTCTCACCAGCTGGGGAAGTGTATTCTTTCAGCATTTTGTGCATCTCCTTCACCAACCCCCCCACCCAATCTGCGTAGTTCACATCTGGGGTGGGCTGTGGGGCAGGGCCAGGCTCTGGGGCAGCAGCATCCCTAGACTCTGGTGGCATATTAGGTTTTGGGGTAGGTGTCAGCGTGGTTATCCAGGTTAGTCTCCCTTTCTCTCTAAATGCTAAATAGAACAGGCCTATTAGCAACACCAGCCACTGTATGATATCATTAATAATTAGAGTGGATCTGAACCTGCACATCCAGGTTCTGACTGTGGCTCCGTTCCTCTCTCTTCCAGCCCTTCAAGCCCTGAGTGAAAACAACAGCCCCTCCTGCATAAGCATCTTATTTGGGGGGATGTTCAAGGGAAGAGCTGCAGAACTACTTTCATCTGCTGGCTCAGAAGAACCAGTGTCTCTTTAAGACCTCCAGATCCCTTGGAAGGTGAGACCACCTGAGACCAGAGGAGACCAGCTGGAGCTCCAGGCACAGCTGATGATTGGCACAGCTGAGCATGTGGGAAGCTCCCATAGCTCCTGCCTTCTCCCTCCCTGTTGACAGCTCCTTCCCTCCTGCCCTCAGACCCTGCCTGTGGTAGTTGGTGTTTTATAGTTGTTTTAATGTAAAAGTTAGATTTTTTATGTTAGTCAGTTATAACGGTTTCTCCCATGTACCTCATTTTGTTCCCCCTAATGGTTCAGTCCTAAGTTGTTTACCACAAAATTTTCCTGCCACTTGTCTGCCCATCAGTGTGTCAGTCTCCCTGCTCCTCCCCTCATTCCCTTATAAGCCCTTGTCAATCTCAGTTGTACTACTCCTTATTTTTGTCAGTCTCTGTAGTCACTCCCCTTGTATTCTCGAATGTTCTGCGTCAGTTAGCTATGTCTCAAAGGTTGATTGCTTTGTGAGGCTTCTTCCCTCCCCTGAATGATCCTTATTGAAGTTGCTAAGTGATCTGTTCCTCCCCTAAGATACCCTCATTGGATGAGAGTTGTATCCACCCCTTGTACCATCCCCTTTTTAAAAATGCTAGTCGGAGCCATTTTGTTTGTGACTTGCACCTGATCCCTTTTGGGAATAAACCTTCCTTGGAAACTGAGACAAGTGATCCTTCCTTGTTTCCTTCGCCTCTGATTTCTCGTGCCGTGCTCCTGCTGTGTCACCCACGATGTAGCGATTGCCGCCACCCTAGACGGTCTTAGCAGAGATCGGGGGCGGCCACTGTTGTCTGTGCCCTCAGGCACCAAGGGTGTGCCAGCCAGAGAACCTCCATCCCGTGGCTGCAGAGCGCTTCCACACCTGCCCGTCCCCTTTCTTCCCTCCCAGCTCATCCCTTTGCTTTGCCTTCCATTAATAAACAGTTTGGCTTCTTCGCTTTACCTGCATCTCTGTGAAGCTGGAGTGATGCAAATCCAGAAATCCTGGGACACTCAGGCCCCTGCTGCCGTTCTCTCCCACGCCGTGTTTTGTGCACAGACACAGAGGAATGAGGGCAGATCAGGCTGGAAAGGTCCCTGTGCTGAAGGAGCAGTTCCACAACACTGTGCAGTTCCAGATCTTGCTGAGCACCCTGGAGCCCCTGAACACTGGAAGAGCCAACCCGAGGATACTCTGAACCCAGCTGTGAGGGATTCCATGGCAAGCATCCATGGAGGGCAAAGGAGCTTGGAATGCTGGAAGTTTTCAAGAACAGCTTCCTGAGAGCACAGCAGTGCTCCATCCCTGCACAGGATGAGGAAGAGGGCAGAACCAGAGACCATCCAGGCTTAGCAGGGAGCTCTGGGTGTGCCTAAGGGCAAATGAAGCAGCAGCACGGTGCCTGAGACTCGGACACGCGGCCGTGCCGGTGCCCGGAGCGCTGTCAGGCAGTGCCAGGATCCCGGCTGTGGTTCTGGTCCCCACAAGTGAGGAATGGCAGCCCCAGGCTCAGAGCCAGTCAGAAAGCCAACCAAGGGAGAGCAGAGGGAGTGCACCCTTCCAGTCTCTCTTGGGCATGGCCGCAAATCAACCCCTGCTGCTTCTTCCTCCGCCTGTGTTTGGGCTGTGATGGTGGCAGAGCCAGCCAGGTTGTGCTCTGTGTTCCAAAGCCTGTTGGGAGCGGGCATGAAAAGCGCTGTCTGCACAGCAGAGAGTCCTGGAAGGTGCTGGCAAGAGCATCCTGTGGGGACAGGACCCTGGGCTCTGGCTGGGAACAGCCTGGTTTTGGTGCTGTGAGCACAGGCAGGAGCTGAGGCAGGGGAAGAGGCAGCGGGCAGCTTGTGTTTGTAGAGGGCCTGGGGCTGCACCTCTGAACCTGCACGTGGACACACACTTGGGGGAATACGAGCTGGAGCTGGAGTGCCTGTCCTGAAAGGACCTGGAGTCATTCAGCCTTGCCAGCTTTGCTTAAGGGTGTGTTGGTGTTCCCCAGGAAAGCCACACATTTGGGGAAATGCCTTTGGAGGAAAGGGGCTTGCTTCTCAAGGAAAGTGCTTCCCAGGGAGCTCTCAATGAGGCAGGTGTGAGTGTCCCCCTTTGGCTCTCTGTGCTCCTTTCAGTCCTTGAGTCCCCTTGCACTTGGCAGAGGAGCAGGGAGAAGGCTGTGAAGAGCAGGTTTGGCATCCACCTGGACCTGCGGAAACCAAGCCAAGCACCTGCAGCAGGGTGTGTTCCCCCCCTTTGGACAGAGGGTGAGCAGGAGCATCTCTGTCCAGCCATGAGCCCCAAAGCTCTCTGTGAGAGCTGTCAATTAAAAGGCCTTTGCACACACACTTTTCACATCTTTCCTGGCTGCTGTGTTTCAACTCTTGGCAAAATGCATTTGCCTCCTGCTTGGTGGGAGCTGCTGTGGCCCAGGGCCAGCACAGAGCTGAGCTGTGTGGGCCAGGCAGCGTGGAGAGCCTTGGCTGATCTTGGTGTGTCCCTGGCCTCAGAAAAGGCCTCCCAAGGTGTCCTGCTCATTGGCTCTCCCTGTGCATCTTGGAGAGAACAAGGTGGGCATTTCTGGCAGCTGGGCATCAGCAGCCTCAAAATGGGGGCGTGTGGTGGAGTGAGCCCAGCTGAGATCCCCTGAGAGGAGCCCAGTGCTACTTGCTCCTCTCTGCTGACCCAGGAGCGTTTGTCTGCTTTCGGGATGGCCCTGGCTGTGTCAGGGCTGCTGCGTGGACACGAGACAGCCGCTCCTGTCCCGCTGGGTCCCAGCAGTGCCTGGCAGCAGCCCTGCATCCACATCAGGATGCTGGCCAAGAGAGGTCCTAGGAGCTGAGGCAGCTGATTTGAAGCTTTTGCAGATACACACAGGGCATGGCCAGCAGTGTTCCCTCGGGATATAGCAGTCCTGAGGCGCCTCCCCAGAGCTGCCTGATGCTGCCCACTCCTTGTGGCACCAGTTGCTTTCCTGTGGGATGTTCTACCTCCCCCAAGAGTGAAGAGGGAGCTGGAGAAAGAGCTGGCCAGGCTGCTCTGGATCCTTTCCCAGCAGCCCTGGCTGAGTGGAGCAGTCCGAGCTGAGCGCAGAGGTGCCCATGGAACAGCCGTGCCCAGGAAGGCTCGCTGGGAAGGGTGATCCAGGAACCACAGGCCTGGCAGCCTGAGCTGCCACCGGGGAAGGCCTTGGAGCAGATCCTCCTGAGTGCCAGCCCACGGCACGTGCAGGGAACCAGGGCGTATGCTGGAGGCTGGGAAAGTTCTGCAGAGGGACAGGCACAGCTGGGGCTCCTGCTGGGCTGTTGAGGGCTTCTGTGTGGGATTTTGGGGGGTAGGTGTTGGTGGGGTGTTGGGGAAGGAGTTGTCTGGAAGGTGAGAGGTCTGGGCTGGAATTTGAGTCAGTTTGAAGGCAGCATCTATGCTTTGGCACAGCTTTGCTGATGGAGGGCAGAAAGAATATCTGTGACTATTTCTATTCATGGTCCTGTTTCCCCTGCAGGGAACAAGAGGGGAGAGCTGTACTTTATTGGCCACTTAGATATCTGTACTGGGGGAGGATCAGCCCTTTTGCCATCTACTCATTTGTTTGGTTTACTCTTGTAACACTGAGTGGTCTTTCATTCCTTGAGAGCTTTGATTCCTTAAGAAATCTAGGAGATTATCATTCCTTCATCAAAATCCATTTGCAAATCAAAGAATGGTCTTCTTTTTGGCTCTGTGTAGCGTTATGTTTTCTAAAGTGACATTCAATGGATAAGGCAAATGAGTTGCTGCTTCAGGATGGGACACAAACTTGTAGACCAGTCAGATTCTCAGGCCATCCCAATAAATTTGGGAAGTTTGCAAATTTTGGAACGACTTGAGCTGAGCAGTGGGAAATAAAACTTTCCTGGAGTGAGGATTCCTTAATGCCAGATTCTTCTGTGTCTTCATGGCCAAGATGTTTTTGTGGTGCAGGAAATGACTTCAATGAGAAAATAATTCCAGCATGGAGTAAGAGCTTCTGACAGAGACCAAGTGTTGCCAGCAGTTGCTGCAGGTGCTGCTGCCATCAGCCCCCAATGCACGTGGGCTTTGGCTCCCTGTGGCACAGCAGCCCCCCGGGGGCACAGGTCTCTGGGGCAGGAGACGGGCACCAGCGCTGCCAGGGCTCAGGGGTGGCAGCTCTGCTTGGGCAGGGACTCTGCCACAGCTGCTGCTGTCAGTGCTGCCCGGGCCCCAGGGCTCAGAGCAGCATTCGTGCCCTGGCCCACACATTCCTTGTCTGTGTCACACCCGTGGGTTTGGGATGGCCACCAGCCGGGAGGTGTCCCAAGGAGGCCGTGCCAGCTTCCCTGGAAGGCCCCGTGCCCTTCCCAGCGCGGCTGCGTCGGCAGCCCTGGGGCTCCTTCTGCTGCCCTGAGCCCGCAGAGCAGGGCAGCATTTGCTGATGCTCTGAGCCCTTCCTAAAGATCCTGTGGGGCTGCCTTAGACACCTGGGGCCAGGCATTCTTTCCAGCCTGGGCCACTTTGGCTGGGCTGGGGGCGGCCCCAGGGCAGGCGGCAGTGTGTGCAGGGGCCCTTTGTGACATGCTGCAGCACGGTCACTGTAGCATAGAACGGGTGTCCAAGGGCCCTTTGTGACACGTGGGAAATAGAAGCTTGCCTGGCTGCTGGGAACAGGCAACGGGGCAGAACGGGACAGAGCGGTGCCGTGAGGAGCCCCCGCACAGCGCCCTCGTTCCTGTCCCACCCGGAGCCTTTCCCAGGCGTTTTTCCTGCAGGTGACCTCGAGGCCAGACCACAGGACTTGCTGACCCGTGGTCTCCCTGAGGCTGCTCCCCTGCAGGAGCCTTCGAGGCCAGACCCCAATCCTTGACAGGAGTCTCCTGTCCTTGTGGCAGGAGCCCTTGAGACCGAGTGCAGGATTTGCCGTCCTGCAGCCTTCCTGAGGCTTCTGTCTTGGAGGTGCCTTCCAGGCAGGACTTGGTGACTTGGAGCTTTTGCAAGGCATCTCACCTGCAACTAGGCACAAATCCAGTCAGAGATATGGAGCAGAGACCCCCGAGAGTGCCCAAGCTGGCCTGGGTGGAGGAGGAGGAAGAAGGCCCTGGAGATGCCCCAGCACAGGAGACCGAGGAGGTGGTGCCGTTCCAGCCACCGCAGGAGGGTGAGTGGCAGAGCTGGGCCATAGGGTTGGCGTCTGCAGCCAGCTTGACCCCATGCCATGCCATGCCATGCCATGCCATGCCATGCCATGCCATGCCATCCTATCCCCTGGGGAAATGCCCATGGACAGGACGGAAGAGGGCCTGGGCAGACACCCTGCAGTGGCCGCGCTCCATCCCCTGGGCCATCCCGGGGCTCTCCCTGCCTGGGGGGCGCAGGGCTGGCCTGTGTTCTCCAGCCTCTCCCGCAGCCCCTCAGCTCTGGCTGCGCTCGCTCTTTGCCAGATGCAGCCCTGGAGCGCACACAAGAGCAGGAATCCAGCCGTGGCCTCTTCCGCAGCACAGCCCAGGTACCTGCAGCCACCCCCACCTGGGCTGGGCCTGCTGTCCCTGCTCAGCCCAGCACTGTGTGTGCAGCACTCCATGCAACATCCCCGGCTTCCTGCCCTTCTCCTACAGTTCATCTGCAAATTCATGAGGAGAATGCAGGAGGAAGAGACCATGGCCATGGGCACTGGGCTCAGACCATACTGGCCCATCTTCAAAACCAAGCCCAGCGCTGCCCTCCTGTGTATGCTTGTAGAGGAAGGTTTTTACTATCCAAACCAAGTAAGCAGCCTGTCAGCCGGGTTTGATCCTCCCAGGAATTGCTTGGCCTCCCAAGCCACACATGCTGGTTGCTGTGAGCCTTTGAGGCCACATGGCAGTGCGCTGGGAAGGGAAGCACTTCTCTGGGCAAGCTGGGAACATTGCTCCCCCTGGCAGCTTTCCAAGTCTCCCTGTGCCTTCTCCAGGTGCCTGCCATGGTGAGGTTCATCCACCAGTGGCTCGTGGCCAATGATTGTGCTGAACCCAGGCTGGACGAGGCCCTGCTGGATCTGACGGAAGCACAGCCAGATGACGTAGTCCTGACGCTGCTGCGTGTGGCCCCGTCCTGTGACAGGTATGGGGCCCACCTGCCCAGAAGGCTCAGGCCTCCCCAGCCCATCAGCCTGTACAGCCTGCCGCAGGTGTCTGAGCAACAGAGACTTCCAGGGGCCTCTGGCTGCTGCCTTTCCCAGCCCTGGCACGTCAGCCCCTGAGCCTGCTGCCATGCTCCCTCCCTGCCCCTCAGGGCTCTGTCCCCACAGGCCTGGGCTGCCTGGCTGCTGCTGGCCAGGGCCAGTGGGCAGAGGCAGAGCTGGCAGCCAGCTCAGCTCCCCACGGTGCTGTGTCTGAGACCCCCCCGAGACAGAGCTCTGACCCCCCAGAGCTGCCATGGCCATGTGGAAGACCATCATGGGCTCAGCCAGGATTGCCGAGCTGGCACATCTGATCCTCCTGGATGTGCTGGGGAGCTGGCCAGAGCACAGCACGTGCACCTCCGATGGGGACCAAACGGGTGTCTTTAACCTGGCTGTGAGTTTCTGCAAGTGGCCTTTCCTGGCCCCAAGGCCGCCTCTCCAGCAGCTCTCCATCCTCCTTCCCCCACTGCATCTGCCTGCCTCAGGCGCTGGCCTGAAACCTGGCCCAGGGGCAGCTTCAGGCCCAGCAGGCCCCGTGCTCCCCCTGCCAAGGTCTCTGCAGGCCTCTCCCTGCAACGCTCGAGCCCTGCCACACGGACGCCTGGGCACTGAGCGCTGTCTCAGGGGCCTTTGTCCCTTGCAGGCAACCGTGGTGATGTGGAAGATCCTGCAGGTGCCCTGTCTGCCACGGATATTGAAGGTGTATTTCCCCCGCCTATTTGTGCATCTGCTCTTCCAAGTGTTCTCCAGCACAGAAGAGATGCCAGAGGAGGTCGATGCCTTCTGGAAGGGATGCCAGCAAGAGCACGGCCTTGCCACCAGCCCCAACAGGTGCTCCATCCCACTCCTCCTGTCCCTGCCACGTGGCCTGCCAAGGAGCCAGTGCTGCCAGCGTGACCTGGCCTTTGCTGTGCACACAGGTTTGCAGTGCGCACCCTGAAGTCCCTGCTCTGCCTTCTCCACTGTGAGGATGTGGTGGTGGCAATGGAACGCAGGTGTGGCTGGGACACGCTGCTCTCTCTTGACACCCACCACTGTGCTGTGGCTCTGCTGGCCAGGTGAGAGCCCCTTCTCCCCACGGCCTCTGACATTTGTGCTCTGTGCCCGGGTTGTCCTGCAAAGTTTCCTTGGTCATGGGCCTTGTCACTGCAGGACAGCCAAGCAGACTGGAAAAGGCTGGGAGAGGAGGGTGCCCATGAGAAAGCAACTCCCGAGTGGCCCAGATCCCCTTGCTGGAAGGGTGGTAGGGAAAGATGAGAACTCTGTGAGTCACTCCTGGGAGAGATTTGCCCCACTGGCTCAGGGTCTTGTTTCCTTTTTCCTCTTTTTAGAGAAATTTCCCATTCAGCCCTACACTTTTGTTCCGGGATTGCATTTTACCTGCTCACCATGCTCGGCCAAGAGACGCCATACTGGGATTTCCCTGCCCTGGCATTCCTTGTGGAGGTGAGCCTCAAGGCCAGCGCTGCCTCCCAGCTCTCTGCCCTCTCGTAGGCACAGCTGCCAGAACGGTGCCCGTGCCCTGTGCTGCTGCCTGGGCCCAGCCCTGTGCGGTTCCGGGCTCCTGCCGGCCGGCTCCCTGTCACTGCCCTGTGCCTTTCAGGTCCTCGAGTGCCTGGACTTGAGGGAATGCAGTGACAGTGTTGTGCAGATCATGGCACAGAACCTGCAGAGCGAGCACAGGGCCAGGCGTTATTTGGCACTCAGAGGCCTGGTAGTGCTGGGCAAGAATCCCTTGATGGTGAGAAGAGGGCAGTGGCTGAACCCGTGCAGGCAGCGTGGGGCCGGGCAAGGCAGTCGCTTGGCCTTGCCTGGGCTTGGGGCGCTGGGGCAGCTGCTCCCAGCTCTCCTGCCTCCCGCTTCAGCTGCCCCAGTGCTTTGGGACAGGCCTTTGGCCTCTGGGCCCTGCGGCAGCAGACTGGCCTTTCACAAACTTGTGTTCTGCACAGGCTGAAAAAATGGGGAGCCAGACCCAAAGTCTTGTGGAGCTCCTGCAGGAAAATGATAGCCACATGATCAGGATGACCATTCTTCTACTCCGATATTTGCTCCTGGATATTGGGGGTGCCCCAATATCCACCCCCATTGCCCTGCAGCTGGCTGAGGCGCTCCTGCCACTCTTTGACCACGTAAGGCTCTGTGCCCACAGC
Source organism: Molothrus aeneus (assembly GCF_037042795.1). NCBI lineage: Eukaryota > Metazoa > Chordata > Aves > Passeriformes > Icteridae > Molothrus > Molothrus aeneus. The sequence goes on along the minus strand of NW_027098863.1, from coordinate 1,131,111 downwards.
CACGGCCGCTGGCTGCTGCCCGGACACTTGGTGCCCTGTGCAGATGCAGGCCTGTGCCCTGGGGGGCCTGAAGCAGCTGATGCTGAGGTCTTTTGCCCTTCCTCTCCTACAGGATGATATCCGGGTGCAGCTGAGCTCCATGTGTGTCTTTCAAGAGATGCTGGACTTATTAAGAGAAGATGGAAGAAGGGCCCTCAAGTCCCACATGCGCCAGAGCCTGGTCCCACTCTACTTCCACTGCCATGATGAGAATCAGATTGTTGCTGAGGTGAGGACCTGTGGCCACCTGCTGTCCCCCTGGCAGGGGACTGGGCTGCCTCCTGCCCTGGCACCTTGCAGGTTGCAGCCTCCTCCAGGCTGTGGCACTGGGATGCTCCTGTGCCCTGGCCTGTGGGGCCAAGACCGTGTCTCTGCTGCTATCCAGGCCTCCCGGGAAATGCTGCATTCTGCAGCCAGATTCCTGAAGAGGAGGAATCTCGAACAAATGCTCCAGGTGGATCAGACATGGAGATTTGGCGAGTGCTTGGTAAGAGAAGCCGAGAACGCCCAGGCTCAGCCTGGAGAAGGCCCCTGAAGGCGGTGCTCAGTGTGCGGGGCTGGGCAGCTGTGCCCCTGCCCGCTGCTGCAGCCAGAGGCCGCGGGGGCTCTTCTCCAGGCTCCCATGGGCCTGAGCCGGGTGCCCATGGAGCCCCAGCCCGGCAGGGGTTGCGGGCCGGCACCGCGGCTCCCCGGGCAGCAGCCGGCCCTCTGCCCCCTGCCCTCGGGAGCCCTTGGCCAGCGGCTGCTGGCCGCGCCTCAGGGCTGTGCGGCCAGGGGAGGCCGGGGCTGGGCACAGGCAGCGCCCGGCCCAGGGGCTGAGCCTGCACCAACCCTTCCCTCCTGCCGCTCTCTGCAGCTGGCAGAGGACAGGAGCCGAGCGGCCGAGCACCTGCACCGGGCACTGCGCTACCTTCAGAGCCCACAGGAGCCCCTGCGAGAGGCGGCCATCAGGTTCATGGGTGAGCCACGAGCCCGCGCTTCCTCCCCGGCTCGCTGCAGCTCGGCCCCGGCCCCGCCTGCTGCGCTGGCAGCGCCAGCCGGGCCTGGCGCCATGGAGCCCTGCCTGGGCTGGGCATTGCTGCTGCCGCCCTCTGGCCGCCGTGCCCTGGGGCGGCAGCGTGCCCCAAGGGCCGGGCTGAGCCCTGCCGGGCCAGCAGCCCGTGTGGCCACAGCGCCGGCAGCGGCGCTGGCAGGGAGCTGTGCCGCTGGCACCGTGACAGGCTCTGTGTTCACAGGCATGGCCGGGCGGCACCTGAGGGGGCAGCAGCAAGAGCTGCAGCTGATCTGCACTGGTGAGTGAGGCCAGCGGGCTGGCAGCAGGGGCTGCCAGGGGGAGAGCTGCAAGCCCTGCCCCGGCTGCAGAGGGCTCTGCTCCTGGGGGTAGAGCACACTGAGATTTCAGGGCCACGTGGGCCATTGGTGGCCAGCAGCTTCGGGCTGATCCCCTTGCTCCCTGCTCCCTCCTGGCCATGGCAAGAGCCGGCTGGGATGGACCTGGCAGGGGGCTCTCCTCAGCTCCCCGCAGATCCGGCATCTGACCATGGCTCTGTTCCTCTCTCTTGCAGCCCTGGAACGCCTGACGGAGGACATGAGCAGTGCCGTGTCAGAGCTGGCACTTGAAACACTGCATGTCCTCCGAGCAACAGGCAGTGGGCGATATTCCATCTTCCAGAGGCTGCACGACCAGCTGCACAGGGCATGGATCACTCGGCCTCGTCTGTCACGGCTCAGCTGGCTGCACTGCTGGAGCTCTGAGGACAGTTGATCCGGGAGGCTCTCTTTGCTGGGGCAGCCTGAGCCAGTGGGGATTTTTACTTTTCTTTAAGCTTTTTCTTTTCTTCCATTCTATCTTTTACCCGACATAAATATATACCATGTTATAATATATGTGGAAGGGGCTAACAGCGGGCCTGTTAGCTAAAGGAGCGAGAAGAAGCTGAGAAGTAAGAAGAAACTGATAAGGAGCTCTCTCCAAGGCTGTAGCCAAGGAGACCGAGGGAAGAAAGATAGAAGAACTTTGCAGCTGGATGAAACATTTTTAGAAAGTTAATTAAGTCACCATAACTTTTCACCAATAGTATTATGTTGATTTATTGTGGCCAATAGTAAAGATAGAAGAAGGATAAACAATTGGAAAGTGTATAAAAAGCAGCCATATTCAATAATAAAGTGTTGCCAACTGAGACTGCTTGTGGTCTCTGCTTTATGTCGTGACCGCCTCGACAGCGACATTTGGTGATCCCCGACGTGATAAAAAGTCGGTGGGGGCCCATAAGAGGTCCTAGCAACTGGCAACCGTGACCCACTGGGACGTAGTGGGGGAGGCGGCGTTGGTGTAGCTGAGAGTGGCAGGTGGAAGCCACAGGGAGGTCCGGACCTGATTTTCTCCTATCAAGACACCTGGAAGAAGGTGAGCCACCAACTAGTAATAATGGGACATAATTTAACTAAAGAGGAAGAAAATGTTCTGGCTACATGGAAAGTTTTGTTAAGAAATAAGGGAATTAATACGTCAGACTATGCCCTTCGAAATATACTGCTGTGGGCTAAATCTCAGAATTTTGGCACTGATCCCCACACAGCTTTTAGTGTTAAGGCATGGAAAAAAGTCGGGGACAGACTGTGGGAAGTCATCCGAAAGGGAGATAAAACGGTTGTCGATCTAGCAGTTACTTGGGAATCGCTCTTTGAGGCATTAAAGGAATGGAAAACAGAGCGAGAACAAGCAGAGCGGGATGCGGTCGAAGAGTTGGGGCTGATAACAGAACCTGATGGGGGGGATGAGGCAGAGGGGGCCTCTGATGGGGAACTTGAAGAAAGTCCGGGTGCCATGCAAGTTACCTGGCAAGCTGCCAAAGCTTCCGGGAAAGCTGCCAGAGCTTCTGGGCAAGCTGCCAAAGCATCCGGGAAGGCTGCCAAAGCTTCCGGGAAAGGTGCCAGAGCTTCTGGGAAAGCTGCCAAGGCTTCTGGGAAAGCTGCCAAAACTTCTGGGCAACCTGCAGTAGCATCCTCTTATCAGACCCCTAAACCTCTCTATCTCACACCTGCACAGCAGCTCGCAATGGTGCCTGTATATACTACACCGCTACGCCAGTTAGCTGAAATATCTTTAGCAGAGAGACAAACCCAGCCATCTGCCCCCCTGCTTCCCTCCGCTCTAGTCCAGCCGTCCGCCCCCCCGCTCCCGTCTGAGCAGTTTGAACAACCTGCAAGGCCGTATCCTCCGTTACCTGACAGTGACAGCAGCAGCGAAGCAAGTGATGAGTCGCCTGCAGTAACATCTGAGTTGGGGCAAGGAGCTCTGGTCTCTTTACCTCCAAAGAGCTCTAGCCTTGCTGCCCCATGGACTTTGCCTCCATGTCAAGTAACTGTGCTTCCTCGACACCCTCAGGAGTTTTGGGAATTTGTTAGGAGGAAAGCAGTTGAAGAAAAGAATTGGGACACCGTAGAAAGGTTAGGTGCTCCAAGAGTACCTCAGGAGAACAGTGCCAATGCAAATGTTGCTTGTGATAACCCTATGGCTTTTCCAGTCTTTAAAGCAGCTCCTGGAGCAGGGCAGGATGACAGTCATCACGTCTTTGCCTGGAGGGTTGTGCAAGACCTCCAATCGAAAGTGGCTCAGTACGGTATTAATTCCTCAGAGGTAATGCAATTAATACGTGTGATTAATGCAGATTTGCTTTCACCTTACGACATTGCGCATCTTGCTACAATTCTATTCCAGCCAGTACAATACGGTGTATTTCAAGAAACTTGGAGGCGCGCAGCTGAACGCACCGCTTTAACAAATATGCAGTTGCCTCAACACGACCCTCGTCATGCTGTGGGTGTTGATGCCCTACTGGGCACTGGGCCTTTTGCCAATCCAGATTTACAGGCAAGGTGGGATCCTTCGATTTTGGCACAAGCTCAACAAATTGGCATGAGTGCCTTAACTAAAACAATGGAAATGGCAGCTCCAAAACAGAAATATGTCACTATACAGCAAGGGACGAGAGAACCATTTTTGCAATTTGCAGAAAAACTTGCTGCAGCTATTGAGAAACAGGTAGAAGATGAAACTTTGCGAGACAAATTGTGCATACAATTGGCTAAAGAAAATGCAAACCCAGATTGCAGAAAGATTATTGATACTTTACCTGGGGAACCCACCTTGTCTGAAATGGTTACTGCTTGCTCAAAAGTTGGTTCAGTCGAGCATAAAATGGCAGCTCTTGCTGCAGTGCTAAGACCTTCAGCAAAATGTTATAATTGTGGACAACAAGGGCATGTAAGATCACAGTGTACCACAGTGTCAAATGTTGTCCGGAAAACAACATTTAAGCCAAGTGCAAGCAGCGATGTTGTGTGCAATCGCTGTGCTAAACTTGGGCACTATGCTAAACAGTGCAGGAGTAAATATCACGCAAATGGTCAGCTATTGCCGGGAAACCCAAAGAGGAGCGCGAAGGGGCGCGTGGGGAAACAAATACCCCAACAACAACAACTACCACAACAGCAAATGCGGGCCTTCCCAGCACTGCAAAGCTACCCATTTGCGAGCAATACTCAGGGGCAACAAGCGGGTCCGCAGGGATTGATATACCCACCGCTGACACAGTAACCATTCTGACAAAAGAAATATGTAAAGTGCCCCTTGATGCCTATGGTCCGATAGGACGGGGATTGAGTGCATTTTTAATAGGGAGGTCAAGTACTACACTTAGAGGTATTCATGTGCATCTAGGGCTTATTGATGCCGATTATTTAGGACAGATTCATGCCATGGTATCCATCGATGACCCTCCTGTCACTATTCAGAAAGGAACCTGCATTGCTCAAATTGTACCTTTTGTGAGTTTTGTTCCAAATACAGTGGACCGAAGTCGCGGCGCAGGAAGTTTTGGATCAACAGGAGTACCTCGAGTGTTCTGGACTGAGAAAGTAACGGAGAGCCGTCCAGAAAAGACATGCATCCTCACTGCCAGTGGATGTCATCCAGGAACTATATCAGTAACAGGTTTGATTGACACTGGAGCAGATGTCACAATACTCTCGCGACTTTGCTGGCCTCAATCGTGGCCTCTCACTCATGCAAGTTTTGGACTCCTGGGGTTGGGTGGTGCTACAACAGGTGGCCTGTCAGCCATTGTAATTAATGTGAAACATCCTGATGGCCAACAAGCTAACATCAGACCCTATGTTGCCGATGCTCCTCAGAGTTTATGGGGACGAGATTGCTTATCTCAATGGGGTGTCAAAATTACTACGGATTTTTAATGGGGGCCACTGTGATGCAGGGCAATGAACGTCCAGTTGTAGCCCTGACATGGTTGACAGATAAACCTGTCTGGGTTCGCCAGTGGCCCCTTACTACTGAAAAGCTTACTGCCCTGCAAGAATTAGTCACAGAACAATTGCAAGCAGGACATATCGAGGAATCATTCAGTCCCTGGAATACCCCTGTTTTTGTAATAAAAAAGAAATCGGGAAAATGGAGACTTTTACATGATTTACGGCAGATAAATGCTGTAATAGCAACAATGGGAGCTTTACAACCAGGCCTTCCGACACCCACAATGATTCCACAGGAATGGCAAGTAGTTGTCATTGATCTGAAAGATTGTTTCTTCACTATTCCATTGGCTGAGCAGGACAAAGAAAAATTCGCTTTCACTGTGCCTTCTATAAATCATGCGGAACCCGATAAAAGATATCAATGGAAGGTACTTCCCCAAGGCATGAAAAATTCGCCAACTATTTGTCAATGGTTTGTGGCACAGGCCTTGTCAAAAGTGCGGGAGCAATTTAAAAATTGCTACTGTTATCACTACATGGATGATATCTTGTTGGCATCTGACAACAAACAACAGTTATCAGCTCTTAAACAATGTGCTGTGACAAATTTGAAGGCTTTTGGCCTGATCATTGCTCCAGAGAAAGTGCAGGAACACATGCCTTGGAAATATCTAGGTATGTTGGTGACCAACACTCAAGTTATGCCTCAACCTGTAAAGTTAGACATGGATGTTAAAACTGCTACTGATGTACAGAAATTGGTTGGTTTGATAGGTTGGATTCGATCATATTTAGGTATAACTAATCATCAGAGTGCTCAAGCTTTACAGCAGCAATTCAAATTGTCTTCTGGTGAAGCAAAATCAATCCTTTCTTCTTGTCCTGACTGTCACATGACTCATGTCACTCAGTATTATGGTACCAACCCTAGGGGCCTTTCTGCGTTAGAAGAATGGCAAACTGATGTTACTAAAATACCAGAATTTGGTCGCTTTAAGTATGTTCATGTTACAGTTGATACTTTTTCTCATGCAATGGTTGCTTCAGCATTCACAGGAGAAAAAACTCGTGATGCTATTCGTCATTTTTATCATGCCTTTTCTATTCTAGGTGTTCCGTGTCACGTAAAAACAGATAACGGCCCAGCATATGCTTCACAGAAAATGCAAGCATTCTTTCGTGCTTGGGGCATTGAGCATTCTACAGGCATTCCACATGTCCCCACGGGCCAAGCAATTATTGAAAGAGCTCACGGACTTCTTAAACGTCAGGTTCAAAAACAAAAAGGGGGAATGCAACAGGAGTCACCTCAAGTGAGATTAGATAAAGCTGTTTATGTGTTAAACTTTTTGCATCCCCTACCTGATTCACAGTTATCTCCAATCTTTTACCATTTTTCTTCTTTGAATTCTAAGCAACCAGATTTCCGTAGAAATGTTAAGGTATGGGTTAAGGATTTGATTACTGGTATATGGTCTGGCCCAGTGGAACTGATAACCTGGGGGAGGGGTTATGCTTGTGTTTTGACAGATAATGGTCCTCGATGGGTTCCTGCTCGCTGTGTTAAACCTTACCTAGAACGTGCAGGAAAGGACAGGATGGATGGTTCCGCAGTTGAAGCAGAACGTGCGGATGACACCGGCTAAGACCATATATCAGTACTCAAAGATGGATGAAGGACAGGAATGATTGTATTAAGAGTGGGAATTTTGTTGATGGTTGTGATTGTGGGTTTTGTGTGTCCCCTCTCTGCTGGGATTTTTGCAAAGGGCCCTGCAAAAATCCATAGCAGCTGTATTTACAGTCCAAAAACAAAAAGGGGGAATTGTGGAAGGGGCTAACAGCGGGCCTGTTAGCTAAAGGAGCGAGAAGAAGCTGAGAAGTAAGAAGAAACTGATAAGGAGCTCTCTCCAAGGCTGTAGCCAAGGAGACCGAGGGAAGAAAGATAGAAGAACTTTGCAGCTGGATGAAACATTTTTAGAAAGTTAATTAAGTCACCATAACTTTTCACCAATAGTATTATGTTGATTTATTGTGGCCAATAGTAAAGATAGAAGAAGGATAAACAATTGGAAAGTGTATAAAAAGCAGCCATATTCAATAATAAAGTGTTGCCAACTGAGACTGCTTGTGGTCTCTGCTTTATGTCGTGACCGCCTCGACAGCGACAAATATACACACTCTCAGGAGATTTTCTTTGCTGCCCAGGGTCCGTAGGGCATAGGGAAACTGGAGAAAAGCGTGCTTCTACTTAGCATGCTGCCCATGCATGCAGTGCTGCAGGGAAAATGGCCAGAAGCCCCTTGGCCTGTGGTGGTTCTGCTGAAGCCTTTGTGCTGCCCACAGAGCGGCTGGGCGGGGGCCGGAGCTGCGGGGATCCCTGCCAGAGCGGTGCCTGGAGATGGCCACAAGCCCTGTGCCAGGCAGGAAGCACCATCCGTGCCCTCCTGCCCGTCTGCTGCTGGCTGCCTTGCTGAGGGCTCCCAGGTGCCTCTGGCTGGGGCTGCTCTGGAGCTGCTGTGGGGCTGCGGTGCTGCTGCCGGGCAGCTTGGCCGGGCTGGGGCAGGGCCTGAGGGGCTGGGGCGCTGGCAAGCCCTGAGCAATGGGGCTGTCAGAGGCCACAAGCAGCCCCCTGGCAGCCGCCTTGTTCCTGCCAGAGTTGACTTGCAAGAGGGATCCCGGGAACTCTGCAACTAACAGCATCAGTGTTGTTGGAAAGCCAAATGCAGGGAAATCCCAGACCTTTGGTCTTGTCAGCAAAGCTTAGAATTAAACCCAGGATTTGATCTGAGACCTTGGAAAGGGCTTCCGAACTCAGGTGCTAGAAGCCAGAATGCGGATTTCTAGTTTCTAGCAGAGACACGGGGAATAAAGTTGAAGTGGAGGAATGTTTAGAGTTTTAGAGTTCCAGATCTAGAAAAAATCAAAGTAGTTACAACAGTAAATAAGAAGTTTAGGATGCAGTGCTGTAGGTTTTTTGCGTCATGGCATGATTGGCTAAGGAAGCTTCCACTGTAGCATGATGTGGGAAGCCAGGAAATTCCTCGGGCTGCCCTGCAGGACTCGAGACCCTGTCAGAGGGCTCAGAGACCTTGGCACAGAGCCCAAGACCCCTGTGCCTTTGATTTAGCCCTTGGAAAAAACAATTCCCAACCTTGTATGAAGAATGACAAGCCACAAAATGAAAGGGAATTTATCACAGAGTGGAAAAATAGATTTTGGGGCTTTTTAGAATGGGGCTTCAGGGGGCAAGATGGAGGAATCTGGGCATGTCCAGACTTCCTCCTTCTTCTTCTTCTTGGCTTCCGTCTTCTGCTGTGATGTTGGCACTTTTAGATTGGTTACGAGTAGAAGCTCACTGTCTAACGTAGATGATAGGTATGGGAAAGTAATTGTAAATATTGTACAGGTAGTTGTTTTTAGTATAAAAAGATAACACCGCCCCGGGGGAGGCAGAGTGCCTTAGACTGTCTTGCTGAGCAGACCTCGGCAGGACAGGAGAAAGAATTTTATAGATAAGATACAATCAACAACCTTGAGACCGAGAAATGAAGAGCTCTTACTCCTTCTTCGACCACCGGGCTGGGAAAAGAGACTTTCTAACTTATCTCGGGGTCACTCTGACCAGCTAGAGACCCCGAGAGCATGAGCCCGTAAGAGGAAATATTGAAGGATTGGCTCCAAAACATAAATATCCTTGTTGGCCGCGTCTTCTTGGCCAAGAAATCCTTCAAAGCTCTTGGAACTACAAGTCTTGCGGCCCTGTGAGCCATGCGGTGGAGATGGGAGCCAAACTCACCCTTCCTGTCTATGTAGAAGAGAAGAAAAAGCAATGGCATCATCTAAAAAATTCAGAGGTCTGCTCTCTAGCTCATTCCAAACACCTTCAACTCCCCCAAAGTGTGATTTAGCTACAAATAGATGACAGGGACTTTTAGTGCTGCCTCTTTGACTCCAGAGCAGCTGCTTCAGAATCTTTCCCATAAGCCTGTGTAGTTGTGTGCCAGCAAGGTCTCCTTTGAAGAAACTTTCCCAACTGACTTGCATGGAGGTTTCTTGAAGGGTGTTTGAGGAGAAAGGCTCCCAGCAGAGGTCTGGGCTTTGGCCTAGCTGTGTCCCCTGCTGATTGTGAAGTGTGCCATCAGCTGCAGGGCTTTCTGGGCTAAAAATATCATCAAGTCACTCGGACGTGCTCTTTTTGGCCTCTAAAAGCTGGACCCAATTTTGGGGCAATTTTGGAGACCTCATCTATGGGTGGATGGAGCACCTAGGATTTTCCCAGTTGCTGGGAATGGTTCTCCAGGTCCCTGGAGTATCCAGGGCCCTGGTAAGTTCCAGCTCCACACATGCCTTGGCAATGAGAAGCAGAGAAACCCAGACCTTTTTGTGCTGCCTCTGTCACTGCACAGGGGCCATGGGATGGGCACACGCAGCCCTTGTGCTGGAGCCGAGCTGCTCTGCCCAGCACTGGTGGCCGCCATCCAAGCTGGTTTTGCTTGTCCTGGTTCCCTGACAGCTGGGGCCCTGTGCAGAGCCCTGAGAGCCTGGTCTCCCCCCAGGGAAGGAGCAGGAGCCCCTGGAGAAGCTGTACCGGGTGGGGATGCTGCTGCTGCTGCTGCTGCTGCTGCTGCTGCTGCTGCTGCTGCTGGAGACAGCCAGGATGACATCAAGGATGACAAGCTCTTCCTCAGCCTGGCCACTGGAGGCTGAAGGTGATGGACTTTGATTCTGGCACCTTCTTCAAAGCCAAACTCCACAGGGAATTTGCAGATGAGTCCCCAGCCGGGGAAATGCTGCCAGATTTGGACATGGCCCAGCCCGGCTGGGAAGCAAAGGTTCCCCCTTTGCTGGGGCAGATGCAACTCATCCTTCAGTCGCTGCCCAGCTGCTTTTTGGCAGGGCTGCGGGGATGGGCTGGGCTGGGTACGAAATGGGAGTGGGCTCCTGGCCCTGCCAACAGCCCCCAGCACCCACCGTGCCCCGGGCTGGGGCTGGGGCTGGGGCTGGGGCAGCCAGCCCGACACAAACAAAGCCCCATGGTGGGAGCAGAGGTGGGACTCCAGAACCTGTGCAGGGGCTGCTTTGCTTTGCAGGCAAGGAAGGGCTTGGGCTGCTCAGCTGCCCTTGTTTGCTTTGGGATCACCGTGATTTTGGGGGCAGTGCAGGGGGGAAGAGAGAAAGTGTGGGCTTCCCTAAGCCATGGCTGGGTTTTTCCCTACCATGTAGGAGTTGGGCCTTCCTCAAGGTCCTGACAGAGATAGGAGTTTTTACCGTTTTTCTTGCTTTCCCTTTTTGCATCTAATCTCTTTTCAATAATGTGTTGTTTGTTTTTCCAGAGGAAGCATTCCAGGTGGTCCAGTGTGGACGGGGAAGTGCTTGGGAGCAGCTGTGGCGTGGATGGGCCGTGCCCTTGGAGAAGGCTGAGGCCATGGTTTGGGAGCAGCTTTTCTTCCAGCCGTGGCTGGCGTGAGGTGGGTTCCTGTGTGCTTGGCAGGGGGGGATCAGAGCTTTTGGGAGAGGGCAGCGAGCACAGGAGCATCCTGCTCTGAGCAGCTGCTGAGGGCTGGATGTGCCGTGGCTGGCTGCAGGCTGGGCACATGTCCTGCCCTCCTGCTCTGCTGCCAAAGGCAGCAGGGATGGGCAGCTCTGGGCACATCTCTGGGTACAGCCAGCACGGCCTGGGCACCGCAGGCCTTGGCACAAGGGCACAGGAGCCCTCAGCTGACAGGCGGTTTCTGCTTTCTCTCCTTGCAGCCGGGCTCTGTGGCTGCTGAGGCTGCTCTGGGCTCTGCCAGGGCTCTGCTGGGCTCAGCCCTGGGCCCAGCTTGGCTGGCTCTGCCCTCACATTGCTCTGACAGCTCTGCATCAGACGAGCCCGTTGCGAGCACAGCGCCTGAGCTTTCTGCTTTGGCAGGTGAGTGAGACTCTGCTGCAGGCCCAGAGATTGCAGCTGGGGACACACATCCAATTGGCAAGGACCAAAACACTCGACAGTACCAGCTGAATGCCTGGATCTCCCCAGGATGTTCTGTCTGTCCCATTCTTCCTTCTTGATTGGCTGGAATTGTGCAGTTGCACTTTCTTCCTCCTCTAGAAGTGCCACGAGTGGGCCAAAGCTGGCGAGTGGGCCGTGCTCCTGAGGCAGTGCAGTCTGGAGCTGGTGGATGGAGAATTGCCCTTCTGCACTGCCAAACCAGAGCAAAGAGCTGTCAGTGGGACTTTGTGTCTTCAAGAAATCCCTGACAGTTTCAAAGGGAATGTGCAGCTCATTTCCAGGCTGAGAAGGAAGGGCATCTTCTAAAGGATTTGGCTTTGACAGAGTTTCCATTCCCAGTCCTGCTTGGAGCTGGCAGGGCACAAAGCAATTTCCTCTTGCTTCGAGCACAATTTCAAATAGCAATGTTGGAAACAAAGCCCAAAACCTTTTAAAAGTCTGCTGAGGTCAGTAAGATGGATCCATGCCATCAGCAGTTTTACAATGTAAATAACTGAGTTCTCTTTTTCAAAAGATCATTTACCTCTTAATGCAAAGAATGTAACTTTGCATTTATGTTTTGTTTTTTTCACTAACATTATGTTATGTTTTTTCTCTAACACTTGGATTTTATTCATATCTTCTACGATTTACCTATTTTTTTCCCTTTTCCTTTTTTTTTTCCTTTAAATAGAAAACATGTCCTATCAAAGGAATGTCCTTTGCTCCTGGTTCCCGTGTGGAGCAGCTCCCTTCCTGCTGGCTGAGCTGCTCAGGCAGAGCCCGGCAGTTCCTGGCCCTGCAGGGCTGAGGCTTTTCCCCGTTGCTGGGCACAGACTGATGGAGCAGCACTGCTGAACACGGGCACACAGAGGGACCAGGAGCAGCTGCCTTTGGCCACCTGAGGCTCCAAGTCCCAAACTCTGAGCAGCCAGGGCTGGAAGAGACTGGCAGGATCTGATCCCTGACTCTGGGCCAGGGCTGCACAAATGACCCCACAGCAGCAGCAGCAGCAGCAGCAGCACAGCAGCAGATGGAGCTGACTTTCAGCACAGCCCCTGCCCCTGTTCCCTCCCGTGTGCAGCGGTGTCACAGCAGCCTGAGGCACCTGGGAGCCCCCAGTGCCAGCAGAGACTTGAGATGGCAGCCCTGGTCTCCTGGAGGCTGTGCAAGGAACGGAGCTGGGCACTCCCTGTCCAGGGGGGGCTTGCAGATGGAAAAGGCTGCTGTGCCCAGGCAGCTCCAAGGGCACAGAAAGGAGGCTCTGGAGCACTGGATCTGTGCCAGTGCCACAGTCCTGGGCAGCAGCCAGTGAGCCCTGGGGGAACAGAGGGCACAGCACGAGGGACAGAAGCAGGCAAGGGCAGAGACTGGAGAGAGCCAGAGCCAGGAGCAGGAACAGCTGCTCCATTGCACTCTTGGAGAAAGCTCTGGGCTGGTTCAAAGCACTGAAAGGCGTGAAGGGCAGAGAGGAGGCCACAGCAAACAATGCTCCTGTTTGCACAGCCTCCCCTCTCCGTGTCCCAGAAGGAATTGCATGGACTGTGTTCTTCTCTCCGAGTGGTCTCGTTCAGCATGAGCAGCTCAGCACCAGGAGCTGAAGGAGCTGAAGCCTCCGGCCACAGGAGCTGGGCAAGAGGGAATTTTGGAGCAAAGTAATGCTGCTAAAATAGCCCCAGCTGAATGCAGTGGATAGAATCATGGAATCACAGAATCCTTTCTGTTGGAAAAGCCCTCTGAGCTCACCCAGTGCAGCCGCTCACCCAGCAGTGCCAAGCCCAGCACTAAACCACGTCCCTGAAGTGCCAAGGCCTGGACACCAGCCCTGAGTGAGGCCTGAACAGCAGGCCCTGAGCCCAAGGTGCCCTCTGGATGAACCTTCCAAGCAAAGGTTATCTTTGTATCTGCTCCCTAATGAAATATGCATGGTCATTAGCACTGTGATAGATGTAGCCACTCATTAGTGAAACATGTATTGACCTTTGTGTATTTAGAAGCCAGAAAAGGCCATGAAATCTGACATCTGGCCTTGTTTGGAGCTGAATGGTCAAAGTCACCTCCCTTGGTTCCTCCTGGGGCCCTGGCCAGCCTTTGGGAGGAACCCAAGAGAGGATGAAACCAGATGTTGCCACACTAGAAGTGCTGTCAGTTTGTCCATTCAGCACAGTCAGAGCTGGGCCCTCTCCCAGCGGGGATGGAGCCTCACCTGTGGCTGGAGGCACCTGCAGGAATTGCCAGTGCCCAGGAGTGGCTCTGCAGCCCTTGGCTGTGACAGCTTCCCCAGCTGCTGTGTGGATCTGGAGGATGGTAAAGGCTGAGGGTAACTGGGGCTGGATCTTTCTCAATCACTGCAGGCAATCTTTGGTGGGGATGGTTGGGTGCATTGCTGAGCTGCTCCTGTTGTGATTCTTTGCTGCTTTGAACTGCAGGAAATGACAGTGATTCCTTCAGTTGGTGTCTGTGTCTTTGGTGCTGACCCTGCCCACTGGTAAAACAAAACTGGCCCAGTCTGGCCCGATCACAACAAAATGTCACTTGTTCAATGTAAATGTGAGGAATCAGTGCCATCAGAAATTCCCAGATGGGAAGCCCTTCCCTGGAGTTCCCTGGCTCTGGAGTGGGCTGAGGTTGGAGCCCCGTGGGAGCAGTGGGGCAGTCGGGTAAAAGAGGCTGCAGCCCTGGATGGCTTCAAATGCATCCAAAAATTGCACATGGAAAAGGAAAAGACCTTGTGGGTTTGGGCAGACAAAGATGAATTTGTTAAGAGTACATTGGAAACAGCACCTTCAGAAGGAACAATTATTGTTGGAATGCCCGCACACGGTGCCAGAGAAGAAGGTTTTAATCCTGAGCTCAGATGCATTTGTGCAAGTGAAATATCAATATAATAAATAACTGTATATGTATTTATAGTATAATAAGACCTTCATGTTTATATTTATATATTTATATATATATATGTCTATATCTACATATCTATATCTATATTTCTATATCAATATGTACATATAAAATTATAATAATGTGAAATAGTGCTGACATTACTAATTTGGTATCTTTGGCTGCTCAGGGATGTAACACTAAATACCCTACAGAACAGGATTGGCCAGGACCCTAATGTCAGTGGTCAACTTTGTGAGATTGTATACAGTGAAAAAAGGAGGAAACAAGGAAATTGGCTATTTTTACAGGATTTGCTGATACTGTGATGCAGAGTGCTTTGTCTGTTCCTGTGAAAAATTCAGTGATTAAGCCTGCAGGGTTTTTCATGTGCCAGACTATGCACAAGCTGCAGGATTGGTTGAAAGGGTGAAGGGGTTGTTTAAAAAGCAGTTGAAAAAATGAGGAGATGGGAACCTTTGCCCATGGAGAACCCATCTCCCAGATGTGCCCCATGCCCTTAACAATGGCCCACTGGGGAAATGGAAACCCCCTGGCTGTGCATGGCTGCCCCCAATTTGCAAATCCAACCATGGGCAGTGAGACTTGGGCTGCCTGGGAAATTGTTCTGGCTGTGATGGCCCCTGGCAGGGCCAGCCCAGAGGCTGCAGGGCTGGGCCTTCATGCATTGGAATTAGTTTGGATAAATTCAAAGCAAATGAGAGCTATCAATACTGAAACAGGAATTCAGATTCCTCCAGGGCACTTTGGTTTGATAACTGCTCACTCGAGCTTGGCCTTGCAAAGTGGTCATGTCATGAGAGGAGGAATTATTGTTGCAGATATCAAGGAGAAATAAAAGGAATTGTGTTAAACAATAGTGACCAGGATTGGATTAGTCAACCCCATGACAGGGTAGCACAATTATCAATACTGCAATTTTAAGAAGGATTGTGAAAAAAGGAGCTCCAGCTCCAATCACCGCCGTTTGTGGAGATAAAGGGTTTGGATCCAGCAGCCCTAATAATGGAACCAGAGTGTGGGTCCGGAGGCCAAATGGCCCTCCCGAGGCAGCTGAAGGAGCAGCTCCTGGGAAAGACATCTCTGAGTCCTGAAACCTGGGCAGGAACAATGGGAATGTGCCCCTGCAGCCAAGTGTTCTGTGTGAGAACAAGTAGATCTGACAGGATATTGTTTTACACATCCTGCCAGACCAAATCTCCCTGTTTGCCCCAAGGGCCCCTTTGAGAAATGCTCTGATCCACGGGGCTCCATGGGAAGGATGCTGTGACACTGAGGGACTTGCACAGGAATTCCATCCAGGAGCCCGGGTGCCCCTCAGGGACTGGGACCCGGCCCCTTCCAGCCAGAGGGGAAAGGGCCCCCCCAGGCCTTGTTAGCCACAGACAGCATGGTAAAGCTGAACAGCAAAGGGCTTGGGGGCATTATTCTGGAATTACCATGGTGCCAGCTCCATGGACAACAGAATTCTTGTTCCTAACTCGGATGAGATTGAGAAAAATGGATGAAGAACGGTGTCACTAAAGTACTACTGGTGTCTGTAAGGTGTACCTTGATAGTCAGCCAGAATCTTTGTCTGCCACAAACACCTCTAGTGTTTCACCAAGGGGTTAGTCATCAAAATGTAATGATGAGTTCTGATGGATTGCTGAGCTTCTTTTGTAATTCTTTGCTAATGATGATGTGCTTTGCTGAGCTTATCCTTTTGTAATTCTTTGCAGCTGTGCATGATATAAATGACACAATTCCTTCAGTTGGTGTCTGTGTCTTTGGTAGTGACCCTGCCCACTGGAGAAACAGGGCCCCCTCTTGCCTAAGTGTTACCTGGCAAAGCAGAAACCCTCCCTCCAAAATTCCCCCTTCCTCCTTGTTCCCCCTCTTCATACCCTGAGCATGATGTGCTCTGCTCTGGGCTGTGCCCGGGGTCAGTTGGGGTCACCTGTCCTGGCTGTGTCCCCTGCCAAGCTCCCCCGCAGCCCCAGCCCCTCCCCAGCGTGGCTGGACGAGGGGCAGGACAGGCCTTGGCTGTGCTGCAGCTCAGCAAGAACAAAACCATCTCTGCGTGCTCAGCGCCGTGCTCAGCACCCGGCCCAGCAGTGTCTCAGTGCCAGGGGCTGTGCCCTCAGTGCCTGCCAGGGGTTTCCATGGCAACTGCTAGGCCAGGTGACCCAGGTGTCCCCCCAGTGCCGGTTGCCATGGAA
This sequence comes from Molothrus aeneus, assembly GCF_037042795.1. NCBI lineage: Eukaryota > Metazoa > Chordata > Aves > Passeriformes > Icteridae > Molothrus > Molothrus aeneus. The sequence continues at coordinate 1,114,719 of NW_027098863.1, read as the reverse complement.
ACAGTGCCCAGCCCTGCCCCTTTCTGTCTGGCTGACCTGGTCTTTGGCCCTGGCAGTGCCCTTGGCTGCTGGTTCCTGGTGCCCAAGCGGCCAGCGTGGCACAGGGCAGGTGGCCATGGCACAGCCCCCAGCAAGGGATCCCCTCTGGCCCTGGGCACTGACACCAGCCCTGAGCAAGGTCTGGCTCCGGGCATTGGTTGCCTTGGCACCAATCTAAGGAACGGGTCCCCGTGGCCGTTGCCATGGCACCTGGTGGCACCAACGAGTGTCACTGCAATTGTACCTGGAACAGCCCCGGCACCGCTTTGTCCTCAGGGTTGCCATGGCTGCCCAGGGCAGCAACAGCTCTGCAGGCAAGGGGCCATGGAATCTGGCTGCAGAAATGGCTCCTTGGGCTGGTTTCCAAGGAAACCTGAACTGATGGGGGTTGCCATGGCACCCAAAGCCAGCAGTGGGGTCAGTGCAGTGTCCATGGCAACAGGCCCTTGCAATGGCTCAGTGCAGGCTGGGATGATGATCCACCCTCACAGCTGGCCCAGGGCAGGTCTGGAGTGGTCTCGGTGGCACCTTGGGCTTGGGCACACACTTGAGGAGGATGTCTGTTTTCAATGGGGAACCTCAAAGAGTTTTAGATTGCTTGAAAAACTAAAAGAAGAAAAGCTGCTCTTTGGCTTTGTGCAGCCAGTTCTCTGAGCAAAGCAGGTCCCAGGTGAGTGAGGAGAGACAGGATGGGGTTGGGGAATGTGGAGCAAGGTTGTCCACACTGGGTCAGACCTCAAGGCACAGCTTCTCTGACCTGGCCAGACCTCCTTAGGAGAGTCCCTGGATCAATATCAATCACAGAATGCTGCAATCACATCCTGTGTAATAAGAACAGCAATAGAGACACTCTTTAAAATAGGAATACATATTTCTTAGAAGCTCTTTGAAATATTTCTCCATAACTGTAAAAGGAAATCATCCTGATGAACTGCACGAGAGCAGAGGGAAATCAATGCAGAGCCATGGTTTATCAGGACTTGCTTGATCCTAATGAGCCCCGTTGTTAGCGTTCAAAAACACATAATCACAGAAGTGATTATATGCGGTGCTTTTTATTGAAGAGCTCTGGGAATCGGGGTGATTTCCGCCCAAATCTGATTCCGACCATATATTCAAGGTGTATGTGTTTTATACTCTATCGTTATATAACTTTCATGATAATTATCAAACTTATATTGTTCTATTGTATACACAGATTTCAGCTAAACATAGCCCCCTTTAAATTTCCAACATAGTTTCTCACGATTCTTCTTATGGTTATATAATAATTACATTTAACTACTAAACAATCATCACATCTAACAATTATATCATTTATCATACTGCTTACGCAGGTGCAGTGATCTGAGAAAATACAAGGCCTAATATTTTCAAAGACTATTTTTAACATTTTCCAGGGCTCCACTATCATTCCCCCCTTTGAAAGCATTTTCACTTCACTATAGGTGTAAATGTTTTCACTTGATACAGTCCTTTATTCTTCAATTTATGCTTGATGTTCCTCAAATCCAGGGTTGATGTGGATGCTCTCATGAACTGGAGAACCAGTAGATGGTGGGCGTGGATCTCGAGTCAGTGCCTTTATTGTTTTCTGGTTCCAGGACGTCTTCTTCTGTATCTCTCCCTTTAAGATGCTGTAAACTAACCAAATTGCTAAGAATACAATTAGTAGGATTATCGCACTCTCAATGATAGATTTAACCCATGAACTCACATTCCATCCTAACCCTTTAAAGATTTTTCCTAGCCAGCTTGTCCTTTTGCTCTTCTTGTGCTTCATGCTCTATTTGCTTCAACCGATTGATGTCATATTCTACATCTGCAGTTACATTTGGGATATGAACGCAGCAATGATCAACTTGTCCCTTTAAAAATCCACATACTCCATGCTCTTTCAGGAGTAACAAATCTAAGGCTAATCGATTTTGTAAAGTCATTTTTGTGGTGGCTTGTAATTGTATGTTTAATTCTTTAAATCCTTCCCGGGTGACTCTTGCCAGTCTATCTACCTGACCTGTAAGTTTGTACAGCATCTCCCTACTCTGATAGTTTGCTATAGAACCAAGTAATGACTCTAGGGCCCTCCCAAATTTCACTCCACTAGAGGGTTCTTGCCAAGTGTCATCTGGATTTTCATTGTCTTGAACTTCCCGTCTTGCTCTTATCTGCAGAAGTTCATGTTTTCCGTTAAATGGGGACTTTTTCCAAATTGGACATAAGGTTGGAAGGCCCAAAGTAATTTCCTTTACTTTCCCGTCTACAGGCAGGTGTGTTGTCCAGGTACCATCGCTTGCTGCCCATACAAATTGTCCTGGACCTCGGATTGTAATTCTGGTACATCCTATAACTGCTTTTTAATTCACTCTGCCTTGTTTATGTTTGATCCCTCTGCAAGCACAACCAATTTGTAGGGCTATTGCCAGGGGTGGCATCTGTTTTATCTCTATATCATCAGAAGTGCAGTCATAAGTTTTATTACATGCCCACCAACTTACTTTGTCTGCCCTCGTTCTGCTACTGGTGGCAGTGTTTGTTATTGCTGGATCTGTTTCATTCTCGGGGCCTTCCCACTTAATACACCAAGGGGTGTTTGCTATATATTGGAATCTTTGAAGAATACTCACAGACCATGCACTGTCCCAAGGCTCTATCTGATTTTTCTGATCCTTGGCCTCACACTTCATACCAGAGTGGTTTCTGTAACATTTTCTATAATCTTTTTATAGTGTGGTAAATAGCACTGCCATTGTGTGATGCCTCCTGATTCTCCCATAGGGGTTCCTAGTATGCCATCACTTAGAATACAGTCTTTCTGGTCCATGGGTCTCATCCATATTCCTATTTTCTCCCAAGTTTCCTTGATTACTTGCCTCGATTTGGGTACCTGTTTAAATGTAATTGTTTTGTTCTTTTGTATTTCAGGTAATTTTGATGTTATGATTCCCCAATTTACCGGATCTCCTGCTGCCTTTGGTATTGGCAGACAGGCAGTTATTCTACTGGTGTTTTGCATTTTGGCAAAATCTTTGACTAATCCGATCATTACATTCTCAGCCCGAACTGCATTAGAAACCTTTATCACCTGTGTTTCTGTTTGTACCCCTCTCCATTCTAGAATGAAGAGTAGTTAGTTGATCATTTTGCATTCCACATCCCAAAGACATTAATGACCATAACGTTAGCACAATTACTGATAGCATTCTCAAAGTAATTAAACACATCTTATCTGCAGCCTTGTTGGTTCCACAGTTTACACAGTCCGTGATTCAGGATGGATTTTCTTCATTCGGGTGGAATGAATCCAGGGGTCCACGCCAGCTACTTTGCCTGCTGTAAAGGTGGTCAGTAGTACCTGATGGGGTCCACTCCACTTTTCTTTCAGCGGTTCTTCGTTCCAGTTCTTGATGTACACCTCGTCTCCTGGATGTATGTTATGAACTGGGTTCTCGAGAGTCAGTGGTCTATTCCACACGAGGATGCTCCGGAGCCGAGCTAAAGCTTTTCCGAGAGACAGAACATAATTATACACTTCCTGTTTTCCTGTGATGTGTACATTAGGGTTAGGCTCAGGAGATTCATATGGTTTCCCATACAATATCTCATAAGGACTGACTGACATCCCACTCCTAGGCTTTATCTGAATCCTCAACAGTGCTATTGGCAAAGCCTGGGGCCATTGCAATTTGGCTTCTTGGCATATTTTACTGATTTGCCTTTTTAGTGTCTGATTCATCCTCTCTACCTGTCCACTCGACTGGGGTCTCCATGGTGTGTGGAGGTCCCAGGTTATCCCCAGCAATCTACTTACCTCTCTTACTACTGTAGCTATGAAATGGGGCCCCCTATCTGATGATACCCCTAGGGGTACCCCGAACCTGGGAATAATCTCCTGTAGTAACCACTTAACTGTTTCCTTTGCTTGGTTTGTGTGACAGGGAAGGGCTTCTGGCCACCCAGAGAATGTGTCAACCCCCACTAACAGGTATTTGTATCCTCGAGTTCTTGGCAGTTCTACAAAATCTACCTGCCAATAGTCTCCTGGCTCTATTCCTATCTGAATTCTTCCTAGCTGTGCTTGTTGCCTAGCCACTGGATTGTTTTTCAAGCAGATATCACATTTTGACAACACTGATTTTGCCATTGTTAACACCTGTACTGAAATTAAACTTTGCTTTAGCAATTTTACCAATGGCACAAACTGTGTGCCTACCACTGCTCTGCCAAAATCCTGCCATCTTCCCATATCACTTTGCTCCTTGTGCTCTCAGTATTTTTCTTTTCAATACCCTTTTACCACACTTATTTTGGCCTTTAGGAAGCCCTTCAGTCATAAAGAATTCCAAAGTTTTGTGACTTTGAACAAAGCAAAAATTTGGCCCTGGAACATTTGCACACAAAAGGATCTGTTCTACAGCATTAGGGATTAAAAGTTTTCTTATAACTCCCATCTACTGTCCAAACCAAGATGCATAATCTTATTTGCCACCTACTATCTTTCTGGAATCCAGTATTGTAACCATGAACACACATGGGGAAAGGCCTAAACTCCAGTGTTACCCCAATTACTTGTGGTTATTAATCATAGATTAGCTTTTGAGCTTCAGCATTGCCCAGAGCTACAAACAAGTTGTCCTGGTTTGAAAGAGTTTAAAGAGGTGGGAACTCTGAAATGGGTAACCTCCCCTAGATTCCAACCAATCCCTTTCTACCAATAAGGAACAAATGAATAGATATATGCGATAAGATAGAATTGAAAAAAAACCAAAACAAAAACAAAAACAAACAAACAAACAAAAAACAAACTACCAAAAATCCCACAAAAAACCCCCCAGCAACAGCAACAAACTGACCTGGGAATAAGAAAACATTGAAAACTAAAAATACCCCATAGGCAAATGCAGTGACCCTCAGGAGTTTTTGACACATATTAAATTGTTAAAAAAATAACAAAAGATTGACCAAAACATTGATTCCAATTTTTGGAATTATGTCAGATGCAAAGAGCACTGAACTCAAAGCTTCTTTTTAACCAAAGGGCTCTGAATTAGAGTCTAAGTAAAAACCTGCTTTGACTTCAGTTTCACGTTCTTTTGTACATTTAAGCTAATCAACAACCACAATTCTTTGATAATGACAGTTAGGAATGACTGATTTTTAGGAAACATCTGTGTCCCTTCCTAAACATACCACAGTAAAAGAGCTACTTTTCAACTTGGTCTAACTGGACAATTTTTGGAGAAAATTAAGCGATACAGGCCCAACATGGAATTCCCTTAACATGAGAGGCCTACAACTAAGCAAAGACCTCAGACTTGACAAGTTCCACTGGGTTTTATGGGGGGACCAATCATCACTGATGACCTGTACTAAGACCTAAGCCTACTCAACCCATCCATCTGCTGATGGACCTGTTCCCATTTCTGCTCTTGCCACTACAGCCGTGCCTGACATGGACAGAGTCCCTGCCAGCGCCCACAAGGACACCTTCCCTAAGTGAGGGGAATGGAGCCCGCAGAGATTCCTGATTGTGACACCAGAGGGACTGGAGTGACATCACCACCCAGGCCTGAGGTACATAAGTTGTTGTGCATCAACACACCTTGCAGTTGAGGAGTGGATGGCTGAGAAGGAGCTTGCCCAAGGCTACTGAGCCAGTTTTGGTGCCTCTGAGGCAGTTCATAGGCGTCTCTCTTCACTCAAGGAAGGATTGGCACATTTTGTCAGGAGGATAAAGCCCTGCAGTGCTGCGGCACACATCCAACAGGCATTCCTGCGTACCCACGATGGTGCAGCAGAGAGCTGCTGAGAAGCGTCCTCCTGGGAAGGAGCGAGGTGAGAGCCAAGTCTCCCTCCCCACAGCTGCCCATGGCTGGCAGAGGGGGAGCAGCCAAGAGCAGCAGAAAGGGGAAGCAGGAGCTCTGCAGAATCAGCCCAGAGTGGAGGCCCTCCTCTGACGGGCCAGGCTGGGCTGTGGCCTCTGGCACTTGCAGGCCCTTAAGGCAACCCAGCAGGGCCTTGGGGACAATGCTGCAGGGACATTTCCCGAGTCCTGTGAGGTGCTCACACCACCTCCCCTCTCTCTCTCTCTCCCCAATGCACTCTGTGTCACCGGGCAGAGGCAGACACAAAGAGAAGTGGCCGCCTCTCCGTACAGCCCAGGCCGGAGCAGACCCGCCGCCGCTCATGGAGACAGCGGGCCCAAGACTCGGGCAGCCAGATGGGAAAACCCATCCGGCTCAACCGTGTGCCCCTGCTGCGTGCTGCGATCAGCCGCCCCAGCCCCAGCACCACCACTAAGGAGGTGCCAAGGCTGTCCCGGGCCATGGGGCTGTCCCAGGCCATGGGGCTGGTCAGCAGCAGCAGCTGCGGCCGCAGCTTCCCCTGCCAAAAGCGGGTCCTGAAGCGCGGCCGCCCACAGGGAGCCAGAGAGCCGCAGGCACCCGAGAGCCCGCTGGCAAAGCGCCGCAGGATGGACCATGTGGCAGCCCAGAGCGCTGGGACCAGCAGCCAGGTGGCAGTGCAGCTGTTCCAGGACACTCCGCCACCCAGGAGCCAAGCAGTTCTGTACATCCCAGCCTGGATCTTGCCCCGCTCCCAGGCGGGGCCGATTCGTACCAGGCAGATCTGGCAGCAGCAGCGGCGAGAGAAGAAGCCCTACAGTCGTCCCGAAAACCAGAGCAGGATCAGACAAGCACCAACCCCTGGTGCTCACCCCCGTCACCCCTAAAAATAAAGTTTTCTCTTTGTTTCAACTGGGATATTCCACATTCCTTTTTCCAGTCATCTGCAGCTGATGTCCACACAGGGGCCTCAGCTCAGTGAGACACTCCAGCACGTGTGTGCCCTCAAACACCCAACCCGTCCCACGGCAACACCCAGTGTCATGATGTCCCATGGCCTGGAGATACCGGCCCTGCTTCTGCCAGGGGAAAAACAGAACGCTGCAAAAGGGCCAAGGAGATTTTGCAAGCATTCCTGGCTCAGGCGGCCTCAAGTGGCAGGGCACAGCTCTACCTGCAGCAGGTGCCCAGGAGGGAAAATCATGGATGCATCAGGATTATTCTTCTCCCAACACAGCCCGGGCACATTTCAATCTACCATTGCTGCCACTGAGGTTGCACGTACCAGCCTGGAGAGTAACTGGGCTAGTACAGCTCATGCTGAGAAGGCAAAACTAAGCCCAGCCCCTCCTCAGTAAAAATACACAGCATCTGAAAAAAAAAATAGGCAGCACCCTCCTGTCCTCTGCAAATGGGACAAAAAGTTTAAAAAGTATAAAAAAATTCAACAGGCTTTGGAGAAGGTACAAGTCAGACTGCGTGAGGCTGGAAAAGACTGTACAAGTTCTCAGAGGAAAATTAGTAGGAAATCCCTTCTTTCTGCTATTAAAATCTCAGGCTGTTGCCATCAGACACTCAAGCCACAAGAAAAGTGCTTCAGCACCAGCATCCAACTGAGCACCTGCTTGATGCACCTCAGTGGAAAGACATCACTTTGCAAGCAGAATTCCTCCTCTGAGTTACGCACAACATATTTTTTCCAACTGGAAGTGCTACTGGGTTTTGTTACCCAGCATTTCATATTACATTGTGGAAGTATTTGAAATGAAAAGGGAATGAAAACTCGCAGTATTTAAAGAAAATTGGCTGCAAAACTCCAATATTTGCACCATTCTAAAAAGGGAACCAAGGTACCACAAGTCCTAAATGACTCATCACTAGAGCTCTCTCAAACAAGGAATAAAGCCTAAGAGGTAAATGAACAGATAGATTTGAATTTTATTGGGCATTAATACAGCTTTACAAAGGATTAGGTTGTTTGCAAGACAAAGACCTTTATTTTGATTCAGAGATTAGTTTGGGTTTTCCTTCAAATTCCAGAGAGCTGGCAACAGATCTCTGTGTGGTGTCCACAGGCCAGGGCAGTCAGGGCAAGGCAAGGGCCAACAGCTCATGGGAAGCAGCAGAAAAAAGCACCATGGAATGGGCTGAAGGTGGGATGGGAACAGGAAGGAGGGACCTCTGCTCCCACCTGAGCTGGCCTGTGGGTGTAACTGTGATGAATAAACACCCACTTGAACCCAAAGGGAATTCTGCACTCATATCTGGGGTCATCCCCAGCATAAGAACATGGACCCACTGGAGTGACTCCAGAGAAGGGTCACAGCAATGATCCAAGGGCTGGATCTTCTGCTATGGAGATGGGCTGAGAGACCTGGGCTTGTTCAGCCTGGAGAAGAGAAGGCTCCAGGGAGACATTATAGCGCCTCTCAGTGCCTAAAGGGCACCAACATTCTCAAATGCTGCCATGGTTACCCACTCCAATCCTGGAATGTTCCACTGCCTCAGAAACTGGACATGGCTGCTTGTCACAGCACATGTCACAGTTGAGACAGCCACAACACACAGAGTTCCACCACACAATTTCAGAAGGTTTGAAGCATTTTCCAATCCACAGGAACACCTTTCCTCATCAGAAGGCTTCTGGTGTCTGCCCACACAGAGGAACACCACATCACTTCAGAAGGCTGCAAGGATCTGCCCTTCTTGCCCTTCAGCCCAGCCTTTTATCCCCTCCTGTTGATGCCCTGCACCTGTGTGCCCCCTGCTCCCTTTGGTGCTTGCTCAGTGCCCCTGGGCACTCCTTCCCTTCAATGCTGCTCACCTGTTCTGCACAGCTGTAGCCAATTAGGGGTGAGGCTTGGCCACAGCCCCACCCCAATTCCCACAAACTGTGTGCCTACCACTGCTCTGCCAAAATCCTGCCATCTTCCCATATCACTTTGCTCCTTGTGCTCTCAGTATTTTTCTTTTCAATACCCTTTTACCACACTTATTTTGGCCTTTAGGAAGCCCTTCAGTCATAAAGAATTCCAAAGTTTTGTGACTTTGAACAAAGCAAAAATTTGGCCCTGGAACATTTGCACACAAAAGGATCTGTTCTACAGCATTAGGGATTAAAAGTTTTCTTATAACTCCCATCTACTGTCCAAACCAAGATGCATAATCTTATTTGCCACCTACTATCTTTCTGGAATCCAGTATTGTAACCATGAACACACATGGGGAAAGGCCTAAACTCCAGTGTTACCCCAATTACTTGTGGTTATTAATCATAGATTAGCTTTTGAGCTTCAGCATTGCCCAGAGCTACAAACAAGTTGTCCTGGTTTGAAAGAGTTTAAAGAGGTGGGAACTCTGAAATGGGTAACCTCCCCTAGATTCCAACCAATCCCTTTCTACCAATAAGGAACAAATGAATAGATATATGCGATAAGATAGAATTGAAAAAAAAAAACCACAAAAAACCAGCTTAATAACAAACAGAATGCCAAAAGGGATCTGCTACAATCTGCTAGATTCCAAAATCTGTATTAGAATTCCAAACTTCTAAATCTCGCAATGCCATGGGAACAAAGAGGGGCACTAAATTCCAGAAAGACCCGTTCCCAGGGCATTGCTCATCTCTCAGCCTGAGAAAGTTGCTCAGTCCTCTGATGCTTTCTGCCAACTGTCACATCAGACTGCTGAGAAACTCTACTTAAAAGTTTTATTTAGTGGTACTTTTACTACCTTAAAACTGGCACAACCTTTTATTAACCTGGTGTGATGTTTACAAGACTGTTCTGCCAATTAGTTAACTCTGTGGAGGTACATTACAGCCATATTTTCCCCAATACATCTTATTTAAACTTTAGGCTACAATTCTAGCTTTATTATCAAGAGATATTCCCCTTCAAATTAAATATTATCCAAATTCTATATCAATCTTTAAGCTGCTCCAACACTTAAACCACATATTTGAACTGAAAGACTGATGTAATGATAATAAGGAGTTCAGTCCCTCAAAAAACAAAACACAATCTACAGGATAATGTGAATTAGAAGTGATCCATTTCATGGGAAAAGGAGTTGTATATTAAATGCAGACTGCCCTTGAGTTTCTGCATCTTTTAAATAGTGTGAACAGGAGAACTTTTATCTGCACCACCTTCAGGGACTCAGGAACCCAAATTTGCATCTATTCCAAACCCCCAAACTGGGCTGTTATGTCAGATTTAGGATTTGACTAGGAACTGTACCTGGAGCCAAAACAACTTTTCCAGCTGTAAGTTTTGTTGAAATGGTATGCTTCCATCAAAATTTTAAGTTTTTGACAAATTGGCAGTTTTTGATATTAAAATGACTTTTGATATTAAAGTGACCTTCTCAGAAAAACTCAAACTCTAATCCTGAACAAAACAGCCAAACTTTCCAAAAGACTATGAGGATTCTTCTGGTTATCAACAAGTAATTGCTATTTAAAAGGAACAATGCACTCTTGAAGTCAAGAACCTAATGAAGATATTGGAACTGTGTAGATGGAGCTGACATGCCTCAAAATTATGAAATCCTGACAATGCTCTCAGCAGAGGGGTAAGACTGCACTAAATCACTGGAGATTACACTGAATCACAGAATAGGCTGAGTTGGAAGGGACCCATAAGGATAATCGAGTCCTGCACAGCACCATCCCAAGGAGTCACACCTTGTGCCTGAGGGCATTGTCCAAACACTTCTTGAACTGTCAGGTTTAGTGCTGTGACACTTGCCTGGGGAGCCTGTTCCAGTGCCCAACCACTCGCTGGGTGAAGAAACTTTCACCAATATCTGCCCTAAACATCCCCTGACACAACCTCAGACATGAACATCTGAATATTTTGTTGATATGCTGATTCTGTGTCCACAAAAAATAAAGTCACAAGTGCAGGATTATTATTTTTAACTCTTTTCAGATATCTCAAGAAGAATGGAGATGGTAATGTGACAAACCTGCAGCGTGAACTAAGTTTCCATGGCCTAGAGAAAGACAGACATACACAAGATAATAATTTGGTTAAATGAAAGAGCTCATTACATTTTGTTTTGCTATCCATAAACTCCCTGATCTCTACTAAATGATGAAGGATAGCATGTGAAATGTCTGTTCTGTACCATACACATCTAATGGCAGATTCTTAAGGCACCCCAACCGGACCAGAATTTTATGGGTACTGCACACCTTGTCTTGGTTGCCCTGTGAGGTGCAGGCTCCCCATTAGGGTAAACCCCTGCTCACCATTTTACCAACTGCATTTCCTAGGATCAAAATGTCCAGACCTCCAGAGACCCTCCCCAGAATGTCACCAGGAATGTGTTGTATTTTCCTGTGAAAAGCTCCAGGTGCCAAACACAACCTAAAGAGCAGTTTGAGCAAACTGCCTCAGAGGGGATGTTGAATGTGCACAAACACGTGCTCTGTTTTTGCAAGGGAACCAGCCAGATCCCTGCTGATGCATCAAGTGCAGGAAAGTATTTGGCACCAGAATTTATCCCCTTGTAGGCAGTGGAAAAACATTCAATTTTTACTTGTTCAGACATGTCTATACATAAGGAAAGCATTCTGTCTGTCTTGTTGTGCAAAGACAGTAACCCTGTCCACTGCTCTGGTGCTCCTAGGTATGGCAAGGCCAAGAGGACTGAACCTTTCCTTGTCGTATTTTAGCCCCTCTTTAACCTGAGCTGTACTTGCTGACAAGAAGGAATGTCAGGACAGATGGGGTCCCTGCACTCCAAGGGCAGGCCTTGATTGCCACTGAGCAGATCTGGACTATGACTGGGCCCAGCCACCCCTGGGCTCCATCAGGAATTTAGAAAGCCAAGGGATCTTCTCATAACCTTATGACTCAATGGAGGGGTCTCTCATACCCTTTGCATGCCTGGTCTTCATGCAACTCACTCTAAATTGGTTCTAATAAAATCTTCCTCTATATGTTTCTTCTGTGTACTAACAGAGTGACTCTTACCAAACTCCATTAGGTCTTGCTTTCAAAAATTTATTTTAAACCTGGTTTTGTTAATACCTTTGATGTTGGTTCTTCAAGTGGCCAAACCCACTCATTTGCAACGGGCTCCCACAATGGAAACTGAAATGAAGTGGGGAAAGGATGGGAAATGCCTGAATTTTGTCCTGATGTACAAGGAAAATAAATTCATGGGAGCTGGGAAGCACTGCAAGTTCATTAGCATAAAAGATGAGTAGGGAATAGTTTGCTTTAATTAGCTGGGGGGAGGTCCCTCAAAAATGTGTGAAACTGAAGGATGAGGGAAAGAAAAAAAAAATTGAAAAACCAACAAAACCAGCCCAGAACAAAGACAGCAAAGAGCACCATGAGGGGAATAATGAAGCCCTCAAGGCAGAAAGAGAATAGAAAATAGGGTCTGAAAGCCTGAGCTTCTGACTAAAGAGAGAGAGGCAAGAGCACAGTCCAGTCAAAGCTAACAGGAAAGACTAAGAGTGCTCAGACAGGATGAAGAGCCAGCAAGGTTAAAGGAAGAAATGTGCCATGGCCAGACCTCAGTGCTCTATTCCAGCTTTAACACCCTCACTGGTATCTTTGGCAGCACTGGCAACTTTATTTTAGTCGTGCTGTGCAGCCCCAACCTTCTGTACTCATCCAATACCCTTCAGGAAAATCTTTATGTATATTTGTACTTTATAACTTTAATCTAATTACACTAAACATGCTTCATATAACTAATTTCCAGTAAAAAATGAAATACATATGCCTCAGCACACCGTATTTTTTCCTGTCAAGAATCTCCTAACCTTCAAACATCTCTACAATGAACATTTAATGAAAGGGTACTTTGTAAATGCTTGGAACAAATATAAGCAGAGGGGAGACAATTTCCTTCTTCTATTAAACAATGCAGCAAAGCGTGAGACCTTCCAAATATTAAAACAAATGTTTATGGCCTCCCTTTTTCTTCCCATAACAATCTCAAAGATAAATAAGAAAACTTTTAGGTTTCAACAGGCACATTTCTTTTCAGCATCTCATGCAGTACAGCCAAAAAAGCACAGAAGTACTGGTTTGATGGGGGCCTTCTGACAGAAAGGTTGAAACAGCTGTTGTATTGGATAACACAGAGGATCAAGATTCAAGGTATTTGGAAATATACTGTGATGCAAATAACAAATGAAGGAAACAAAAATTTGACCTTGCTCAGCTCCCTTCAAGTCATGCTGAAGTTTTCACTCACACAGAATGAGCTGCTTTAGCAGACACAACCCCAAGAAGGTTTCCATCAAAAGCTGGTTTAATAAAAGACAAAAAAATCATGGGATGGAAGCATGTCCCATCTTTACAAACAGCATTTACACTTAGAGTGGCCACCACGTGTTCTTAGCATCAGAATAACAGAAATCTTTTGATTTAAGATGAGACGTCTAAGACACACACTTTCCTTCACTTACCCACTAAGGAGTGAAGACAATCACACAAAATCTGGATTTTCCTGTCCCCACAACATAAGGCAGGTCAGCTGTAGCATTCAAATTAAAAACAATTAATTAAATTTCCTAAAATAGGCAAGATTACAAAGGAAAAAATTCTGGAATTATGTATCTCCAATCCTAATTCTTAACTCTTCCTAAAAATCGAGACACATTGGCAAGCAGATTGTTATTTTGGCAAAACTATTCTAAATTATCATCCCATGCTTACAAAAGATAACTCTGGACGTGCCTGAGCCACAGATAATGATTGAAGCATTCATCTGGTAATTTCCCCTCTTAAGTTAAATTGCATCCAATGAAGTTTTAAATATTCAGTTGCCAAACCACCTCTTTTCTCACTTTCATCTGTTTGCAAGGTCTTAAATCCATGTTCAAATGAAATTATTTAGTAGCAGTCTGAGGAAGATCACAGCAGTATTCTTCCCTCTTTTCAGCTAGTGTAGCTAGCTTTTTTAAGCAGTTTCTACTTTATAGATTAAAAAAATAGTCAAAAAGACATAACTGACATCAGGGAATGAAAATATAATATTAATAACTTTTGGCCTCTGATATATTTCAGATTTAAAAACACTAAGCATATGTCATTTCAATGTAACTAGTATTCTTGAAGTTGGAAACAAGTTTCCCTAGGAATGGCCAATGGGAGAGGGGAAAACTGAATCCTAGCCAACAACAAAAAAAAGGCTTTCTAAAGAACTATTAATAAGAAATCTTAAGAGAAGGGCATTTGTCTGCCCAACTGAGTAAATATGAAGTATTTCCACCATTAATTTTCTCATACAGTAAATCACTAAAACATAGACTAGTATCAAGAAAATTCTCTGGAATCAACACATCTCTGGTCCAAAGTTAGTTGGTAAAAACAACTCAGTGATTATTCCTCTCACAAATAGGGTTATGTCTTAGTTCAGAACAAATTTTCAAATGCTCCAGAAAGGCAAACAGCCTTACAAACAGCTTGTTGAATGACATGCCAACTGAAACAAGCTTGTAATAATGTTGTGAAATTACATTATCTGACACGTTTCAAAAGCTTATTCAGGTGCTTATTTAAGCCCATAAAACCTGTAGGGAAATAGAGACAGGATGACATTTCAGTCAGCTTACCATAACATTTTTCTAGTGAAATTGCATAGCAACATATTAATGCTGAAAAAAAGTGTCAGCAGTAAAAACAAATGCCAATAACCTACACACTTCCGTGAAGGAAAAAAAAAAAAAAGCTACTGGTAACATACATCAGCACATTACAAAGGCACCACAGTCTTAACAGCAGTTTAGAGCATCAAATACATGCTCTAAAAATATCATACAGCCTCTTAACTGCACTCTAAAATGGGAGAACAAGGCAGTTTATACCACATGCCGTGTGAAATCTGCATCTCACATCGTTCTGCCAGTATGCACAATTTGGAGCAAACTGTCGATCTTTTCATTCCTCTCTGAACAAGCAGACAGCAAGAATGGCTGTCAGTCTAAGAGCTTTTCATGGATGATGAAACTCAACAAAACTCAGTCATCAACTCACTCCAATGAGACACACCATTCTGCCCAGCAGGTTTCTGGTCTGAAAATCAAGATAGAAAGTGACAATCAGTTGTTTTAAAAAGTCCTTCTTGTACCTAACAAATTCTTTCAGTGACAGAAATAGCATGACAAAGTATCCCTTTTCCCACAACTCAATTCATCTGCAAGTCAATTCAGATCAGACTATACCTGGAAAGTGCTTTAAGTGAAATCAGACAGGTGATAAGGAGAGAAGCCTGTTGGAGGATTTAAATGAATGTCATGTGAATTGAAATGGAAAAAGATGGTACAATTCTTAATAGCACAAGTGAAACACAAAAGACAACACCATTCAATATGTGTGAAGTACCAAATCATCAATCATTTTAGCCCTCTGTTTCCCATAGCTTAGTAACAGTTACCTATATATTCTTTTCACACCCCAAAAATGCCACTGAAGTTGCACCAAAAGGACTGCCAGATCAAGAACTAGATGCTCAATGAATCACATTTGGGAAAACGCAGGCAGAATAAGCACTTAACCATCTGAAATTTTATTCTTCCGAGCTCTCTCAAACATGCAACGCACTTTTCCAAATCTACTTCCCAACCCATTCTTTACCCATTATACAATTTCCCAGGAGAGGCATCTGTTGCCTTGACTAAGAAAAAGAAATATGACTGCAAGAACCGAGCCAGAGATGAACGTTAACCATATTTTATAGGTACATCTCTTGGACATATACAAACAGCAATACGATCTCCTTGCTGCAGTTGTTGTCTCTGTGGTCTTTATAGTCCCCTTTTGTTCATTTTTAGATCTCACTGGTATTATTTTCTAGCAGTGTCTGATCCTTACACTCGGCACAAATGGATCAACACCACTTAGGGCAAACTGACAGCAGTACTGATATCTTAGGTTGCAAGCTGCCTAGCTCTGAAGGAAACTCTTTATGTGAAAAACATTGCGCATTTCTGAATTCATAATCATTCCTTCAAGTGATACAACCAAACCAGTGAAAAACATTTTCACATATTCTAATAGACACCTGTTTGTTTTTAATCAAGAGTTTCAAATACCTTCCATTTAGAGCAAAGGAGGACCCTACTTGTAAACAGCAAAGGAAATACAGCATTAACAGAACTCCAAACTAAACCAGGTAAGGTTTGAAGGATCACAAGCCAGTTTGAATCCTGTCTGGATATAAACCTGTGGCCATGAAGGCAGCGGGCAACAGACTGAACCCAGTGTTGGGATCAAAACACCAGAGTCTGAGAGTCCCCAGCCAACATCATTTTCTTGCCTTGGCCTTGATACAGCAAAGGTTTCCACAGACAGAAATGAGGAGAACAGAGGAAAGAGAATATCTGAACAAAGAACAACAAAAAAGGGGAAAAAAGAACTTCCTGCTCCAGAGGGATTTAGAGAAGAATTTTCTTTTGGACATCATGGTGGCCTCCAAATAGGTAATTGTGATAATTATATTCTTAGGCATAAACACAGATGCCTCATACAGGTAGCAGAACTAAGCCCCAAATATTCTGCCTGCAACATTTCTGAGGACCTAAAGATCTCAATTACAATGCACCTGAAAAGATATGCAGCCCCAGGAGAAAAAGTCACACCTCTTAATGGAAAAAAAACTTTCCCTTTCTGCCAGCATTCATGACATCAGTGCTAAAATGAACAAGCACCAGGCTGTGCCACCTCTGTTTGGCTGCCACTTGTGTTCTCACACTCCCTCAGATAGAAGTGATGACATGAAGACTAAATCTGAATTACGGGGCAATTCAGCAAGAATACCAGGTTCTTTGAAAAGAGCATGTAATGTGGCAAGTAGACCTGGATTTTTTTCAAGCCCCCATCTCAAGCTCTCTAATTTTGGTTAATTTGGTTTAATTCCAACAAATAACAATTCTGAAAATGGGGATATTTAGTAAAAGCTCCAAAAGTTTCTTATTTAATATTAGTTTTCTAAAGTAGATATTCAACATGCCTTCAAAAGGAAAGCAGAGGATTTAGATGCTATATAAAAATCTTGCTTTGTGAACATAGTTAATGCTCAATAGAGATCATTTACTCTTGTACCTTCCAAAAGATATCAGTAGTGAACAAATGTCACGAAGCTCAAAATATTCTCTGACTACTAATAAATCTCTAAATGGCCATGATCATTCCTTAGCCAAATGAACTTTAGCAAACAGATCGTAGAATTCTATAAAAACTGGAATAAAATATTAATTGCAAATTTTGGAAGGTCTTTAGTTAAAGAAGAACAGATGTACAGCTAAATGGAATTACAGATCTAATACTGACAAATTCCTTAACTTTCATCCATTCCTCTACCCACATGAAAATGTATCAGGTTTACAAAGGAAAAAAAAAATGACAGATATTATCAGATCTCTTTTAAATTATTTTTTTAGCATGGAAGGAAGGATTCCAGCCTGCACCTATACTACTGATTTGGCTTGCAGCAGAATCATAGTTTGCAAGTGAATCTCCTCATCCTTCACACTCAGATCCATGGGCTCATTTCTCAGAGCACTTTAATGCAGATGTGGCTGGACTCACTCTTATCTACAGTGAGCCGGTGAGGTTATGAAGCTTCTCAGCCTCTGGCCCCACAACCAGCAAAAGAGTTGTCAGAACTGTCCAGTTTATCTGGGCTTTTTGGAGGATGAGAGGGAGTTAGCAAAGGAAAAGAAAGGAAAACAAAGCAAGCAAACAACCAGAAAATGGTTGTACCAATTTAACTGAATGCATGATTAGGTGTTGCAAGTTAATGTTCTAACTCTGTCTGAGAAAAGTGTCCAGTTAGGACACAGGAAGCACAGGAAAAAGTTTGATTTCTACTCTCTTACTGCTTCACACAACTTGTTTGGGAAATGATTTAACATAGTTTAGAGATTGACTAAATCCCCACTGGAGCAGTAAGGCTGTTTCAAGGTGCAAGGAACATTTCTTTCCTAGCAAAGTGAAAATAAAATATGTACATATATATTTAACTTTCACGTAGTTTGGCTGTCCTGAATCTTCGTGACAGTTGCAGACCACATGAACCATGTCAAGTCTTGGTCCTTTGCAGAATATATAGCACTGAAAGTGGAAACTTATTTTCTTTGCCTCTAATCATACAGCCAGCATTTGTCTTCTTACAAAAGTAACCTGTTTTAATTGCTAAATTCTATTTTCAAGAGTTATTCCAGTATTTGAGAGTTTGTGTGATAGCACAAAGGACTTCAGCTGGAATTTCCCATAAGTGATTCAAGCACAATTTACCCTTAGGTAAGTGGTAGACATATTAAAACCTTCAAAACTTCAGCCAAAAGCCAACTGGAAGGAAAATTTTCAATGAAAACATTTACCTCACATCATAATCTGAAGTGTGCTCTTTGAAGCAATATTTTTAGATCAAATCTATGGTAAAGTAGGACTTAAGGAGATTTGTTCATAGCATGCTAATGTATAATGTCCTAATCTTATTTATTCCAAAACTTGGAGCTTCCAGTAAAATTCTGGTTTTTCCCCAGTAGTACTTTAGTTTTCTTCTGAAGATAATTGCTGCTGCAGATCTGTTGCTTATTACCTTTCAGACATGAACACATTTATCATGATTTAAGGGTGATTCTCCATCTCTGTTTCCCTCTTCCCCCACCTAAAATTTCAGGTTAAAGTTTTGGCTACCTCACCCCCTCACCACTGAGTGCACACTTACTGAGACCCAGATGCTTTAGAGACAACTGGCAACATTTGTGCACTGGCATAAAAACATAACAAAACCAAGGCCAGCCTTCATGATCTTTGAATTGTGTACTCTAAAAAAACCAGTGTTTTTAACAACAGACTATATAATTCATATATATTCAAATATATATATATATATATGTGTATCTAACAGACCTTTAAATTCCAATACTGCTATGTAGAGGAAAAAATCAGTGTTTTCTTATTATATTTCCAGTCATAGAAAACCTACATTTTAATTCCAAGCTAAGAACCCAAAACAAACTCAGACTGGCAATAAGCCTTTTTCTCTTAGCCAACAATATCTTAATCAAACTTTCCATTTCCTTTGTTTACAAAGTCCCTTCTTGCTCCCATGTTACATTCAGCACAGATCCTGAGAGCACCATTCATCTAGGAAATTGCTGCTAAATGGGGTAGAAAAATGTTATGTGCAGCAGCACTGTCACTGCCTCTAGGTCCCCAGGCTTTCTTCTGCATGGTTTGTACACAAGTGACAAAACTGAAGATCTCAAACCCCACCTCATTTTGACCTTGTCTTTGTTGCTTTTCCCTGCAAACACCTATATTTTCTCCTCCTTGAAGCATGCTAGAAAACAGTCTTTAAAAAAAATGGAAAACCACGTTTGCGTAAAGTGCAAGAACAGTGAAAAAGTCAAAAGACAACCAGAGTATCTTCAGAGAAGGTTCTGCAGTAAACTGCCTCAGCTGCTGATAAACCTCAGTCCTTATCTGAAGGAGCTGCCTTGAAGACACAAGTGGATAGTTGTCTCCTTGCCCATTCATTCCTTGTTAAAGCTGCCAGATTTGCCTCTTTACACAAAAGACCACAAATCCAATATTTGCTTTTTCTTTTGAAACTCAGCTATGCAGCTCAGCTATGCAAAGCAGCAGAAAAAGCCAATGTGCATTCCAGATTAAGGATGCAAAACCAGAACTTAAATCCAAACCAGTTTCTTTCTGTGGAGCACAGGACGTGTATGGTGTGTGCTCATTCTTTCCACTCCAAACAATACATGCTGGAAGGTATCTTGTGGTGTTCACTGCATGTTCTGTGCAAAGTTCCTGCTCTCTCCTATCCTGCCACCAGGGGACACCATAATCACCACTATTAAAGCGGTCCTTTATCAAGTGTTAGAACAAGCAAATCATGCAGCCTGGATCTGCTAGCACAGCTTTTACATAAATGTCAAATCTGCCCATTTGTAACGGGCACAAGACATTAAGTGAAATAAATGCCACGGAGAGATTTGGCTTCTTGTGCGCTGCAACAGACATGACAGATTTCAAATACAAAACTTGCTGATTGGAAGACTTTTTTAATTGCCAAAATGTTACCATCTGTTCTTCTAGGTCTACTGAGAAATACAGGAAGGTTTGCTGCAGCCAGAGTTTGACAAATTAGTGGTAAATGACAGGTAATGGCTTTAAACTGACAGGAGCCAAGTTTAGATGAAATATTAGGAAGAAATTCTTCAATATGAGGGTGGTGAGGCCCTGGCACAGGTTGCCCAGAGAAAGTTTGGATGTCCCATCCCTGGAAGTGTTCCAGGCCAGATTAGATGGGGCCCTGAGCAACCTGGTCTGTTAAGTGGCATCCCTGCCAGGAGCAGGGGGGGTTGGAAAAGGTACAAAATGGCCTTTAAGGCCCCTTCCAACCCAAACCATTCTTTAAAAACTTTAGTTGTACATCTGAGGCCTTTCCCATCTGCCCTAGATTTTTCTCCCTCCTCTGCATATCAGGTCATTTGGGCCAGACCTGTGAATGAGATTCTTTGTGGAAATTTGATCACAAGTTTCTTCTTAGTGCAAGGAAGCTCCACTTCTCACATGGTCTACAGGGCTTCTTGCAGGTTTAAAGGCTGGTGCAAAAATCTGGGGGTTGTTAGAAATCATTAGAAATCATAAGCTGAATGGAAAAACAAAACCAAAAACAATAGCTCCAAATCCCTGACCCGGTCACACAGCTAGAAGACCTAAAATCTTTAAGAAAAATCAAGGTAATGATACATCCTTTTAGAATAGGCTTGCAGCAAAACCAGCCAGCCCTACTAAAACACTCCAGCCAGCCCTACTAAAGACAGAACTGAAGTTAATCCACTTCACATGAAAGAGAAACAGGGAGAACTGTGGGTGTCCTGGGAGGCAATGCCTCTTCAAGCTCAGAAACGCTTCTTTGACACAATTTGACCTGCTGTATCCTATTTTGGAACCCTGGCACAAGGTACAACATAGCTCTCAGTGGGAAAAGGATAAATGTGGTTATAAAAATCAGACAGGAAGAGACCTAAGCACGGAGACAGCTGAATAAAACTGAATTCTTGCAGTTTGACTAGTTGAGGCTGGTAGTTGTCAAGAATGAGATACTGAACTAGAGGGAATTAGCCTGCCATCATGGCAGTCCTAACTTTCTTCTATTTCTAAAAGGAAAGGCATGCTGTATTTCTTTCTATAAATCCCAAACACGATTCAAATGCTAGACTGCAGATAAGAGTATAACTGTTAAAGAGCGTAGCTGTCTCCTAAACACAAAGCTAAAAACTGAAGGAAATATCTTTGCCAAAATATAATAGCAACCTCTGAACTCTCTTGAATTCCATATCTGGCTTCTGTTTAATCAAAGCAATCTCCTCCCCCCATTAAAAGCCACTTTGGCTTGGATCTCTAGGAAACCCAAAGTGCAAGGTCGGTGCTGGAGCTGTAACTTGAAAGAAGTGTCATTGCACCAACCTAGGGGCCAGGCTGTCACCACAGTGTGGCATTTGTCATCCCCCATTCCATTAATCTGCAAGCTAATAAAACTCTGCATGCTGCCTCTTGCTCAGGAATTAAGAGTCCCCATGCCAAACCATGGAGCCTTTTCCATCTTACAAGAAGTAGTTACCCAGCAGCACAATTGTCTCTTTGCTATGAGCAACAAACTAATAGGGGTAATGGTTCTAACCACGGCCTATTTTCAAGGGTTTTTTACAGGTATCAGTTAGTGATGCTTCAGAGTGAGATTATCAAGTATTCCCTCAACAAAAGCAAAATTTAAGACACTGTTTCAATTCCTTCCACATGGGCAATACACCCCGAAATTACCAATCAGATTAGCACTGCTTGGTGTTCCTACAGTTTCAGAGTTTCTCACCTGAATTAAAAAGTGAGACCTGGAGTTTTCTAATTAGAGTCTAAAACAACCCCAAAATACATTACTATAATAGAAAATTTTACCCTCAGAGAAATGCCAGATTTTTATTCCTTTTTCAGACCAGATTTTCACATTTTGTTTAAGGTTAGGGTGAATTAAAATTTCTGACTTTGGAGGTGAACAAAGTTCCCCATATTTTTAAAGGCTATACTTAAGAAACATCCTGGGATCCACACTGTGCAAGCAAAGAGCTTCAATTTAGCTTCACTAAAATTCAGACTTTTAGTGAAGCTCTCTAAAGCAGCTGAAGTCTGGTCCTGCTTTCTATGTTGAAGGACCTAGCATTCATACTTGAAAAAAAAAAAATCACTCCTTATGGGTGTATTCACTGTAGAACAACAAAATACATATTTTTTTAAGAGAACTCCACAAGTAGAGCACTGAGCTGAGTTACGCAGCGGCTTAAGGCTGCAATAATCTTTTGTTTTGGTAGGATCAATAACCAAAGCTAAGTATTAAACACTGTGCTTGAAAAATAAGTGTTCATTTCAGGAGCCATTTTTACAGCCCAAGGCAATATTTCAGCATATTTGTATTCTGCTACAGAATTTCTGTTTCAGCTTTGCTTTCTTTTGTTTCATTCATGGAGCAAAATTCCATGTGGATGTACTCTGCTCTTTCTTGAGGGAAGGAAATACATTTTTAATTAATTTAACAAATTAGTCACACTGCAGAGGCATAAATAACCTCTGTACCAATACCAAGTTCAGTAGCCCTTTCACAGCAGCTGTTAACACCTCTTCTCACTGCCAGAAACCTCCGGATGGCAACTTGGAACAGAATCTTTCCATTTCACAGCAAGATAAGCCATTCTAATTCTTTCTCTGTTGGAGCAGGACAACAATATTTTAGCACTTTAATATTTAGAGGAAAAAAAAATTTTTAAAAACACAAAGATCAAAATTATGAAGTGAAAAATGCATAACTGAAAGCCAATACATTCTTTTTTTAAAACCAAGGACGAGAATTAAGTTGAATGAGAGCCCAAAAAGTAAAAGGAAACAGGCAAAACCATGGAAGAAAGTCAGGGTGGAGAAGTAGCAAGAGTGTGTAAGCACCAGGAGCTGAGGGAATCAATAAGAAGGTTATGATCCAGAGGGAGATACAAATCTACACAAATCATGTGCCATAATTCAGCTCCAGCTCCAGATGGGCAGAAATGAAAGACAGGAAAATATCAAAGTAGAAAGAGGAGGGGGAGAGAGAGAAACAGAGAACCAGAGAGATTATTTTACTTTAAATAACGTATGGTTTATTAGAAAAGCTCAGTGATAGTCTGCAGTTAAAGTATTCTCAGCTGCAAACTTCATCTGCAACGGCTCAGCTTTGCCCTTGAGTATTTAGCAATTTTAATTAAAATCTCACATATTTCTGAGTAATTTTTGCTAATATGTTTCTGTTCCAATTTCAGGCAATGAAAGGGGGTCTTACTCAGACCTCTAAAACAATCAGTAAGTTCCACAGAGTGTGTGCTGTCAAGAGGCCAAAGCCATAAAACTCATGATTCTCTTACACAATGTGAACTGAACATCAGAAAATATCCTGCAGGGAATAATCCTGTGCTGGCAAGCAGACAGACAGGATGGCTTAATGAGCCTTTTCTATCAATTTCTATGATGTTATCACTGCAGTACTTGACCTTATCATTAGGGTAGTTTAAGGAAATTCCCATATTTTAAAATATCTAAGGAGGTTAAAGCTTGGTGCCATTAGACCATCTGATTCTATCTCTTGCTGCTGGTCATAAAGCATCTCCTCCCATTCCTTCCACATTTCTGAAATTAAAATTAAGAATTATTCCTAGACCTTCTAAATCTCCATGCTCAAGCAGGACTTCCTTCTACAAAGCAGGAAGAAACTGGGGCAAAAATCATTGCCCTATCCTAGCCAGCACTGCCAACCACAGAGTCAACACCTGAACTGATTTACCCCTGATGGAATTTTCTCAGGTGGAAACATTTCGCTGTTGAAATCATGTTCACCTGTCTGTAGTAGCACACAGCTGGAATAAATCAATCGGAATGAAACTCGTGTCTCTCTTCACTGGGATCATACAAATGCAGCAAAGAAGAAAATTTGTCAAATGATCATCTTTGATAGCTCACCTAAAGCCATAACCACACACTTCTCCATTCAGCTTGGAACTGTTTCCTTTCATTAAGATAAATTTTCCCAAACAGCCTCTATCATGGAATTCTTTTGCCCTCACACTCAATGATTCAACTCCCCCACATCCTGAAAGGAAAACAGCTGTCTACGCCCAAACTGCTTTCCTGATCCAGCAGAACTACTGTAAGCAAGTCCGAAATTCTTGTTGTTCTTTTATTTGGAGACCTAGGGAAGATTATGGAGTAAAGCATCCTCAGCTTGAGCCTCCTGGGGCACAATATTGATTCCTTCCAACCACAGCCAGTTACAAAACATCTGACTCGTGCAGTTCTTGGTGGATAGGCTGCCTTGCCAAGCAAGCAAGAAGATTAAATTAAATATTAAAACTCAAAATATGAAATATCTTCCACTGTTCCAGGATCTTTTTCCTCACTGGTTGCAAGTGAAGGCAGAAAGATGATCCTGCCACAAACTGTGCTTTAAGGACTGGGTGTGCAGTTGGCAGGTACTCAAGCCTATATTTAAAAGTATAGTGGGGATGAGGAAGAACTGAGATGAGGGGGAAAGAGAGGGTTGCTAAGAAGGGTGGGCTATTTTGGGATTAAAAAAACTTTGTAATCAAATCAGGGTTGTTTTTTTTTTTTTTTTTCCCCTGGGGATATGGGAGGTGGGGGAAGAGAGAAGGAGGGAAAGGGAAAGGTTTTACAGATCCTTCAAAGTCGTTGAACAAAACAAAACAAAACCCTTCCAAACTTAAAATATGTGAAATCTAAATACAAGAAGTGTTTTTAAAAAGAAAAGTACTGATAATTTCTCCCTCAGAGTGCATGGAGAAGCTCTGTCACTGAGAAGATAAACACAAGGTGTACATCAAGAACATGAGTAAAAAGGTTTTTTCCCTTGGAAACAGTATCTGCTCAATATGCATTTTAAGCACATTGACCACAGATTTACTGAATCTTCTAATGGTCTGACAGGTAATTAATTAGAAAAAAACCTATTTTACATAAAAGAGCATCATATCAAACTTCTAAGACCTGATAAATCCGTAGCAAATATGTTAATTTAAAAGGACCAGGCCAACTTAAAGTGAGGATGGTATTTCACTTTTCAATATATTGCTAGGGTAGGAATATTTTCTTTGTAACTGAAGTTCCTCAGACATGCCCTCTTATTTACTTAATATATTAAAAAAATACACTTTATTTCCTGACCAGCAGACCATTCCACTTTTATTAAAGATTATTCCTCTGACAATACCTTCTTTTTTCACTTTTTTAACCTCTTTTTTGGAAAGTTACTTAAAGCACATAAAGATTATTTAAAATATAGGTCAACAGATATCTCTCCTATAACAGTTACTGCATTGCCCCAAGAGACAGGCATGGGGATTACTAATATAGTATAAACTGCATGGCAAAATGAACAGTATAATTAAAAGAGCCTTTACATTGTGAGAGAATCTTAAAATGCCTTTAAAAGGACGGGAAGAATGCCAGAAAACCTTCTAGTGAACAAGGTTGTCTTTAATAAAACATTGCCTAAAATTTGCTGAATTAGTCATAGGCCCATCCTGCTTCTTTTAAACCAAATGGGAATTAAAAACTGGGGGAAAAATATTACATTTAATAGCAAAAAGGATGGGAATAACTTTTGAGCATGAGAAATATGCTACAGTTGGTGCCAGGTAGTGGTGCACACACCAGTGGCCTCCATTCCCAGCTGTGCTGTCTTTCTAACCCATTTCTTCACTCTCTTTCCCTTGATTTCTCATCCATAAATAACACCGTTGAATTATTTTATCTCCTCAACACAGTGTATTAGAAAATAGTGGAAAGTATTAGAAACATAAAAAGCCTCATAAAAGCAGCAGCTAGCATCTGAGAGCTACAGACAGGTAGGAGACCTTTGCTATCATCAAACCAAGAGTCAGAGCAGTGATGCTGTAAAAAACAAGTTGGAATTTCAAGGAGAAGAATGATCAAGAACAGAGAAGGGAGACCCTGCAAAAGATCAGTTCTCAGTTTACAGAGACTCTGGGCATTGGCTTCTGTTCTCATTAAAGCTAGAAGAATCAGAAGGTCTGCCAGATACATAATGCAATATAGAAAGTATTTTCAAATAGAAGCCTTACTTCCCACAAAATGCATTTTCCAAACCTCTTATTGTGCTGTCACAGACATCTTTCATGAAAAATCCTTTCTTAGGATTTTTCCTTGTGAGAAGCTGCAGTTTCAGCAACCAAAAGTAAACAATGGTTATCTGCTGCTGCGGAATGCAACAGGTAGACCTGTGATTGGTCTCCTGTGGATGTTTGGATTTCCTGACCACTCATGGCAGAGCTGGCTCTTGCTCTGTCTGAGACACAGATCTTTGTTATTCATTCTTTTCCATTCTTAGCTTAGCTAGCTTCTGAAGAAACCTTTCCTTTCTATTTCTTTTTAGTATAGTCTTAATGTAGCATATATCATAAAATAATAAATCAAGCCTTCTGATCATGGAGTCAACATTCTCGTCTCTTCTTCATCCTGAAAACCCTTGTGACCACAGTCACAATTGGTGACCCTCGACTGAGGAGGACAATCATCACTTGGTGAGACCACCAGAGGAGCATTGCTGCACTGGGTAAACCCTGAATGTGTGGCATTGATGGTTGCTTCACAAGTGACCACAGAAGTGGATTCTAGCCAGGAGCTGAAGAACTGAAGATCTGAATTTGGACAGAGTTCTCAGCAAGGCTGACCACAAAGAGAACCTTCTGAAAAGCCTCCAGGAAGATGTTCAGAAAGCTCAGCAGCACCGTGCAGATAGCCAGAGAGTCCTGGACACTGTCACAAGGTACTGTTGGTTTTTCCCCTCCTAAAGATGAGGCCATTCGCAGTTTGTGGCTGCTCATCTGGAGGACTTCTCCCCTAGAGGATGAGGTTCCATTCTCCCCTTCAGAGGAGAAACTTATTGCCCTCTGGCAAAAATGGGGTGAAGAGGACAGAATTCTCCTGTTGGAGACGGATCTCTATGAGTTTTTTCGATGGGCAAAGCTCTTTGGGTTTTTTACGAATGTGCCATATGCCCTCGATATGTTTGTCTGGGAGTGTATGGAGACTCCATTTTCCAATTCTTTTTATACCGTGGGTTCGGATGCCCCTCGATTTAGCCAACCTTTTTGAAGCTCTTTCTAGTCTTGAAACGGAGAGCAGCTGTTTTTCCCTGGATTGCTAACTGCAAGGGGAAAGCCCCGTTCCCCCCAATTCCGGGGGAAGACCCTTTGGAGGGGGACGCTCTGCTGCTTTCCAGCCCCCCCAAACCACAGTGGGGGGGGCGAAGTTTCGCCCACAGCCGAAGTGTTTTTTACTGCGTCTTCGGAGCATGCTCAGACGGAGCCGTTTGTTCCCCCCTCCCGTTGCTCTCAGGGGGGACGGGAGAGGGCGGCGCCGCCCTGGCCAGTGCCACGAGCACCGCCCCGGCCAGCGCCGCGAGCGCCGCCCCAACCCGCCCCGCGCGTACGGGTGCTTCCCCGCGCGGCCCCTCCCGCGGCCGTCCCTCCGGCAGAGCCTGTGGGCGCTCCAGCTGCGGTTCCGCTGGCTTCTCCGCCTGCATCTGAGGCCTCAGAAACGCCGCTTCCCGCGGCTGCGCCGATGTTGCTGGGCAACAGTGATCCACCGCTCCCCCCGGCCGTCCCGCTGCCTCCCATGCGGACTCCGCCGCCTTCTGCGACTGCGCTTCCGCGGCCGATGTCAGAGCCCGGCGCAGAAGATGCTGCCGACCCCGTGCCACCCCTGCCGCCCCCGCCGCCTCCCCAGGCAGCCCCGCTGCCCACCCCGGCAGTTCTGCCACCTGTGGGGACTCCGTCCTCCGTGTCTGCGTCAGAGGCTGCCCTGGAGCTGGCGGCAGCTGCAGCGGCGCCTCCTGCATCCAGCGTGACTTCCTCCCCGAGTTTTTCGGGTTGTCCCGGGGCTGCCCCTACGGGGGGAGCTGGGACAGGGGAAGAGGGTGTCAGCCTGTCCTTCCGTGGAGGAGGCATGGCCCGACAGCTGGCTGTGGGCGCAACCCAGCTGCCTGTTTTCAAGATCAGCATTTTTGGCGGGTTGGGGGGTGTTTGGTCCAGGGTTTCCCCCTGGGGGATGCGAATCTCTCTGCCGCCCCTCGCGCGCCCCAGCGGCGAGGGGGAGGTGGGTCCCGAAAGTTCTGCCTCTGGTCCCCAGCCCAGAGGGGGTGGAGGTGGTGTCGTGAGGCAGATGGGAGGAACACCTGGTGCATTTGCATTGCAGAGGCAGAGGGCACAGCAGGAAGCGAGCATCGCTTGTCTGCTGTGGGGAAAGGACATCCCCAGACCCAAGATGAAGATTCTCGGGACAGCTTCTGTCTCCCCATTGCCGGCATGCCTCGGTGATTTTGGGGAAAGGAAGCGTTTGGTCACCCCTTCTGCCATTGTACTGGCAGCAGGGTGTGGGTCTGTGCCAATGCAGAGCCTGCCTTGGGGGCTGGGCCTGGGCTGTCTGGCTTGGTTGCTTGGGCCAGGGCCACCTCCCGGCCTCCTGTTGGGTTTGGGGGCTTTGCTTCCCCCTTCTGGTCCTGGGCCACCTTTCAGTGGGCCAGGTCTGGGGTTTCTGATCCTTCCACATGGGCCAGGACCCCCAAGGGCCTCTCTCTGGCTCCTCTGCTGCTGCTGCTCTTTCCGACAAAAAAAAAAAGGAAAAAAAAAAAAAAAAAACCAACCAACCAAACAAAAAAAAAAAACCAAAAAACCCCCCAAAAAACAAAAAAACCCAAAAAAAATAAATTAAATAAAAAAGGGTGAAAGAGCTGGCAGCAGCTCAGAGGCATTGAGGAGCCAGGGATTGGATTCAGCCCAAGTTGTTCAATAAAGGGCTGTGGAAGACATTTCAGAAATTTTCTCAAAATTGTTTGAAGACTGTCAATGGACTTTTGATAACTATTGATGGACTTTTCTGTAGCAAGCCTGTTTTGAGGACCAAAAGAAACTTTCAGATATGGCAAAGAGGAACATCTTCAGACCATGGACTTTTCCTGAAACTCATCTGCTCGGCCTTGAATTTTCTTTGCATTGTTTTTGCATTTTCTTATATTGAAAAATTGTTTTAGTGATATGATAGAATTTTATGTTCTACAGGTGAAGAAATTCCCAGTTCATTCCACAGGAGCACTTGAGTGGAGTTTGATTGGCAACAGATAACCTGTCAAGTGTTTGTCTTTTCCTCGGCATGAGTACAGCAGAGAAAATTACAAACACTTTTTCCTTTTAATTTAACTAAATAAAAAAAGGTGACATGTCACAGACATCTTTCATGAAAAATCCTTTCTTCGGATTTTTCCTTGTGAGAAGCTGCAGTTTCAGCAACCAAAAGTAAACAATGGTTATCTGCTGCTGCGGAATGCAACAGGTAGACCTGTGATTGGTCTCCTGTGGATGTTTGGATTTACTGACCACCCATGGCAGAGCTGGCTTTTGCTCTCTGTCTGAGACACAGATCTTTGTTATTCATTCTTGTCTATTCTTAGCTTAGCTAGCTTCTGAAGAAACCTTTTCCTTTCTATTTCTTTTTAGTATAGTCTTAATGTAACATATATCATAAAATAATAAATCAAGCCTTCTGATCATGGAGTCAACATTCTCGTCTCTTCTTCATCCTGAAAACCCTTGTGACCACGGTCACAGGGAGGGGGTAGGGACAGAGTCTGATTGATTGTCAGCCATGAAGGGTCTTGATTTTCATATCTATTCAAACTGCATGAGGATGTGCTTGGATTCAGTGTCAACTGGAGATTGTTATTAAAAGGAAAAAAAAAAAAACCAAAAAAAAACCCAGGACCTAAAAAATGTTTTCCTCACTGTCTTTTTAAATAGAACATATTCAGTTGAATGCACTTCTGAAATCTCTCCTATTAACCACACAAGATTTGGAAACTGAAATCAAATTATTCCCAGAGGCTTGGCTTGTTAAGGTGTTCTGAATGTCAATGAGCCCTGGGACACTGAATTCCTGCACTGAAGAGCTGAAGGCTGAACAAGCCTCTGGAGCAGGGAAATTCAGCAGCAGCCTCCAAGTTGCTGAGGATGTCAGCAGCCCCCACTGAGGCCATCCCTGCCCAGAGACCGTGGGGGAATGGGCAGACAAGGAGAGCGTCCCTGGGGCTGGGGCAGCACAACTCAGAGGCACCAGTGGCTCCAGCTGGGCAATGGAGTGTGGAATGTGGCTGGGAAAGCCCTGCCTGGGCTGGGCCAAGCAGGACACACAAGCCCTGAGTCCCATCCACTAAACAATTCTCTCAAGGAGACAATTAAAAGGAATTACAATTGTTTGTGTCCTCTGAGTTGGACTCCCTGGAGAAATACCAACAAGTGATTGTCAGGAGCTCAAAAGAACTAAACAGCCTTTACTGGTGACTTTAGAAAATCAGAGAAATTTTGGCAAAAGGTTTTTTATTACATTGTAGTGGTTTTGGTTTGTTAATTTAATTTTTTTCTAATATTGAGATTTCTTAATCAATGTATTGATGAGTGTGGTGGGTTTTCGTGTCAGTTAAGTATTTATGTGTTTATTTTGTTGTGAGATAGGATTACAGGAAAGGTAAACTAGGCCTAACATTTTAAAAGGGTACAAAGAAATTTTTATTAAAAGTAAATTGAAAAAGAAAAAAGTAGTAAGAATTAAAATAAACCCTTTAGAACACTTTTTTTTCTTTATAAATTTTTCTTTTTACTGAACATGTAAAGTAAGTAAACTTAAAATTTCTAGTTTGTTTACTATTTCTAGAAGAGTCTTTTTTTAGTTTACTTCGGGAGAGAAGTTTTTCTTGCTAAGTTTATGGAGATTTTTTTACAAGAAGAAAAATTTTTTTTTTGTGGTTCTTAATTCTGTCATGGATAACAGTTGTCTGGGGAACTTTGTTCTCATGAAGTTGTTTTTATTGCTACAAGCTTTTTTACAGCTTGTAGATGGGCCATGTCAACTTATGGGGTATTGTTTTAAAGATGGGTTCTTTAAGGGTAAAAGTTTTTATTATTTACTTTACAAATTATTTTTATCTCTGGGAATAGAGATCTTCTCTTGGGGATACTGGATTACTTGGATTTTTTTTCCCTCCTGTTTAAACTTTTGATGAAATTACAGTTATTTTAACATTTGTTTATTTTAGTATGGAGGGGTTTTTTGATATTAATTGTAATTTTTTTTAAAAAGTTTTTTGTGTTATAAAGAAAAAGAGTTTTTTCATTATAGTTTACAAGAGTATTTTAGTTTTAAGATTAAGGTATTTTTTCTTCTTTTTTATTTGGGATTTAATTTGTCCTTTACTGACTTTAATGGTTTTATATATATATTTTTATATGCTGGTATTTTGTTTTTTTCTTTTACTCGATGGAGCAATGAAGTATTGAAAGGATTAACACCTGACCTGCCAGTAACTTGTGGTGGAAGTTGTGGTTGGGTTGTGTTAGGATTGGTTTTATGGTTATTTTTGGGGTTTTTTTTGTGTTTAATTTTAATTGTAGGGTTATTTTGTGTGAGTTGTAGGTTGTAGGGGTTTTTGGTTTGAGTTGTGTTGCCTTCTTGGGAAGGCCACGGTGACCTGGTTTCAGAGTCCAGCACGGCGATCCCCTCCTGGGATCCCTCGGGGCCAATAATGGACGCTAACACCAATGTGGTGGACGGTTAAAGGCGTTTATTGAGGGGTCTCAAGGGTATTTATGGACTAAGGGGTTTCTCTACGTCAGACAGGGGTTTGGCTATACTTTCTAGGGTTAGTATGGAGTGGAAAGTTACTGGCATCCATAGGTTAGGGGGGCTACACGTTTGACTACATTCCAAGGGTGATCTTTATCTATGGGGAGAGGGGCAGAAGGATTCCTGTAATTTTCCGTCACAGCCCGAAATCTTCTGAATGCCTGTCCCTTACCTACTACACTTCCCCCCCCTCTTTCACAAATGAACGAGGTAGTCCTATACATAGGCACTGAAATGAGGTAGGAGGTTGAGATCTGATTAGGGAAAAGGGTCTTGGGAGACCTGAGTAAGTTTCTGCCAGGCAAGTCTCTCGTGACTGGCAGTGTTCCCTGTTGAATTCACAGTAATTGTTGCTGTCCCACGAACAGGATGCTAGCCCGTTCTAGGCGGGCTTGAACGAATGAGACTAGCTTGTTCAGCAGGCATGGCCCGAAGGTAATAGCTAAAAGCAGCATTGCCAATGGACCTATTAGGGTAGAAATTAGGGTGGTTAGCCATGGTGATCGATTGAACCAGGATTCGAACCAGCCCTGTTGGGCTTCCCTGTCTTTCTGTCTCTGAGCCAGTCTGTTTCGGAGTTCTGCCATGGAGTCTCTAACGACTCCTGTGTGGTCAGCGTAGAAACAACATTCCTCTTTCAAGGCAGCACACAGGCCCCCTTGTTGCATGAACAGGAGATCCAGTCCTCGCCTGTTCTGCGGGACCACTTCTGAGAGCGAGGAGACTGACTTTTCTAGAAAGGAAATGGATTTCTCGATCCTCTGCAGGTCTTCATCGATGGTCATCTGCAGCTGGGACAGTCCTTGGTGTTGAGTTGCTAGGGCTGAGACACCTGTTGCCGTTCCAGCCGCCCCTAGGCCGAGCAGCATTGTGACAGTTATACCTGTTAATATTTC
This sequence comes from Molothrus aeneus, assembly GCF_037042795.1. NCBI lineage: Eukaryota > Metazoa > Chordata > Aves > Passeriformes > Icteridae > Molothrus > Molothrus aeneus. The sequence goes on along the minus strand of NW_027098863.1, from coordinate 1,082,160 downwards.
TCTCTTGTGGAGCCGGCTGTTTTCTTCAAAAAGGTGGTACACCTCTTCGTCTGAGTGGTACAGGACTCTAGGGACGATCAGAACTTGAACACAAAAGTCGTTAGAGTTATCGAATTTGGCAAGAAACACGCAGGGACTCACTCCAGATCTCTGACAAACCCACATCCCAGATGCGGATGGGACTACCCACTTATTATCCTTCCTGTCGGGCTCAACTACTTCGGTGCAGACGTCGCCTTTCCGCTTAGCTAGGGTTGCATTGCCAAAGCATCTGCCCTGACCTGTGACTTGACTCACGGTAATTCCTTTGCGGGGTGTGTCCCATCTGCACTGGCGAGGGGCATCGGCCGTGGAATAGCTGAAGGGGGTATCTAAAGTGACTCCTTCGTAAAAGGGGGGTTTGACATCGTAGCAAAGCCAGCAGGAGTCGGTTAGGTTAGGGTTAGATTCATTCAGGGATAGAAAGGTAGCTTCTAACATGCGAAGGATTGGGTCCGAGCCTGACCTGGCTGAGCGGCCTATCTGGAAGGCTTCCTCATCACCAGTCGGGACGTCGGTGACCCTTGTGGGCAAGGCTTTGGCGTAGGTCATGTTTCTCCCTTTCTGTGTGCTTTTGCCTGTGGGAGCATAGGGTATGAAGATCCCCTGCCCCACTATGGGTTGGCATAGATGGGCCGTCTCGCATCCATAGCGGGAGGGGGCTGAATCCCGCACGTCCCCTCCCTCTCAAAAAGCATTCGGCTTATTTGCACTATATCAAAAGGGAGTAAATCATCATTGCTAAAAAGACTATCCACGAGAGTGGAAACCACCCCTGAGTTAATTCCTTTTTCTGAGATAGCTTTTACTATTGTCTGAATGTCTTTGGAATTAATGGGGGTATACGTTCTTTGCTGGTTCCCCTGGGGTCCTGTAATTCTCACCGGGAAGGCATGCACCGACGCTGTGGGCGCCCATCCCACGCATTCGATTTTGATTTTACCCCAATCGGTGAGTTCGTATTGGGGCTGGTTCCCGACTGTGTTAAAAGTTTTATTTGGTTTTGTCCGAAACCTCATTGATTCTGTTTTCTCTGCTTCCGAGTCGCTGCTGGACTCGGTCGGCTCCGCAGGGCGGTCTGGGGAGATGTGATTCCCTTCAGAGTTGGAAGTCGACTGCCAATAAACTTCCGGTTTCCCCTGCCATTTTGTTCGGCTTCGGCCCCGCTCCTCCCCTCGGGGGCGGTGCCGCTCCCGCCCCCTAGGTTCGCCCTGCCTCCTGCAGGGAGGGATCTCTCCCATATATGGTGGCAGCAGTGGGCGCGGCTCCCGAGCGAGTGCCCGCCCTCTGTCGCACCCCCACGCATGCGTGTTTGCTGGGATCCACGGCTCCCGGCCGGGCATGGGCTCAGCGCTGGTTTCCCGCGCATGCGTGTCCGCGGCTGGCTGCGTTTTCGGGTTCTTCCTGCCGTGGGCCGACGGGCTCCACCCCTCCTCCCGGCCACCCGCGCCATATTCGAACGGGAAAGGTGGCGGATACCCTCCGCCGCCCGCCCGCGCGCTTGCCTTCTCGATATTTCAGGCTTCTGCCGCCAATCCCTCCCAAAAGGACCGCGCGCGTCCATCCGCTTCTTGCGCTAAGTCGGCTATCAGCGGGGAAGGGATAGGCGAGGCGCCCGCGGGCACCCCGGGGGGCTCTGGAGGGGGTCCGGGCCCCGGCAGGTCCCCCAAAAGGGTCAGGGGGTCCCCCGGGGGCTCCGGGGGCTCTGGGCTCGGGGAGGGATGGGATGCGCCCGGCCCCCGCGTTTCCCCGCTTTCAATCGGGTCGCCACCAGGAGGGGTTCGCGTTATCGCCCCCTCCCCCAGCTGTGGCGTGATTAACAGACAGGAACGCGCAGCGTTCCACGTCTCCCGTTCTTCTAGTGCTTTGCGTAGGGCTGCTTCTGCCTTCCCCCACGCTTTCAGGCTTTTGCCGCTGCCCGTGGCTTTTGTGTCCTCTGCTAACGCGACAGTGCATTTCTGCCACGCCTCAGAGTGCAATATATCTATGGGTGGGTCAATGACCCCGAGCTCGAGGAGTCTCGTTAAAGCGAGATTAAAGTTCCTGAGTTCACATTTGATTCCCCATTGCATATGTATCAAACTTACGACCTTCGCTATCGCTTCCATACGAATCGCGGGTCCCGGGGCGTCCCCCTGCTTTGCTATAGTCGTTCCGGCGCTGTGCATGCTGTCCCCTGGCCAGGAGTACCCCCATCGCCTGGACTTGTTGTCCCGGGTTTAGGCACCACTATGTTGCCTTCTTGTGAAGGCCGCGATGACCTGGTATCGGAGTCCAGCACTGCGATCTCCTCCTTGGGATCCTTCGGGGCCAATAACGGACGCTAACACCAATGTGGTGGACGGTTAAAGGCGTTTATTGAGGGGTCTCAAGGGTATTTATGGACTAAGGGGTTTCTCTACGTCAGACAGGGGTTTGGCTATACTTTCTAGGGTTAGTATGGAGTGGAAAGTTACTGGCATCCATAGGTTAGGGGGGCTACACATTTGGCTACATTCCAAGGGTGATCTTTATCTATGGGGAGGGGGGCAGAAGGATTCCTGTAATTTTCCGTCACAGCCCGAAATCTTCCGAACGCCTCTCCCTTTCCTATCACAGTTTGTTTTTGTTTTTATTTTGGTTTTTTTTCAATTCTATCTTATCGCATATATCTATTCACTTGTTCCTTATTGGTAGAAAGGGATTGGTTGGAATCTAGGGGAGGTTACCCATTTCAGAGTTCCCACCTCTTTAAACTCTTTCAAACCAGGACAACTTGTTTGTAGCTCTGGGCAATGCTGAAGCTCAAAAGCTAATCTATGATTAATAACCACAAGTAATTGGGGTAACACTGGAGTTTAGGCCTTTCCCCATGTGTGTTCATGGTTACAATACTGGATTCCAGAAAGATAGTAGGTGGCAAATAAGATTATGCATCTTGGTTTGGACAGTAGATGGGAGTTATAAGAAAACTTTTAATCCCTAATGCTGTAGAACAGATCCTTTTGTGTGCAAATGTTCCAGGGCCAAATTTTTGCTTTGTTCAAAGTCACAAAACTTTGGAATTCTTTATGACTGAAGGGCTTCCTAAAGGCCAAAATAAGTGTGGTAAAAGGGTATTGAAAAGAAAAATACTGAGAGCACAAGGAGCAAAGTGATATGGGAAGATGGCAGGATTTTGGCAGAGCAGTGGTAGGCACACAGTTTGTGGGAATTGGGGTGGGGCTGTGGCCAAGCCTCACCCCTAATTGGCTACAGCTGTGCAGAACAGGTGAGCAGCATTGAAGGGAAGGAGTGCCCAGGGGCACTGAGCAAGCACCAAAGGGAGCAGGGGGCACACAGGTGCAGGGCATCAACAGGAGGGGATAAAAGGCTGGGCTGAAGGGCAAGAAGGGCAGATCCTTGCAGCCTTCTGAAGTGATGTGGTGTTCCTCTGTGTGGGCAGACACCAGAAGCCTTCTGATGAGGAAAGGTGTTCCTGTGGATTGGAAAATGCTTCAAACCTTCTGAAATTGTGTGGTGGAACTCTGTGTGTTGTGGCTGTCTCAACTGTGACATGTGCTGTGACAAGCAGCCATGTCCAGTTTCTGAGGCAGTGGAACATTCCAGGATTGGAGTGGGTAACCATGGCAGCATTTGAGAATGTTGGTGCCCTTTAGGCACTGAGAGGCGCTATAATGTCTCCCTGGAGCCTTCTCTTCTCCAGGCTGAACAAGCCCAGGTCTCTCAGCCCATCTCCATAGCAGAAGATCCAGCCCTTGGATCATTGCTGTGACCCTTCTCTGGAGTCACTCCAGTGGGTCCATGTTCTTATGCTGGGGATGACCCCAGATATGAGTGCAGAATTCCCTTTGGGTTCAAGTGGGTGTTTATTCATCACAGTTACACCCACAGGCCAGCTCAGGTGGGAGCAGAGGTCCCTCCTTCCTGTTCCCATCCCACCTTCAGCCCATTCCATGGTGCTTTTTTCTGCTGCTTCCCATGAGCTGTTGGCCCTTGCCTTGCCCTGACTGCCCTGGCCTGTGGACACCACACAGAGATCTGTTGCCAGCTCTCTGGAATTTGAAGGAAAACCCAAACTAATCTCTGAATCAAAATAAAGGTCTTTGTCTTGCAAACAACCTAATCCTTTGTAAAGCTGTATTAATGCCCAATAAAATTCAAATCTATCTGTTCATTTACCTCTTAGGCTTTATTCCTTGTTTGAGAGAGCTCTAGTGATGAGTCATTTAGGACTTGTGGTACCTTGGTTCCCTTTTTAGAATGGTGCAAATATTGGAGTTTTGCAGCCAATTTTCTTTAAATACTGCGAGTTTTCATTCCCTTTTCATTTCAAATACTTCCACAATGTAATATGAAATGCTGGGTAACAAAACCCAGTAGCACTTCCAGTTGGAAAAAATATGTTGTGCGTAACTCAGAGGAGGAATTCTGCTTGCAAAGTGATGTCTTTCCACTGAGGTGCATCAAGCAGGTGCTCAGTTGGATGCTGGTGCTGAAGCACTTTTCTTGTGGCTTGAGTGTCTGATGGCAACAGCCTGAGATTTTAATAGCAGAAAGAAGGGATTTCCTACTAATTTTCCTCTGAGAACTTGTACAGTCTTTTCCAGCCTCACGCAGTCTGACTTGTACCTTCTCCAAAGCCTGTTGAATTTTTTTATACTTTTTAAACTTTTTGTCCCATTTGCAGAGGACAGGAGGGTGCTGCCTATTTTTTTTTCAAATGCTGTGTATTTTTACTGAGGAGGGGCTGGGCTTAGTTTTGCCTTCTCAGCATGAGCTGTACTAGCCCAGTTACTCTCCAGGCTGGTACGTGCAACCTCAGTGGCAGCAATGGTAGATTGAAATGTGCCTGGGCTGTGTTGGGAGAAGAATAATCCTGATGCATCCATGATTTTCCCTCCTGGGCACCTGCTGCAGGTAGAGCTGTGCCCTGCCACTTGAGGCCGCCTGAGCCAGGAATGCTTGCAAAATCTCCTTGGCCCTTTTGCAGCGTTCTGTTTTTCCCCTGGCAGAAGCAGGGCCGGTATCTCCAGGCCATGGGACATCATGACACTGGGTGTTGCCGTGGGACGGGTTGGGTGTTTGAGGGCACACACGTGCTGGAGTGTCTCACTGAGCTGAGGCCCCTGTGTGGACATCAGCTGCAGATGACTGGAAAAAGGAATATGGAATCTCCCAGCTGAAACAAACAGAAAACTTTATTTTTAGGGGTGACGGGGGTGAGCACCAGGGGTTGGTGCTTGTCTGATCCTGCTCTGGTTTTCGGGACGACTGTAGGGCTTCTTCTCTCGCCGCTGCTGCTGCCAGATCTGCCTGGTACGAATCGGCCCCGCCTGGGAGCGGGGCAAGATCCAGGCTGGGATGTACAGAACTGCTTGGCTCCTGGGTGGCGGAGTGTCCTGGAACAGCTGCACTGCCACCTGGCTGCTGGTCCCAGCGCTCTGGGCTGCCACATGGTCCATCCTGCGGCGCTTTGCCAGCGGGCTCTCGGGTGCCTGCGGCTCTCTGGCTCCCTGTGGGCGGCCGCGCTTCAGGGCCCGCTTTTGGCAGGGGAAGCTGCGGCCGCAGCTGCTGCTGCTGACCAGCCCCATGGCCTGGGTCAGCCCCATGGCCTGGGATAGCCCCATGGCCCGGGACAGCCCCATGGCCTGGGACAGCCTTGGCACCTCCTTAGTGGTGGTGCTGGGGCTGGGGCGGCTGATCGCAGCACGCAGCAGGGGCACACAGTTGAGCCGGATGGGTTTTCCCATCTGGCTGCCCGAGTCTTGGGCCCGCTGTCTCCATGAGCAGCGGCGGGTCTGCTCCGGCCTGGGCTGTACGGAGAGGCGGCCACTTCTCTTTGTGTCTGCCTCTGCCCGGTGACACAGAGTGCATTGGGGAGAGAGAGAGAGAGGGGAGGTGGTGTGAGCACCTCACAGGACTCGGGAAATGTCCCTGCAGCATTGTCCCCAAGGCCCTGCTGGGTTGCCTTAAGGGCCTGCAAGTGCCAGAGGCCACAGCCCAGCCTGGCCCGTCAGAGGAGGGCCTCCACTCTGGGCGGATTCTGCAGAGCTCCTGCTTCCCCTTTCTGCTGCTCTTGGCTGCTCCCCCTCTGCCAGCCATGGGCAGCTGTGGGGAGGGAGACTTGGCTCTCACCTCGCTCCTTCCCAGGAGGACGCTTCTCAGCAGCTCTCTGCTGCACCATCGTGGGTACGCAGGAATGCCTGTTGGATGTGTGCCGCAGCACTGCAGGCCTTTATCCTCCTGACAAAATGTGCCGATCCTTCCTTGAGTGAAGAGAGACGCCTATGAACTGCCTCAGAGGCACCAAAACTGGCTCAGTAGCCTTGGGCAAGCTCCTTCTCAGCCATCCACTCCTCAACTGCAAGGTGTGTTGATGCACAACAACTTATGTACCTCAGGCCTGGGTGGTGACGTCACTCCAGTCCCTCTGGTGTCACAATCAGGAATCTCTGCGGGCTCCATTCCCCTCACTTAGGGAAGGTGTCCTTGTGGGCGCTGGCAGGGACTCTGTCCATGTCAGGCACGGCTGTAGTGGCAAGAGCAGAAATGGGAACAGGTCCATCAGCAGATGGATGGGTTGAGTAGGCTTAGGTCTTAGTACAGGTCATCAGTGATGATTGGTCCCCCCATAAAACCCAGTGGAACTTGTCAAGTCTGAGGTCTTTGCTTAGTTGTAGGCCTCTCATGTTAAGGGAATTCCATGTTGGGCCTGTATCGCTTAATTTTCTCCAAAAATTGTCCAGTTAGACCAAGTTGAAAAGTAGCTCTTTTACTGTGGTATGTTTAGGAAGGGACACAGATGTTTCCTAAAAATCAGTCATTCCTAACTGTCATTATCAAAGAATTGTGGTTGTTGATTAGCTTAAATGTACAAAAGAACATGAAACTGAAGTCAAAGCAGGTTTTTACTTAGACTCTAATTCAGAGCCCTTTGGTTAAAAAGAAGCTTTGAGTTCAGTGCTCTTTGCATCTGACATAATTCCAAAAATTGGAAACAATGTTTTGGTCATTCTTTTGTTATTTTTTTAACAATTTAATATGTGTCAAAAACTCCTGAGGATCACTGCATTTGCCTATGGGGTATTTTTAGTTTTCAATGTTTTCTTATTCCCAGGTCAGTTTGTTGCTGTTGCTGGGGGTTTTTTTGTGGTTTTTTTTGGTTGGGTTTTTTGTTTTTTGTTTTTTTTTTTTTTTTGTTTTTTGTTTTTTTTCTTTTCCAGTCTAAAATAAAGATCTGTTTTATGTAAGTGTGTAATCCTGTATGATAATGAAGACTAAGCTATCCCATTTTGGTTCTTTTTGAAAAACATATATGGTTGAAAGTAGGTAAAAGCTATTTGACAATATGACTATACTCATGTGAGCATCTAAAAAAAAGGGTTTTTTTCTTATCTATTAGCTCACATAATTAGATGTTAGAGCACTCTGGGAAAAAGAGCTTTGGGCATAAGGGAATGCAGGTAAAAAATTGCAGCTAATGTAAGGCAATGGTTGTACTGCAAAGATGCCAGAGAATATAATAAAAAGTATCTGTGGTGATCTAAATTTAGTATTATCAGAGTCAGTGAAAACTATGGCTGAGAAGTCATTAGGGCAAGAACAAAGGTTAGTGCTGCAGAGAAGAGAGCTAATGCTATGCTAAAGGCATCATTATTTACAGATGATTCAGATCTCCATAGCAGTTCAGAAAATTGCCCTCTAAAAATGGAAATCATCATCATATTAAATTTCACATGGAAGTGGGAAAACAGTAAATGAGAGCCCCAGGATGTGGACTGGCCTTTCTCCTCATATTGTCTAAATATGTATAAATATCTGTTTACCAGTGGGCAACTGGGCTGTCTCTGTGTGATGGTGATGATGGGGTAGGAGTTTGGGGAAGGTGGCTGGGACAAACGTTAGGATAGCTAAAGGACAGGCACCCACAGCCAAAGAATATGGTGACTGAAACACTCGTGGTTTTGTCATGAAGAGTAAATTTTCTTAGTGTAAAACCATCTTTTTATCATAGACTGTTGAATTTTAAGAAGTGTATGTGACTGTAATGCAGCTCTTAATGTTAAAATTTTGGAAAATTTCAGAGTATGGACTGCTTTTAGGTCCATGATTTTCATGTGCCTTCACTTACTTTGAGGGGTTTATCCAAACTCCAGGTTCAGATAGAATCCAGCTTGTTCCAGATGTTTTGCACTTTTGTTTCATGGGCACATAGGTCATAAAAAAATTCCCTCTTGCTTTATGCCTTTTAACTGTTGTGGTTAGCCAAAGACATGGTGCACATTTTGGTGAAAGCATTTTAAAACTGGATGAAATGGTCATTATTTCAGAGGTTTTTCAGAAATATTTTCAATTATACATGTTATAGCATACAATCTGTGCATTGGAGTTTTGGTTAACTTAAATAGGATCAAGTGAATATATCAGCAATCTTCCACATAATAATTAATTTAAGAAATTTTGAAGTGGCTGTGTACTGCATGTGACTTTTAAATATCTTTAAATATCTGATGACTTTTGCAAACTTCAACTCAGATGAAACTTTGACAGACTTCAGTGTATGTTTTTTCTGATCTGGGGTGGAACTGTGGAGAAATGGAAGTCTGACCATGTCTGTCTGTACTTTGTGCAGAGTGTATTGAGTGCTTGCAAAGTTGTTTGAAGTCGTTGTTTGGGGGAACTAATTTTTTTCCTGTGTGTGTGAAAGTTACAGAAAAGTTAGAGAAACCAAAGAAACTGTCTAACACATAAAAATTCAAAGCTAGATCTGTAAATGGGTGAAAAATCAGACATCTCTCACAGCTTTCAAGAAGTGAATCTTTCTTTGGAAAAAGAGAACCAACACTAAGCTGTACTTTTTTAAAAAAACGTCTTTCTTTCATTTCATGTCTCTCTCCATGTTTGTATACAATGTGTATTATTTAGTGGAATTTGTAGTCAAAAAAATTGATATTGCTCTCATTATCCTGCAGGTTTCTCCAAATTTATATAATCTTCAGTTGTTTTTTTTCCTTTTAAGATTCTCTATTTATGGTTCACATGAAAAACCAGCCACTGGGGAGTTGTGAACATGGTTTTTATTATCTGAGTATTGTCATTGGTGGTGCACGGAAGCATAAAGGATCTTGAATTTTGTAAATGAAGGTAATTGTGCAGGAATCTTGATAACAAACTCTTGTTTTGACTAGGTTATGAAATTCATCACTGTAGTATCTAAAGCTTGCTCCAAAATGGGGTAATTTTTCATCTAAGGACCACTTTGAAGTGCACTCTGCATGTTTTATTGAAGGATGTCTTAACAACAGCAAGTTACAGCTGGGATGATGTTTCACTGCTTTTTTAATAGATCCTCTAAGCAAAACCTGAGGGCTGCAGTTGAGCTGAGCCCTGTTTTGCTTGGAACCATTAGAGTGTCCTTTTTTTGCTGCAAAAGAGAAACCATTGCTTTCCATGGAAAATCTGGGAAGCTCCATCATTCCTGTAGTTGCTGACCCAGCCATTGCCATAGTTTCTCTTTTCCTGCTGCCTGGTGAGTCCCTTCTAGTTGGGTTTGCAGCTTGAGAAAGATGAAATTGCTTAGGCAACTTTTGGAGAAACCAAAAGTGACATGGAAAAATTTTTAAAACTTTTTAGTGAAAAAAATGAGGTAGCTCACTTTAGTAGTGGTCACCAAATGTCCTTTTATATGTGATGTTGCATATTGCTTTTTGCTGCCTTCAAATCATTATGTATTAATATTTATGCCCTGAGACAATTGCTTAAGATGAATTGTAGCAAAGATTCCTGCAACTTTTAAAGGAATTATTTATAAACTGCTCAGCTACTAAATACTGTAATACATTGGTCTTAGCTTTTACCTGTGTCTCTCATACCATATAAAATCCAATTTCTTTTCAGCAAAGCTAGACATACTTCACATTTAAATTTCTCTTTGTTTTCAGGTGATTTGTAACAGATGGTTATACAGTACAGCACTAACATATTGCTCAATCATGTTTGAAAGGTGGTGTGTGAAAAGAACTATAGGCATTTATTGCAGAATATTGCAGATTCTCTTCACTTTTTGAGGGGTTAAAAAAAACTTGTTGAAAGAAGAGGAAGCTTTCTTCTGTTCTTAATATAGTTGCCCAAAATCTAGCAGGGAATGAAGCCCAAGTAATAAGGGAGTGAGTATATAAGAGGTAAAATCTGATGTGGTCTTTCAACACTGCAAGGCATTTAATTAAGCTTCCCACCTGTGATTGGGGTGGCTCTTAAAAATCTGCTTCTTCTAGGAAAATGTTACAGCTCTGGAAATCGACTCTGCTCTCCTTTAACTGTAGTGATTTATCAAGCTGCAGTGTCCTAAATGGCTTGGAGCAGTTGGGGAAAACAATCCTACAGCAAGTGGACTGTTGTGGAATTTGGGAGAACGTGTTCAGATCTCCTGGCCTGTCCCTGGGTTAAGTCACTGTGTTCAAGAAGGGTCATCTGATAATCTGCTCCTCTCTCACACCAGGAAAAGGAGAGGAGGCCACTGGAATGTGTTAAATAAAAATTAAAGCTGGCCAATGTTCAGAATGTATTTCTGAATTTCTGTGTCTCTGCTCGAACTTGGACTAAACAACTTTGGTTTTTTTGCCCCCCCTCCACAATTTTCCACAAAGTGAAGGTGGAGAAATTACTAACATTTACTAAGATTTGGAAGTGGCTGCAGTAACAGAGATCATATGAACAGGTAGAGACACAGAAAACTAGTATATAAAATGAGCCTTCAGAATAAAATGAGGGAATTTACATAAAACATCTAGCCTTTTCTCAGGGCTCTTTTTGAATGCTGACTTTGAATGTCTCTTTGTCATAATGCAGAGTTAAAGAAAAAGAATATCCATTTGAACTTGGAAAAGGATAGAAGCTGATTATTTCTGTTTTACCAAGAGATGCTAGAAAAGAAAATTCTTGAACTATTGTCAGCTGAAGCAAAGTTCTGAATCAGTTAAATAACCTGAAAAATTCACCTTTTATTTGCAGAAGTTCCTCTAGCATCCAAGCTGTGTAGTAATCTCCTCAGATTCTTATGTAGGTTTCACAAAAATTCCATTGCCAGTGTTCTCCCCAGACAGCCTTTGACAAGGTCAAAAGAAGTTGACAGGCAGCAGATTCAAAACAAACTGAATCAGGTATTTCTCCACACAGCAAGAAATGGAACCGCTGCAGCTTCTAGTTAGAAGATGATATAGATTCCAGGAGTTTACAAGGCTTCTGTAATGTAACTGTGAAAATCTCACTAAGAGCTATTCAAATCTGACTTCAAAACTGATTCCACCTGGTTTATGTGTGGTCTAGAAGATCTAAGAATTTCTTTCTTGAGCACTCAGTGGAGGATTCCTTGTTATAGGAGCCTTTCCTATTTTTAGGCTCTGCTTTAAGAGGTATAAATTAGAAACCTGCATTATTTACTGCTCTGTACTGTGAGCAGACTTGGCAGGAATTGATGCCAAGACAGCATGCTCTCTTAAGCTCCATGGAGCAATTGTTCTTTTCTGTTGTGGTTTGTTTTGTGTTTGTTCTGTTCCCCCTATTGTACATGTTGGAGGTCCTGCCCTACTCCCAGTTTTCCGTCAATCCCTAAACCCCTCCCCAGTTACTATGGTTGCCAAATGTATCTTTCTTGTTCTCCACCCCTGGCTGCCTGCCTGTCACTCGGCACCCCTGCCTCATTTTCCAGAAGCTTCTGGCCAGGGTGTCGGGTGATTGGTTCAGGAGCCAGGGCCCCTCCCGCAGCTATGCCCGATTGGTTCGGTTAGTATGTCAATCCTCAATGTATCTTTTCCTTCCCTCACCTGATTTGTTGTTCTTCACCCCTCCCATCCCCTTTATAACCCGGGGTTTTTCCCCACCTCGGGGCTCTCAGCTTCCTTCTTCCTCGCTCCCGGTTCTCCCCGTGACCCAATAAACCCTTTGACCCTGAAGGTTCTGAGAGTCGCCTCTTCCATCCTGCGGTCTTGGAGTAACCTGTGGCCAACGTCCGAAGGGCAGATTACTGCCTTAGGCACGAGACTCAACTTCGTGTTGGGGAAGTGCCCCACTGGCTGGAGGTGGGCTGGACATTTCCTAGCCTGGGCGTTTTCTCTCCACCGGCCTCACCGCTCCACTTTTCATTTTAACACCAGTAACAGTTTGGCCTCTCCACGGTGGGTCTCTGGGAGATCACTACCAGGTTTTGGAGGTGGTGGTAAACCAGGGGCTTCCAGAAGCTCCTCTGCCATGAGGTGTGTTGCAAATGACCTGCACAGGGTAGTTAAGGGCATATTTCCTTAATTCTTCACAGGTCCAGTGTTCAGTAAGTGATTTTTATATAACTATTAAGAGCTAAAAAAAAAACCAATAATGGTGTTGAACAAATATTTATGCTATCAGATGAAATCTTTGACTTCCCAAATTGAAGGAATTTACGAGTGCTGAGTTTTAAAAAAACAAGATTAGAAGAACACTGGGGTTGCTGTGTTTCCTATAAAACAGTTACATTGCTAAAATAGGTATATCCTTTCTCTTGTTCACACTTGTTGCTGTTGAAGGACACGCAGATTTGCTTTAGCACCTGCCTTTCATGCATGGCTTGCAGCCCCAGCTAGCTGAACAAACCAGCCTGCTGTCCAAGAATTTTGCTTACTCCTCATTTCCTTCTTCAAATTTAATTAGATCCAAGGAGTCTGAAGCCTGGAAACAAAACCAGCAACTTGTTTTGAGAAGGAGTAGAATATTTGCCCCCTCTCTGCCTTGTCCTGTGTCCAGGTTTCCCCTTGGCCAGGGTTGGCAGTGAAACCATCAGTGGCCGTCCTCAGGCAGCCCTTTGGCTGGCACTGCCCTGCTGGCTGTGCCACACAGGCTCTCTTGGTGCTGCAAGTATTGCCTGGGCTGGGGCTCAGCCTTGGAGGGCTGCCTTGCAATGGGACTTGAGTTTTCCTCTCCCAACCAACTGCATTTGCCTCCAGCTGTGAGGTTTGGGGCTTAGTTCTTGCTGAGTTCAAGGGAGGTGGAGTGGAAAGGTGCTTTTACAGCACTTCTGTGCCTCTCCATGTTTTAGGTTGGCTGGGGGCTTGCCTAGATGTTGATTTAGACATGGTTCCTAGGTTCCCTCTAATTTATATGAAGCAGTATGTTTTTCCAAGAGGTTATCAGAGAGGCAGGAGCCACTGCACTCCTGAGCGTTTGCAGCTTCCTGGGATGCCACTGTATCCTGAAACTGAGTGTGCATTGAGGCTGGGAAGCAGGAGGGGCATATGTAGCACCTGGCTTTGCTGCTTACACAAATTTTCATGGCTATTGGTGTTCCTTGACATCTCCTTCATTCTGACTTTTGAGTATCAAGTGTCAAGAATGAAACTCTCACAGTTGACTTCTGCCTCCTTTCCTGCCACAGTTTTGTTCTTTTCCCATGTCATGGGACACAGGTGAATTAGAAATGTGGTCAGATGTGCTATGTGGCTGCTCTGTGCTCAGAGGAGCTCTCCTGGATGTACAGCTTAGCATCTCCCTCTTTAAAGGGCTGCCCAGCTTCCTCCTGTCCAATCTCATGGGTCCATCTTGAGGTCTCACACTTTGGGAAGAAAAAAATAGTCATGATATGCTGAAAAGATAAACAGATATCTGGAACTGTGATGGGCATTTATTTTGCTAGAGATGTCTTGCATTTGTCCCAAAGTCTCCAAAAACATTTTGTTTTCACATGGAGGAAAGTCAATGCTTGTAGCTGTTTGCATTATCATGCAATAGAATATCCCGAGTTGGAAGGGACCCATAGGAATAATTGAGTCCAACTCTAGGAGGAAATTGATTAGATGAAAGGACTGGCTGCTTTGTGCTGCTCATTAGAAAGTACAGATGGATACCTGTCTGGTTTCCTTGGCAAGGAGATAGCAATGTTTTCTGTGACACCTCCTTATGTGCACTACCAAAGCAGCTCAATATGTACAGGGAAGCACATAGACATCTTTTAAAAATTCTCCTTGTTTTCCATGACCATATGGAAACTGTCAGCCAGAGCAAAATCCGAGTCCATAACTTCTTACGGTGTTGAAATTTCTTCTCTTTATTCCATGTGTTTTACTCTGTACCAGGAAGACCCACCACCAGCTTAGAATAATTTTAGCCCCATTTGTATCATTTTAAGAGAACAGCCAGTTTTTCAGTTGTCCTTTCTATGTCTTTTTTTTTCTTTTTCCCTGAAAGATGAGAGTCAGGTATCAGCTAAGTGTGAATATTTGTCTTACAAATATTTCTTTTGGCAGATCAAGATATTTCCAAAGCAGCCTCAGAGCATAACTGCAGAGTTGCTGTCTCTAGAAGCCACACCAATGCTGAGAACAAAACTACTGCTGAATACCAGCTTTGGGAATCAGAAACCTCTTGACAAATCATTCCTCTTGCCTCTTGAGTGGCTTTTGCTGCCTGCTACCAGCAGAAAGCTTTTAAACGTCCCCTGATTGAACCTCTGAGGCAGTATAGAGAGACATATGCATCAGATTTGGGTTTCCAAACTACTGATATTCGCATTTAACCAAAACAGGCTTAATTCAATCTTGAAAAATGAACACAGTGCAAGATTTTTTGCTTGTGAGGTAATGTCTTTTCCAAGGTTGCAGTCAGCGTGTGGACCATTGAACACTAACGCGTCCTGCCACGGCAGCGGGCTGAGCGTCTGTGCCAGGTGCAGTATGGTATCCATCCTCTCAACATTCCTCATCCTCACCCTGAGTTATGCTTCTCCCTGTCCAGATGTGGGATAGGAGTGACTGGAAGGGAAGAGGTGGTGAGCAGAATGGATCCTGATCTCTGCTGGCTGCAACCAAAGTAAACAAAGCGGAGTAATTGCCACCGCAGGCATTTTACAGTAGATCTGCCTTTCTGTTGATGTCCTTATTAAACTGCTATGAGTGTTGTAGGCTGTTGTTGGAGATGAAATCCCCCCTTCCCCCAGCTCCTCACTTGCTGTCTGTCACTAAGTGCTATTAAGTTTATCATCTAGCAAAATCAGACAGTGCAGGAAGCGGTCTGAATGTTAATGTTAACCTATAATAGGTCTTAAATAGCTATAAAGAAAAATTAGGCTGCAGTGGGACAGGAAGGCTAGTTTAGCTTAACATAAAATAAAGGAGGACATGTTGACCTGATTTACTTAAATGTAGCTATTATGTGCTCTTTAGGGAGGAAACTGGTGTACCAAAGCTTATACAGACAGGAAAAATGTTCTTTACCTCACGCTGTACAAATGACATAAAGGCCCTTGCTTTAATTAATGAGTAAACCCATAGGTGCTGCATGTATATATTAATGCAGATGTCATCCTGGCTACTTTTTACATTAATTCCTCCTAGAATAACCACAGAGATGTGAAAAAGACTGTTATGAAATGTGCTACATCTTCTTTGGCTTTGAGCGTGGCGCTTTTTTGTGACAAGTCAAATATGAGTTATATCCACAATGGAAATGTAGGGGTAATAAAAATGGATCATCTGTCATTTGGGATTTCCCAACTGTCTGGACTAGCCTAAAATTCTCACAAAAGTGTGTGGAAAAGTCATGCAAGAGCCCAGCTCCCTTTCTCCAGCTCTCTCCATGTTTTCTTCCAGGCTCCTCTGAGCCAGCAGCTCTCGACATGCTCTTCATGCCAGTATTTGAAATGCATCCCCATCAGAAAGAGGATGGGTCCCTTCATGTGCAGGGAGATAGAACCAAACTCTGTGTGCAAGTCAGGAACAGGTCACAGGTAGATGAGGAGAGCCCAGTGCTGAAGGAAAAATGGTCTGTTTTTCTAGAAGTGCTTTGAAATTTTGGAAGAGGTCATGGTTTAGGGACGTGTCTGCTCAGAATCATCATAAAGTGAAGCTGCAATGTGTGAAAGGGATTGTTGGAGGCTGGGGGCTCCTAGTGCCTCACTTTGCTCCTTGGGGAGATCTGAATTGGGATTGTCATGGGACCAGCAGGATTCAGGATGTAAGCTCTTAAATCTGAGGGCATTGAGGCTGGGTTTGGGTGTTTGCTTTGATTGTGGTCTGCCTAAAAAAACCACAGAATTTTAACTGCTCTTTTTCTACTTTTGGGAAACCAAAACCCTCTAGATAGAAAAGTTTAAGCACAGTTATAATATATATTTTTTTAAATTATTAAGCAATTGAGCATTGTCATACTAACCAGTTCTAGCTCATTCTTTTGCCAGCTCTAAGAGTCCAGTTAATTGATTAATTTATTCTTTAAAATAACTCAGAGTTGTTCCATGATACATCAGGCATATTGCTTGGGTCAGCCTCCTTAAAGGAAAATCAGAGTACTACCTACAGTCTCAAATGAAGCTTCTGAACCAATTTTAAGTATTCAGGATTGTGTTTTTCCTTAAAGATCAAGATTTTCACTCCTTCTTGAGCCTATCAGCATCATTCTTTTGCTGGCAGCATCACACGCACCACCACCAACCTTCCCTCGTAGTAACAAGGTGCAAAATTCAGTGCTTGTGTGCCTGGGTGAGAGTCAGGATGGGTGGTATAAGGAAGATGGGTGGTGTAAGAAGTCCTTATAATCCAAGGAGGGTTGGATTGTCCCTTCTGGCCTGTGCAATAGGTGCAATGCCCTCAGATTTTGTGTTCAGTCACAGTGCCCCTCAGAGGGATACAGGAACTTGCTGCTGCTGTTCATCCCAGAGGCTGCACAGAATGACAGGATATCCAGAGCTGGAAGGGACCCAAAGGGATCATGGAGTGCAGCTCCTGGCCCTGTGCAGGACACCCCAAGAATCCCACCATGTGCTTGAGAGCATTGTCCAAACATTCCTTAAGGTCTATCAGATTGGTGACCACTGCCCTGGGGAGCCTGTTCAGTGCCCTGCCACCCTCTGGGGAGAGAACCTTTTTCCAATATCCACCCTAAACTTGCCCTGACACAACTTCAGGCCACTCCCTCAGCATGGTTTTCTTTCTGTGTTTAGGCTTGGTGTGTTCTTGAGAGATTCAGATTAATGATTAGACTCTAATTTATCCTCTTAACGTGAAATAAGAATTATGCAAAAATTGAACATGGCCACTTCCAGTTTTGTCTGGCTTCTGAATTTGAAGACATTAGAAAAAGATTTTTGTGATTCTCTCTAGGTTTACTGAATCTTCCCAATGCTTTTCGTCATCTTCCCAATGTTTTTAGTGCTGTTCCCTCTGAGTTTTATATGAATGTTTATGCATATACATACAAAGATCAGCACCTACTGTCAGGCTGCACTGAGAAAGACATATTTACAGTTGGATTGCAGTTTAAAAATGTTTATTTGCTCTGTAACCCTTAAACAGTGGGACCAGTCTTGCAGAAGGGTTGCTTTGTGAATGATGTTGGCATACCATTGCCTTTTGCTTTAAAAGCTTTAAAATGTTGGGATTTTTTCCAAGTACCAGCAAAATGAAAGCAAAAAACTGAAATAAAAATGAACCAAAATGGGACTAAAGAGAGTGGTATTTATTCAAAACGAGCCCTCTTGGTATTAAGAAACCTAAATCTTTTTAATTCAACTTAAAATGTTGGGAAATAATTACTTCAAGTTGCAGGTTATGTACTGTTAATTATTAATTAAGGGGTTCTTAGAGCAATGCCCATTTTTGTGATGGAGCACATCACAAAAATGGTTGGGCTAATCCCTCCCAACCCCTCAGTGGTGCTGCTCCAAGTGTCAAGAAAGCCTGGGAAATGGCAGGAGAAAATAAAGGGAGTTTGTGTGACAGAAAGAAAAGTGGATGGGCAGAGTGAGATTTGACCTGAATTCCCACATATATGGTCTGCAGTTAATGTAGTTTTGAAAAAATACAGCCATGCCTAACTCTGACAATAGGTAAAATTCTGTTTTATTTTCCTTTGCAATGGATTCAGGGAGAAGCCAAATTCCTGTTTCTGCATCTGTATTACAATAACAGGAACTTTTGCATATTTCATGTATCCAGTAGGAAAAAAAAAGGCAGTAATAAAAATGAACAATGATAAAATACTCAAGCAAGAAACATCATTAGTTCTCAGTTACTTTCCTTGCCAGGTCTTTCAGGAATGTGCAAAATGTTTATGTTTTAACTGAAATAAACAAATTAGAGTGTATAATTCAATTAGTTATAGGTCTTCTTCATTCCAAGAGCCCATTTCCATTCTGAAATAAATTTAAATTACAGGTCTGTGCATACTTTTAGTCACTAACTAACCATTTTACACGCCAGCTGTTTGCTTGTGATAATTAGAAGTGGAAATAACTTTCTGAATACCATCTTTGTGCAAGTGAGAATTTATGAACTTTTTTTAACTCTGCAGCTTATCAGTTTGCATTACTGTGTTTGATTTAAATTTCTTGAAGTTACACTTGAGCAAGCACACCACAAACTCATGAAATAGTGTTAGAGCCAAAATGAAACAACCTGAAGTATCTTAAAGTTCATTGTGCAGTTTCTTCTAGAAGCTGGAAAGGATGAAACAAAGTCCTATGTTTTTTTCAATTTTTAAATATTTAGGAATCCCCCTTCTTTATGGGACTTAAATAGACATTGATGTGATAGAAAACCTTGCTACTTAGTTTAATAAGATTGGTTGATATGATGCAAACTATTTTTACAGTTTAAATGCAATTCTAACTTTCTTGTGAACTGTAGGGGAAATGCTTGTTTGGAATTGTTAATTTTACTGCAGCAGTAAAATTGAAATTAGATAGTTCTTTAGGACAATTGAAAATTTTTGTTATTTTGGTAGATAATTTGAAATTTTAAGAAAGAATGAGATTTTGAAGGAGCAAAAAGAAAATGCAGACATCTTCAGCTAATAGCTGTAGCACAGGCCAGACATTTAATTGGCAAAAGTCTATTTTCAAAAGTTAGCAATTTTCTAAAATGCTATATCCACTGTGATGGATTTAGGGTAGAATATGAAAGGCTTCCTGGATCCAGCGTACCTCCAGCTGCAGACATTCTTCAAGTTTGCAGGGAGGTCGTTGCCCTTGAAAATTCCATGGAAAACTGAGCATGTTGTAGCCCCTTCCAGAAAAGTACTGTTTGAGGAGATGAAATTAGTGATAAAGTTTATGATTTTAGTACATGCTGTCTTTTTTCTAAGGGGGTAGAGGTTAGAGCAAGCATTAAAAAGGAAAAAGAATTTTGGGTGTGCTGCTGAAGCTGCTTCTGCCTTGCTCAGCCTCTGTGGCAGAAAATGTGCCTCCCCTTTCCACTGCTGAGGTTTCCCTTTTCTGTTCCCAAATTGTGGAATCTTGAATGTGGGGTGGAAAGTGAGATCAAATCAAGGAACAATCTAGGCTGGGAGGGGAAGTTGGCTGCTCCAAGGCAGTCACAGCAGAGCTTTCTGCATTGTAAATGCAACTCAGAAGTCAGTTGATGTGCTGGGGCCTTTCCCAAGCAATCCTTAAATAGCTCCAAGGATGGAGATCCCACAGCAAAGCAGCTTGTTCCAGGGTGTGACTATTCTTTCTGTAAAAGCCTTTTTTTCCCCCCCATTCCATAATTGTAATTTTCCATTTATCTCTTGTGCTCTTATCTACTGTGCTCTTGTTCCTTGTCCTCTGAGAGGAGTTTATCTCTGTTTTCTTGTGCCTGGGCTACTCCTTTGGCTGCCACATGACTGTGCTTGCAGTGCATCCCCTTCTGCCTGCCTGCCTTGGAAGGGATGCTGAAGGTTTAGGGAGTTGTGTCTCCCTAAATTATCTGCACAGTGTTTCAAACATCTGCAGTGCTTCACAAGGGCAGATTATTTAGCTCCTGTGCTGGTTGCCTTGCTGTGGAAATTTGATATTGTCCTTGAACAGTTATTCCTTAGAAAAGAATTCCTGGGCTAAGGTGAGATGGGAAGAAGGGTAACACATCTTCCTGTGTACAATGGATTGCATGCAGCAGCAGCCACATGAATTGCATCAGCCTTGTGTACATTGCTGCTCTGTAAATGATTTTACACCTCCATCCCAAATCTGAGATACCTCCCAAGCTGCTGCTGATTTTTTTCCAGTTATCCAGAACCTTGTTACTTAATATGCCCAAGTTGTAAAAAAAAGGCTGTAAAATGCAGGCTTAGTAAAAATTACATAAATAAGGAGTAGTGAAAGGTGACTGAAACTTGATATTCAGGCTAGACACTGGAAAAGATGCTGGAATTCAGTTTGCTAATGAGTTTGTGAACTGAGATTAGCAAAATCATTTCCCAGACACTCTGGGAAAGCAAACCCATTTAGCCATTAGAGTGTTATGGCTGCTGAAATAAAAACACGGACTTCGGTGACTGGAAAAACAACATTTTTTGTGGCTAATGATTTGAATGTTAGAGCTGTTGAACATGCTTGATCTATGTGAAAGGGTAGAACGTTAGTTTCTCATTGCCTCTGCATTGTTGACAAGTTAATTAAGCTGCAATGCCCTTCTCCTGTGATGCTAGCAGATATGAGAGCACTGAAAGCCTTTTGCCAGACCATAACAACTGAAACCAATAGTTACAATTACTGTATACAGGCTTTTTCCTGGGTCTGAAAAGTATTTTGTGTGTATCACAAGTTGAGTAGTGAATTCAGCCTCTTCATGTTGTATTTGTATACAAATATCCAAAATCATGAAAGGAACTGTGACTTTCTCAAAAGACTTGAGCTGACTTTACTGCTACTGATTTCTGAAAAATCAAAATTTTCAGTGTGTGAGTAACTCTGATGTTTCAATATTGTTTTATTTTCAGGAACTGAAAAGAGAAGTCATAAGTATGTTCTGATTTACTAGCTTATTTTAATATGCTTGTTTTTGTTTTGCTTGCCTACTCGCCAGAAGGAATAAGACTGATGTTCCACCAATTCTAATAGGTGGAACTTCCAATCTCTGAGACAGGAAAAAAAAATCAAGACAAAACAACAACAACAACAACAACAACAAAAACAAGCCAAAAAAACTCGCCCAATGAAAACATTTATTTCACAGAAGGAATCTTAACCCTCCTATCCTCATCAGCTCTTTGAGCAGGGATACACCCAGGCCTTCTACATTTCTGCCTCTGAAGTGTACAGAGGAGTTAACACAGGTGTTCAGCACCCCTGTGTCCTGGTTTAGGGCACATTTTGAAGTCCTCCTTAATAGAAAAGTAAAGCTGGCTGGTATGGTTTCTTTTATGTCAGCATGAAAGGATGTTGGACATGATTTCTATATTAATCTGCAGTTAAGAGACTGGGTTTTTCTTATTAGCAGTTGGAGCCTGATCTAGGCATGCCTCCCATTGAAGAATTAAAGGTGTGTTATGACTCATCTCCATTTCCCTTTTGCAGGAATTTCTTGATAGATGATACTGTCTATTCCTCTTTAGTCCCTTCATGTATTGGTTCCTTACATTCTTTGATTTATGAATAGGAGCAATCAAAAGGCACATTCTCTAATTTTTCACAAGCATAGGCAGCACATATAATATGTCTTTCTGATAGGGCTGCATTAAACATCTTGATTTTTCTTCTTCAGGATTTTATTCTAAAATGAACGTCCGGGTTTGAAAACGTGTGATGGGCAGCCAAAAAATCTGTTTTGCTGTCTGGACAAAATAATTCAAACCTGAACTATCACAGTTGAAATAGTGAACTTGTGTCTTCCCACTATCTGGAGAGTCAAATCCTGGCTTTAGTCAAAAAGGACATTAATTTGCTCTTTTCCCAAATTTGTCACATCATTTTATATGATTACCCAGTTTTTCTCAGTAGAAGCCTTGCAGTGGAACTGTTCACCTTTAGGGTGAAATCAGGGTGGATTGATATCTATTGGCAGATTTTTAAAGTATGCCAGTTATGCTTGCCTTACTATTTCTGGCTTCAGAACAGATAGATTTTTTTTTTCTGTCAAATGTAAAAGAAATTTAAATACAGTGCTGAAGTCACTGGATCTGTGCCAGCCTGACAGCAGCTGAAGACCTGGCATAGATTTTACCTAGAAATGCAAGAAATGCACAAGAAGACAGGACTTGTATTGCTAAATACATGCTGTGACGAGAGCTCTAGGCCCAAATTTCTGTTAAGACCATCTACCAAAAGTAACAGAATGCAATATTTTTTTTTAACCAAAGTTATCCACTGCAATCAGTGAAGTTTTGTAATGTTCAAGAAACACAGGAGCAAAGATGTTTTATTTTCTGTTCTCTTAAGATAAATGTCTTGAAAGAGGAGCAGAGCTTCTAGGAGCAAACCCTACATGTAGATATATATTAAATAAGCTGGCATGTGGAAAGAACTATGCCTCTGAGACATGCTGCAGACGTTCACAAGTGTGTAAAACATTTTCAGCTTGTGCACAGATAGACATGATTTGTAAATGCTGAGGTACTGAAATAACAGAATTTTCATTATAGACGGTTTTATCGCATCCCTTTACATAAAATTGCAAAAACAAGTGCTAATGTTGAAACTGGCTATTAACCAAAATGTGTGCTGTCAAATTAAATGTTCCCATCTGAGATGATAAATGGAGGCTACATGGCTATAAGCTGTGGCTTATGAAAAATAATTCTTTGACATCTGGCTCGAACATCTGGTTTTATAATTGATGCTCTAAAGCAAATGGAATATGTATTTTAAGGGTTTGTTTTTAATTAGTGTTCAGCAGCCTGTATTTCTGCATCGTGTAACTATCACACACCTACAAAAGGCTGAAAAAATCCCTTCAGTTCGTACCAATGCTTGAAGATATAAAACTGTGTAAACGCTAATGCTTTACCATTTAACTCTGAACAGCACCAAACTCATCTAGGCAGAAACAGGAGTGGGTGGTTTTAGCAGTTGTTCAGTGCCCTCCCAAAAAATACTTGAGGGAATGTTCTTTTTCTGCTCAGGATTAAAGAAAAATGGGCCTAATGATTACCAATTGTTACTGTAACCATTTCATTTTTCTGTGCTTTAGTTAAAAGCAACAAGGAAACTTGTGTCAGAATATTGTTCAGGTCCCTTAGCAGTAAAATTCTCCCATTTTTTTTTCTCTGTCTTTCTACTGCCAGCGACTTTAAAATTGTGAGCTGCTTTAAATATTCAAAATGGTCTTGCATCTTGACAGTGCTTGCATGCAGGAATACCTTTTCTCTGGTTAGTTATCACTGCATCTGAAGGTAATTGGAAGAATAAAATAGATCTCATTTATATATGATGTGCATCATTCCATGTGTTTTCTGTACAGGACACACCTAATTTACCTGTTTGTTTGTCATTTGATTGCAAATGAAGGCTTAGAAGAAGTTGAAGTTGTGTTACTCTGTTCAGACCTATGAAATGGTGATGTTTAAAACAGACATTTTATTGCTGGGTCAGTATGGGATCAATGAAAAGTCTGAATTTCTGATCAATATTGACATTCTTTAAATAACCACTTTTCTCCTTTTAACCAGTGCTTTGCAAACTTTCAATGACTATGTTTTTATACATCTCAGGCTCAGCCTGTGCTATAAATTTTACTAGTTTTGGGTCTATTAAGTGGAAACTGGGAAGTCCTCCCTGCCATTACTAAGATCTTGTTGCCAGCAAAACTCCTTGGGTAGCTGCACCTCAGCAGTGAAGTAAGTCCTGTTGCTACCTTTGTTTACATCTTGATGACTGCTGTAGCTACTCCACAAGGGAATCTCCTGGCATGGATTTGTTGGCTGACTCATTCTGTAACATTGATACACCTCAGCCCATCCTGTTTCCAGCCATAAAAATGGCCACAAGCTCCATGTGTGTTAAAACTGCCATGGTAACTCACATTGACAGACATGAGAATTAGAGATTAGAAAGCTTCTGTCTCTTCCTCTTTAAATTCCTCCTCTTTGAATGTTTATTCAATCCTGTATTGAAAAGCTTAGTTTTTTTAAAAAAAAACTCTGGGTTCCCAGTTCTACTGAGATTTATCTCATAAAAGTCCACATGGCTGCTAGTTGTGGATTTATGGGGGAGTAGCTTGATGCTGAGGAAGACCAGTAAGTAGAGTAAAAAAATAGAGATGGACAGGACAGAGATGAGGATTTGGTTTCAGTGTGGCTGTTCAGTGTTTTTTTCCTGATAAGTCCTTCCCCAGCTCCACAAACCAACCCAACAATCTGCAAGGTTCTCATGATTTTCACCAAATGTTGTGTTCCTCCTAAGAATGATTTATATCCTTTGAGTTTTCCAATGATTATGCTTTCCACTCGTTGATTTTTATATTTTTGGCTTCTTCAGTGCACCTAAAAGCAGGGCTGGAAAAAAGGGGATGGTTTCAGAGAGTTTAACAAGGAAAGTGCTCTGTTGTGCTGCCAGCAGCTCTGAATAGTAGATATTGTTTCCCAGCTGTATGAAATATATACATTTTATTTTACAGTACACAAAGAGAAATTTTTCATAGCTTTGCAGACAGACCAATTAAATGCAGCTCAGACTTGCTGGGTCAAGGACTGAGGTTACATGTTACTGTCAAAGTCTTACTGGGATTGACAAAAGCACTTCCTGAGGTTTTCTTTCTACTAAGGAAAGAAAACCCTTCCCTGAACCAATTGCAGTTGATTTTCTTTGCATTTATCACGGTCATTACTTTGGATGACCTTTGAAATACCCTTCAAAACACAGAAGCTGTCTCAAGGCGGAACTGGGTTTTGCAAGGTGAAGGGGAAGAAGACCTTTAGTAGGTAATTCCATTACAACTTGCCTACAGGCAACTAGTTATTAATCCTCTTTTCTTAGAGATGATTGGAGAATGCAGAATAGAAAGTTCCTCACCTTTTTTTCCCCCCCTGGCGAGTGTGTGCTTTGTTTTGTTTAAAAATTCAGTGAGAAGGTGTCCTTCTTCTACACGGATTGTTTCTGAAAGATCAGCATTGCCAGGATTATTGCAGAACATGCAATAATGTTAAATGCTGTTAAATGATTCTGTTTTGTGGATATATCACAGACCACCCTAGGTAACAGGGTCTTTGCAGTAAATTTTAGCAAGAAACTTCTTAAAGAGGAATCAGGCTATCATCAAAGGAACAATGCAGCCTCTTTCAGTGGAGTGCTGCCTTCAGTTGCAGGAGTACAGTATAATGGCCACTGAGTGGTTGGCTTCACTGCTGTGTAGAGAGAGACTGAAGAAAAAAGATCTCTTTTCCCTGATTAAGTGATTACAAATTTCAAAATCTGAAATACTAACTTAAATATGTACAATAGGTGAAGTATATGCTGCAGGAAGAGCTGCATTTCAGGTTCTTGGTAAGATATTTCTAATCACCATCTGCTCATCTCCAGTTTTTGATCGTGATTCCTGTTCTCTGCTTATTGTAAAATCTCTTTTTTCCCCAGTCTGATTTTCAATCCAAAGTGTAGCTGAACTATAAATTTTGGGGAGTCTCATTTGCTTACAGCTCATGTAGTACACAGCCAATGCAAAAGGAAATATAAATTATTCTGGTAATAATCTGACCTTCCTACCTCCTTGTTTAATCTGGGTAGACCATATGTGCAGCCCTCTTTTAAGTCCATCCAAGAATATTTCAGAGGAAGAGTAAAGGAGGTCATAAAGCATCACAAGACCTTGACTTCAAAATTATTTTCAAATAAACTAATTCAGAATACAATGATAACCATGATAGGTTTCATCTGCCTACAGCAGGCTCTAGAACAGAGGAAAAAATAGCTGAAGATTTTTTGGTGTATTTTAAAACCAAAACCCCTGACTTAGCCTGTTAGCTCAGTTGAGTGTGTTTGGATAATAATTATTCTGTCTTTAAAATGGTTTTAGGTTGACAACTGCAATCTATTATTTATTGGTTTCATTAAATATTGAAAGTTTATTTTACTATTGTAGTGAAGAATTTAACATTCAATCTTAGTTCCTCTTGGGGTAATATGCAGGAAAAGCCACTGCAGCAAAAGTTCTCTGCAACCAGGCAGTGATCCTACATCTCCTAAATCCAAATTTTTCACTTCGATTGCAAAAGGATAATTTTATTCTTCCTAAAATATGGCTGGTTTTTTCTTTTGTCTTGATCTTACAGATGCTTATTTTACCCAAAGTGAAGGACTGGTATCATCATGCATGCACAAGTCCCCTTGAAGGTGTTTTATATACCTATCCTGAATTTATAAGGACAAACTATTTTTGCTTTCTGTTTGAATTTCAATGATATGTGATTTTCTGTATCAAATAAAATTCAAAATCATGTGCTGAATCTTTAATAGTATCTGATATAATTAAAGGACTGTGCAGGAAAAGCAAGCAGAGAATGATAGCAAGAAATTGGCATGGTGTAGCTGGTTTCTGATTTTAGTTCCTCCATTTCTTTCTGTCATCGTTCCACTCTACCAGTGAAGAAAGGAAAAACAATCTAAAGAGAATAAGATCTTAAAAAAACAAAAAAAAAAAGAAAAGAAAAAATTGAAATAACATGTCTCTCAAAAATATTTGTTTCTGAAATAAGATGAAACATCTGAAAATGCTTCAACAACCTGTATGGGATGATGATATCTGGATAATATAATTACCTTTACTGTTGCTGATGCAGTCTTCATTCAGATAAAAATACAGTTTTTTCTAGAGATTTGACTGGCTAGATTAGGTTTGGCCTAAATAATGGCAGAAGGCTAACTAGTGCTGTGATAACTTTAGAGTGAGTTTTAAAAGTGACATGCTTCAGGAAGTACGGAAAAATAAGGAAAAAGGAACTTGTAGTAAAGGCACTATGGAGTCCTTACAAGAGTAGGACTCTGCAGGAAAGAAGGAACTGACTTGGAAGATTTAGAAGCAGAGAATGGAAAGGGACCATCAAGAAAAATTAGATGTTAACTGGTGCTCAGCAAAAAAAAAAAAAAAGATCATCTGAATTTGTAAAAACGTGCCTGTGTCTATATTTGGATGATGTCAAGGTAGAAGCTTCTGTAATTAAATTAGTTTTAATTAAAAATCAATATACAGCATAAGCTTTAAACTTTAAACTCCCAAATTTGGGAAAACTTGTGAGGCTTTTTGCCTGTGTGGATGTTCTGTAGGTATATTTTTTCCTCTATTTCTCTGTGTGTTTTTGCCCTGGTGATTTTCACAGCATAAAAAGAGAGCTTGCTCCCAGGAACATTTGATGCTATGGCTGCTTGAGTCCATATGGAAAAAAGATGGAAAAAGAAACTGGAACTAAGGCTCAGTAGTTTGCCTGGCCTCTCCTGTATCTGTCTGCCACAGGGAGGCACCCTTCTCTTCAGCTTGTGCCTTCCCTGCTGCTCTCCAAAATATTTATCTTCATGGTCCCTTGGTGTTCTAAAATCCTTGGAGTTTGTATCAGTCACAGGGATATTCATTTTGCAATGAGAAACTGAGTTAAAATGCCGATATCCTTATAGTGATACACTTTTCTTTTAGCATCTCTGAAATCAGCAATCCCTCTCACTCCAAATAAATCCCCAAAACTCCAGCAGTGTCCCCAAGAAAAACTGCCTGCCATCATAAAGGGAAGTCTGTGTATGCTGAATGAAAATCACAGTTGATTACTTAGGCTTAAGTTTAACATTCTATATGCAAATAAAAAACTGCTCAAGTACATAGAATGGGTTTGTTTCCATAGTTTTGGTGTTTACAGTCCAGGATGTGAATATATTAGAAGTATTAAGACAAGTTTTAAAATTTCTTTATCTTTTTTTTGAAGCATGGACTAAAATTGATTATAGGGAGCTTAGTTTGTAGTTTGAAATATTGATAGTTGTCGGAGGCTCACTTTAATTTCTTTTTTTTTTTTCTTTCTTTTATTCTTTCTTCTTCAAAGGTATTGTGAGAAAATATTCTAATATCTGTCTCCTAATCCATCTATCCTAATGCATTAGAAGTTATGCAGTTCAATTTACAGCTGGTGTAATACTTATATTGTGCAAGGAGGTTCTTCTAGAGGAAATTTCATCAGCTATTGTTCAGTCTTTTGCATTGCTTTAATGAAAAAAATAGGCTAAGATTCATTATTATGCTAGATTTTTATTGTTGCATTTTAAGTTCTATTCTTTTTCCTCTCCTGAGGAAAAAAAGCCCATCATTTTGGTTGCAAAGCTCTGTGAGGAGATTGAAGCAGTGCACTCTGATGGGAAACTGTAGGGCTCTTACTTTTTATTACATTTAAAAATGAAACTGATATACTTCAAGCAGTATCACTATATGCCTTCAAAATCCAGTAGCCAAAACTATCCCAGAAGTCATTGCAGGGCTGAGTGTGGAAGTAGGAGCATAGATGGGAAACATCCTTGTCAATTTTGGGATTATTTTAGCACAAGCTAAATTGAGGGAACCTCATGATATATAAGTAATGAGAAAAATCCTTGTTTTGTACTAATGTTATGCTGCAGTGACAATTGAAGAAAATGTTAATCCTGTGAGGGTGGGAAATTAAGTATTGGAAAATAAGCTATGAAGTGTCAACACAGAATTAAGGTTGATGTTGGCTTTTTAAGACCAGCCCTGTGTGATCCATTGCTTATTTCTTTTTTTCATTGACATCTTAATTGGAAAAATAGATGGTTTCAAAATTATGAACTATTTATGGTGTGTATAAAAGGAGCCATGATCATACTCAGCTGAAACTTCCCAGCAGAAAGCTCTCCTCTTCCCTCATTTTCCTAGAAGATAGTGAAACTTTCACTTACAAAACTCTTTAACTTCAATGGATGTTCTGGAGACCTGGAAGTTTGGCTCATTTTTAGAGGGTGTCATTACAAGGATGTATTAAAACTTATTAATTTCTACCTTTTAGCAACAGGTCCTTGAAAATCACAAATTACATCATATGTGGCTGGAGCAAAGATGAATATTTTCAAATTAAAAATGCAAAAGTGAATTTTCATATTAGGAACCACAGCAGTCTGCACTCAGGCAACAGTGGGTTTTTAGGGTTTTCAATGACAGGGATTCCCAGTCAGTGGGAGCTGTAGGTAAGTCAGCTTTTCAGAACCCACTGAGAAGACATTCAGGAGATGTCTGTATTCACAACTGGGACCAGATTTTCTGAACCCAGCTCTTGTTTAGGTGTCTGTAGACATTGCTGGGTTTCCTGGAGTTTGGTGTGTTGAGGGTGGTGAGAGATTCCAGCTTCCAGCTGCAGATCATTTCTGGAAATCTGACCTTATTTCAGTGTCCCAATATGTTCTACTTGGTCCAAAAACTCTGGCTTCATGCATCTCTATATAGATGATACGAGAGATAATAGTTTTTTAAATGGCCCTCACTTTTCCTGAGAAGTTGTTAAAAACTATATTTTAGAAATAAAGGTAGAATTTGGACCTTCTAGTGCCCTATTTTAACAGTGATAACACACTTTTTACCAAGAGCCAAAATCATTCAGCATAAGGTCCTACACCTGGGAGGGTTGCAAGGCCATGGCTGATGGGCCCCCAGGGCCATTGCTGAGCAAGGCTCCCCAGGGACTCCTTGCAGCAGATCCTTGAGGCCACTGGGATGTGGGCTAGGGGGGGATGCTGAGGGCAGCACAAGGGGCTGACAGT
The DNA here is from genome assembly GCF_037042795.1 of Molothrus aeneus. NCBI lineage: Eukaryota > Metazoa > Chordata > Aves > Passeriformes > Icteridae > Molothrus > Molothrus aeneus. The sequence continues at coordinate 1,052,684 of NW_027098863.1, read as the reverse complement.
GCCCAGCCTGGCTGGGACTGTGCCAGGAGGCCCCAGGGCCTCAGGACAAGGTGTCTCCTCCCAGCTCTTGGTGGCACAGACCCTGCTGTGCCCCAGGGCACCCAGACTTGGCTTCTCTCTGTCCCCACCTGTCATCACTGCCTGCAGTTCTCTGCTCTGCCTGGGGCCTGGGGACACTTGCTCAGTCGTGTCCCTCTCTGGGACCCATTAAAAGTCCAAGAAAGTTTGGAGTTGGATTCTGCCTTGGAGTTCTGGAGAGGTTTCTTCAGCTCCCTCTCAGGGACTGATGCTCAGGGCCTGAGCACAAAGCCCCAGAGGCTGATTAAAGTCCTTGTGCTGTGTCTGTGCTGCTGAGCTGGGCTGGGCTCCTGGCCCGGAGGCAGCTCCTGGTCACCAAGAAGAGCTTCAAAAGCCCATTTCTCTTGATGAGCAGCTCTTGTGCCAGCCCAGCAGGGCTGGGGCACTGCCTGCAGCCAGCCCGGGCACAGCACAGAGGCACAGAGAGCTTCAATCAGTCAGGGCTGGGAAGGGGCTGAGAAGTGCCTGGGGCACAATCACTGCCAGCCCTTGGCACAGGAACCTCTGGCTGCAGGACAATGCAGCTGCAGGTCCTGGAGCCATCTCCTGCAGCTGGAACATGCCAATGCCTGCAGAGCCTGTGAGTACATTCTCTGATTGTCTCTTGTGCAGAGCAGCCAGGGGTGCCCAGGGCTGTCCTGCAGAGCAGGGTCCTGCAGCCCAGGGTGCTGTGCTGGGGCAGGGACTCTGCTGCCTGCCAGGGACAGCTCTCAGCCAGCCCTGGCAGCTGCTCCCAGCGCTGGGCAGAAGCTCTGGGGGGAAGGAGCCGCCCTGAGCAGGGCAGGGGCTGCTGCTGAGAGGGGCTGGGTGGGGCAGGGCTGCTCCCAGCTCCAGACCAGCCTGGGCACAGCTCCACAGGGCACTTCCCAAAGAAGGTAAGCCTGGGATTGCTGTAAAGATCAGGAGCTTTCCTGAGAGTGTTTTCCATTTCCTGCTTGGAGAAGGATGGGAACATTGGGGTGATGACAAAAAGATTTTTTTTATTTTATACAATTTTCATATATTTGTAGCTCTACAAATTACTATTACATAGTTATAAATCTATATTCCTTTTTTAGGTCTATTAAACTCTTAATGAACTCTATTACTATTATATACATCTATAACTATAATCCTTTATTAACTTTATTATTTTCCCTAACCATTTTCTTTGATTTTAGAAAAATAAGGTGACTGTCTAAATGCATTCCTGAAATACATATAGTATACAATACATATAGTATCCTGTATAGTCTTATTATCAGGAAGAGGACCTACAAGAAGAACATTTTGATTTTTGACCAGAATGTGAGCAGTCATAACAAAAAGTGAAGGCAAAGAAGCCCTTGGACCTACTCCAATGGATTGAGCCAGGGGTGTGTAACTGGGGTAAGTGAATCTCCTATTGGATGTTCCTGTTAAATATCCTAATTAATCAACCTTAATAAATTGTTGAAATCAGGTCCCAGGTGTGCCACATCCCCACTGGGACACCTGACAGCTTCCAATTAATGTCTGGTTTTTACTTTACTGTTCTAACACTGTTGCAAGGGAATTTTTTTCTCTTTTGATTATAAAAAACAAGGGGATGAGAGAAGCAGAACAGGAATTATAATCCAAGAATCCCAGGACATTCTGAGTTGAAAGGGACACACAGGATCATCAAAGGAATGTTTGATCTTTTACAGGGACTGCAGAACTGTAAATTAAGTTGATCAGTGTCTCTGCTGGGAGCCTCCCAAAGGGCCCTCAGCCACTCCTCAGCCCTGCACAGCAGCAGCATCACCTTTGCAGGGCCCAGCAGGGCTCTCCTGAGCTGCCCTTGCCCAGCTGCACACAGAGCCTGCCCCAGCCAGGGCCCTGCACACAGGCAGGTTTCTGTAGGGCCCCAGCCAGGGCACGCAGGCTGGGATGGGCTCTGTGAGCGCTGGCAGGGACAAGGCTCCTCTCAGCAGGGAATGTCCAGGCCCAGGGAGATGCTCAGGGAAGCAGAGGGGGCTGGAGAGACCAGGGCTGGGGCAGGAGGGCACTGTTGGTGTGTGGGAGGTGCCGGGCACAGCTGGGCACGGGAACACTGTCCTGAGTGCCCGGCTGTCTCTGCCCTGCCCTCTCAGGCACAGCACCACAACATCTGCTCTTGGTTCTGCACTGCCCTGACATTGGCACTGTTATCTGCTGCTCTCAGGGAGGCTCTGGCATCTGCAGCAGCTGAGTCAGGCACTGCCCTTGGCATTCCTGCCAGGCAGGGATGTCCATGGGAATGGGGTGTCCAAGCTCCCCTGGCACCTGTGGGGCTGTGGGCAAAGCAGTCCATGGGAAAGGGGAATGAGCTGAGCCCCCTCCCTGAGATCCCATCATGGGTACAGCCAGGGATCTCCTTGCTGTGCCCTGCCAGGCTCTGAGCTGCCCTCCTGGGTGCAGATCTGTGCCAGAGCCTCTGGGAGTTCCCTGAATGTTCCACGGGGAAGGGCAGAGCTGCCACAGCTGAGGAAATGCTGCTGGGTTTGCCCAGGGAGCCGTGAGTGTCCTTGGCACAAGGGGGTGCTGAGACCTTGCCCAGAGACCTTGAGAGAGGGTGAGACATTCAGGGATCCCTCTGCTCTGGGCAGGGTCTGGTTTAGCCCAGGGTGACCCAGGAGTGTGACTGTGCTCTGATTGCAGCCAAAGGTTTTCCCACAGCAGGTAGAAGGGTGAGTGTGTCCCAGCTGTAGGCATTGTCTACAGGGAATGGCCCAGGTTTGGCTCCAAGCAGCCTCTCCTGACTTGTCACTGTCCTTTCTCCATGAACAGGTGCCCATGTGCAGCCCCAGCAAATGTCCAACAGCAGCTGCATCAGGCACTTCCTCCTGCTGGCATTGGCAGACACGCGGCAGCTGCAGCTCCTGCACTTCTGCCTCTTGCTGGGCATCTCCCTGGCTGCCCTCCTGGGCAACGGCCTCATCATCAGCGCCGTAGCCTGCGGCCACCACCTGCACACGCCCATGTTCTTCTTCCTGCTCAACCTGGCCCTCAGCGACCTGGGCTCCATCTGCACCACTGTCCCCAAAGCCATGCACAATTCCCTCTGGAACACCAGGGACATCTCCTACACTGGATGTGCTGCTCAGCTCTTTTTCTTTCTCTTCTTCATTTCAACAGAGTTTTATCTGCTGACCATCATGTGCTACGACCGCTACGTGTCCATCTGCAAACCCCTGCACTACGGGACCCTCCTGGGCAGCAGAGCTTGTGCCCACATGGCAGCAGCTGCCTGGGCCAGTGCCTTTCTCACTGCTCTCATGCACACGGCCAATACATTTTCCCTGCCCCTGTGCCATGGCAATGCCCTGGGCCAGTTCTTCTGTGAAATCCCACAGATCCTCAAGCTCTCCTGCTCAAAATCCCATCTCAGGAAATTGGGATTTCTTGTGTTTTCCATCTGCTTAGCTCTTGGTTGTTTTGTGTTCATTGTTTTCTCCTATGTGCAGATCTTCAGGTCTGTGCTGAGGATCCCCTCTGAGCAGGGACGGCACAAAGCCTTTTCCACCTGCCTCCCTCACCTGGCTGTGCTCTCCCTGTTCCTCAGCACTGCAGCGTTTGCTCACCTGAAGCCCCCCTCCATATCTTCGCCATCCCTGGATCTGGCCCTGTCAGTTCTGTCCTCAGTGGTGCCTTCAGCCCTGAACCCCCTCATCTACAGCCTGAAGAACCAGGAGCTCAAGGCTGCAGTGTGGAGACTGATGACTGCATGATTTCAGAAACATTAAACTGCTGGGCAATATCTGCATATCTCTTGTACTAAAATTCATCTTTCATACTTCTTGTTGGTTTCATTTTGGAAGTTCTTTTTATTTTTTTTCTTTTTCATATTATCTACAAATAAATGTCATTGTGCCATTGGTCATTTTGTTTCTCTCCACCTTCCCTGTGGCCACACACTGTGCCAATGCAGGGCAGCGCTCTTGGTGGCTTTAAATGAACTAAAGGATGTCCCAGCAGAGTTTTCTGCAGAGATGCCCTTGTGTTGCCTTCTCTGGAGCTGCAGCAGCAATGTCTGTGTGCAGAGCTGGGGCAGATCAGTGCTGGCCCAGCAGCTGTGCCCAGCAGCAGCAGCAGCAGCACTTGGTGTTGCCAGTGCTGCTGCCGTGGCCCTGCCCCGCTGCCCTGTTGGCCCTGGTGTTGCTGCAGGGCCTGAGTGCTCTCGGGGCCGGGCACAGCCCTGGGGGTGGCAGTGCCGGGGCTGCAGCAGGGACAGGCCATGTAATATAAATCACCTTTGATAATTCTTTTGGGTTTGGTTGTGGGTTTGTTCTTTTTTTCCCCATGTTTCAGTTTTTTAATATTTTCCACAAAGAAAAGCCATTGGTTTTGCCATTTCTCATTTTGTTTCTCTCCACCTTCCCTGTGGCCACAGACTGTGTCGGTGAGGGGCTGCACTATGTGTGGCTTTTAATGAACTAAAGGATCTCCCAGCAAAGATTTTCCAGAGATGCCCTTGTGTTCCCTTCTCTGGAGCTGCAGCAGCAATGTCTGTGTGCAGAGCTGGGGGCAGATCAGTGCTGGCACAGCAGCTCTGCTCCTGCTGGCCACACCATTCCTGAGCCAGGCCAGGAGCCATTGGCCTTCTTGGCCACCTGGGCACCCTGCTGCCTCATGTCCAGCCTGCTGTCCATCAGTCCCTGCACGTCCCTTTCTGCCTGGCTGCTGTCCTGGAACTCTGTCCCCAGCCTGTAGCACTGGGGCCAAATATCAGGGCCTGGCACTTGGATTTGTTCAGCCTCACCTTGTTGGATTCATCCCCTGGATCCAGCCTGTCCAAGTCACTGTGCAGAGCCCTCCAACCCTCCAGCAGATCAACACTCACATCCAGCTTGGTGACATTTGCAATGATGTCCTTGGTTCCATGGGGCCCCTCAGTGTCACAATGGCCTCTTGGTTACACCAGGCCCTGCACTGTCACACTGATCTCCTTGGTTCCATGGGGCCCCAAAATGTGACAATGGTCCCCTTGGTTCGATGGGGCCCCAAGGTGTCACAATGGCCCCATGGCCACATGAGGTCCCACACTGTCACCATGGTCTCTGGGGTTCCACAAGTCCCCTCAGTGTCACAATGGACTCCTTGTTTCCACGAGGCCACACAGTGTCATGTTCTTCCAGATTCCTTGAGGCCCCATCGTGTCACAGTGGCCCCTTGGTTACACAGGATCCTGCAGTGTCACAATGTCCCCTTGGTGCCATGAGGCCCCGCAGTGTCAGAATGGCCCCTTGGTTCCACTGGGCCCTGCAGTCTCCCAATGGTCTCCTTGGTTTTGCAGTGTCAAAATGGTGAAACCCCTTGGTTACACGAGGCCCTGCAGTGTCTCAATGACCTCTGTGGTTCCACGAGGGCCCAGAGTGTCACGGGGCACTCCCTGGGTCCATTTGGCCCCAGAGCACAGCAATGGAGCCCTGGTTCTGTGGGGCTGCACGGTGTCACCATGGTCCTCTTAGTTCCACGAGGCCCTGCAGTGTCACAATGGCCCCCGAGTGTCCCAATCATCAGAGAATGACAGAATCAAATAGGCTGGAAAAGACCTTTGGGATCATCAAGTCCAACCCATGCCCTGATACTGCCTTGTCACCCAGACCATGCCACTAAGTGCCACTGGAGTGGGACAGTGACTCTGCCACCTCCCCCCTGGCCAGCCCATTCCAGTTCCCACTCACCCTTTCTGTGAAGAACTCCTTCCTATTGTCCAGCCTGAGCCTCCCCTGGTGCAGCTTAAGGCTGGGTCTTCTTGTCCTGCCCTCCAACAGATCCACACTCACACCCAGCTTGGTGCCATGTGCAATTTGTGAATGCTGGACTCGATCCCCTCACCCAGATCATCAGTGAAGATATTAAACAGGACTGGGCCCAGCACAGATCCCTGGGGACAGCACCAGTGCCTGGACAGCAGCTGGGTGCAGCACCATCCCCACCCCTCTCTGGGCCCAGCCTCCAGCCAGCTCTTAAATCTCCCAGCGAGGAGGGAACCTGCCCAAGCCGTGGGCTGCAGCTTTTCCAGGGAATGCTGTCAGAGACAGAGTCAAAGGCTCTGCTGGAGTCCAGGCACACAACATCCACAGCCTTTCCCGCATCCACAGCTGGGTCACCTGGGCATAAAGGGAGACCAGGTTGGCCAGGCAGGACCTGCCACCCCTAAATCCACACTGGCTGGCTCAGATCCCTGGGCCATCCTGTGGGTGCCCTGTGATGGCACTCAAGGTGATCTGTTCCATAACCTTGCCGGGCACCCAGGTCAGGCTGACAGGCCTGGAGTTCCCCAGCTCCTCCTTCCAGCCCTTCCTGGGGATGGGCTCACCCTGGCACCTCCAGTGCTCTGGGCCCTCCCTGCTGAGCCAGGACTGATGGTAAATGATGGAGAGCAGCTTGGGGAGCTCATCCACAGCTCCCTCATCCCCCTAGCATGGATCCCATCTGATCCCATACACCTGTGAGCATCTGAGTGGCTCAGCAGGTCAGCATCTGCTTCCTCCTGGATTCCAGGGGGCTGTTCTGCTCCCTGTGCCCATCTATCAGCTCATGAGAACACTTGTCCTGAGGACAACCTGTCCAAATATTGAAAATGGAGAAAAATAAGGTGTTAAGTAGCTTAGCCCTTTCCTTGTCTTTAGTTACTATTTTCTCCACTTTATCCAATAAAGAGTAGAGGTTCTCCTTCTCCCTCCTTTTTGCTATTAAATTTTATATAAAAACTACTTAACATTTTATTTACAGACACTGCCAGTTTAATTTCTAACTCAGCTTTCACCTCTCAACTCTTTTTTCTTTATAACCTAACAACATCCTTAAACACTTCCTGAGTTGCTGGCCCTTTTTCCCTGAGTTCCCACAAAAGCTCCATTGGCAGCCAGGACAGTCATTTTCCTCACCAGCTCATCTTCTGCCACACTGGGACAGGCAGCTCCTTCCCCCTTAAGATTACTTTCTTGAAATGTGTTCATCCTTCCTGGACCCCATTTGTTTTTAAGGGCTGTTTCCCTTAAAAGAATCAGTACCTGATTTGGTACTCCCGAAATCTGCATCCAGAACAGGCCAAAGTCTGCCCTTCCAAATTCCTGTGTACAAGTTTTGTTACTGCCTCTCTTTCTTACCCAGAATATTGAAAACTTGAAAACCCCAATGTTCCAGTGGGCCTGGCTGAGCTGGCAGGACCCTGAGGCTGCTGAACTTCCAGTTCCCCTTCTCACACAATGGGCACTGTGTGGTTTCCATAGGCCTGGGGATGTGGAGAACAAGCTCACCTGGTGTAGGCAATTGATCATCTGGTAACATGAGGTCACAGAGTGGGCTATGACATCACAGAGTGGGGCATGTGAGGTCATTGAGAAGCTATGACATCACAGACTGCCTCTGTGACATCACAGAGCCAGCTGTGACATCACAGGGCAGAGGTCTAACATCCCAGAGAAGACTAAGACATCACAGAATTGGCTGTGACATCAGAGACCACCTGTGTGACATTAGGGAAGGGGCTGTGAGCTCACAGAGCAGGCTGTGACATCCCAGAGGGGCTGTGTGCCATCCCAGCAGGGGCTGTGTCAGGTCACTGGGTTGGTCACTCGGCCCCAGCTCCCCCTCACAGTTTCTCCCAACAAGTCCAATGCTGTCCATGCCCAGCGGGGTCCCTGTCCCCCGGGATCCCCCCGGCCCACCTGGAGCCACAGCCTCCACCAAAGGATGTTCCACAGGATCCACCCCAGAGCCTGACAGGGGACAAGGGGCCAGGGCTGTGTGACCAGGACATCAAGGACAGGGACTATCCAGGTCACTGTGGCCTGGGTTGGGTTGCCCCGGGCAGGAAAGATGTCTGGCAGCTGGAGCAGGGTCTGGGAAGGGCCTCCAAGGTGGGGCTGGAGCCCTTGGGCTGTGAGCAGAGGCTGAGGGAGCTGGGCTTGTCCAGCCCAGAGCAGGGAAGGCTGAGGGGCTCCTCATCCCAGCCTGGCAGTGCCAGCGAGGAGGGGATGGAGAACACAGAGCCAGGCTCTTCACCGGGGGCCTGGTGGGAGACAAAAGCCAATGGGTGGAAGAGGAAAGAGGGGAGATCAGCCAGGACAGGAGGAGATGAAATGAGTCAGGCTGGTTTCAGCATTTCCTCAGCACCAAAAGCAGCCTGACCTCCCTTCTCCATCCACCACTGACAGCTTTGCAAATCAGGAATTGTTGGAGCTGTTTTGCTCCCCCTCCAGAATCAGCATCCTGATACAAGAACTTAATTGTGTTTATATCTGTCACAGAACCATGCTTGTCTACAATTACTTTTAGGATGGAAATCCCTTGTGGATGGTGGACTCATCAGACACTGCTGGGACATTGCACTTAGCTCAGGGAAGAGTGTGAAGGTTATTACATTGTGTCCTGTTCAACTGTGGTCTGTTGGCCATGAAGAGAAACTTTCTGTGCCTCTGAGTCTCAGCAGTTCCTGACCCCCAAAGGACACAAACCTGATGAGTTGTGGTTCCCACTCCAGTGCTCGCACTTGCACCTCCCTCCATCCCCAGAGCAGAGCTCCCTTGTCCCATAGAGTCCCTGGCAATGCAGGGATGAAGGAAACAGGACAGGCTGTGGGGATCAGGGGCAGAGCCAGGGAGAAAAAAGACTTTGGCATTTGATGGAGCTGTGCCTTCCCTTGACTTTGCTGGCTGACAAGAAATATACATCCCTCTGTGTCTCGGGCAGCTCCTTCTGCAAGGAAAGCAGGTGGGAGTTGGAGCCAAGGAGCTGAAAGCTGCAGGTGCAGCCTGGGCTGGAGGGAGCTCAGATTTGCACAAGGCTGCTCTGAGTGCCAGGGCTTGGATGGGGAAAATGGTGGAGTGGGCGTAGGGACAGAGTCTGATTGATTGTCAGCCATGAAGGGTCTGGATTTTCATATCTATTCACACTGCATGAGGAGGTACTTGGATTCAGTGTCAATTGGAGATTGCTATTAACAGGGGAAAAAAATGGACTTAAAACAGGACCTAAAAATGTTTTCTCACTGTCTTTTCAAATAGAACATATTCAGTTGAATGCACTTCTGAAATCTCTCTTATTAACCACACAAGATTTGGAAACTGAAATCAAATGATTCCCAGAGGCTTGGCTTGTTCAGGTGTTCTGAATGTTAATGAGCCCTGGGACACTGAATTCCTCCACTGAAGAGCTGAAGGCTGAACAAGCCTCTGGAGCAGGGAAATTCAGCAGCAGCCTCCAAGTTGCTGAGGATGTCAGCAGCCCCCACTGAGGCCATCCCTGCCCAGAGACCGTGGGGGAATGGGCAGACAAGGAGAGCGTCCCTGGGGCTGGGGCAGCACAACTCAGAGTCACCAGCGGCTCCAGCTGGGCAATGGAGTGTGGAATGTGGCTGGGAAAGCCCTGCCTGGGCTGGGCCAAGCAGGACACACAAGCCCTGACCCACATCCACTAAAAAACTCTCTCAAGGAGACATTTAAAAGGAATTACAATTGTTTGTGCCCTCTGAGTTTGACTCCCTGGAGAAATACCAACAAGAGATTCACAGGAGCTCTAAACAATAAAACAGGAACTTTACTGGAAACTTTAGAATTTCAGAGAAACTTTGTCCAAAGGTTTAATACAACATTCAGTCAACAAGAAACACTTCTCAAAACATTAATTTTGCTCATTCAACTTCACAAACTCTAAGCCTGTTCCATTTTAAGTTACTCAAGTTTTGCAAGAAGAGGGAATAAGAAAAAGACAAATAAGATTCAGAGAAGCACACACAGAGCTTCCCACTCCTGGATTCCAGCATTGTTCCGATGGAAATTCCAAGACGATGCAGGGTCAAGCTGTGTGCTTGCCTTGTGGTCAGCCTTCAATACCCCTTGGTCTTCCTGGGCCTTTCCCCCAGGTGGGGCTTGGGCTCATTTGGTCCCTCAGGAGCTGGGCTGGGGCTGCAGAGGTGGCTGTGGAGCATTGCCTGTGCTGTGCCAGGGACTGGCAGCCACTGCTGGGCTGGGATAGAGGCTCTGGGGGGATTGGGGTTCCAGGGCAGGGCAGGGCTGGGGTTCCAGGGCAGGGCAAGGCTGGACCTGCCCCTTCCTCCCCCACACACGAAATGTTTTGAGCCAACAATCTCCTCCAGTCTCTCACAGTAAGGCAATGTTGGAGGCAATGTTCCATTCTGGCCATGGGCACCGGCACAAGAAGGACAGCTCTTTTCCATAGGAAGGAAAGCACAGAGCCCCAGTGTTTGGAAGGCAGGTGAGAGCCACAGTAGGCCATGGCCAGACAGACTTCTGAAGAATTGCAGCTTTTGTCTGGGAGCTGTCTTTCAATTAAGGGAATTTTGAAGGTGGAACCCCAGTCTCAGCCATGGGCACCTGGAGAAGCAGGACAGTTTTTTCCCATAGGAAGGAAATCACGGAGCCTTCCCCAGTGTTTTGGGGACAGATGAGAGCTGACCCTTGTTTCTGTGCTGAGCCTTGACCTGGCCGTGTTCTTGAGAGAGCCTGGGCAAGGAGCCTGGAGCCCCCAGGGCCTGGCCTGAGGCGTCAGCGCTGCCCCAGCAGTGCCCATGGCCTGTCCCTGCTGCAGCCCCGGCACTGCCACCCCCAGGGCTGTGCCCGGCCCCGAGAGCACTCAGGCCCTGCAGCAACACCAGGGCCAACAGGGCAGCGGGGCAGGGCCACGGCAGCAGCACTGGCAACACCAAGTGCTGCTGCTGCTGCTGCTGGGCACAGCTGCTGGGCCAGCACTGATCTGCCCCAGCTCTGCACACAGACATTGCTGCTGCAGCTCCAGAGAAGGCAACACAAGGGCATCTCTGCAGAAAACTCTGCTGGGACATCCTTTAGTTCATTTAAAGCCACCAAGAGCGCTGCCCTGCATTGGCACAGTGTGTGGCCACAGGGAAGGTGGAGAGAAACAAAATGACCAATGGCACAATGACATTTATTTGTAGATAATATGAAAAAGAAAAAAAATAAAAAGAACTTCCAAAATGAAACCAACAAGAAGTATGAAAGATGAATTTTAGTACAAGAGATATGCAGATATTGCCCAGCAGTTTAATGTTTCTGAAATCATGCAGTCATCAGTCTCCACACTGCAGCCTTGAGCTCCTGGTTCTTCAGGCTGTAGATGAGGGGGTTCAGGGCTGAAGGCACCACTGAGGACAGAACTGACAGGGCCAGATCCAGGGATGGCGAAGATATGGAGGGGGGCTTCAGGTGAGCAAACGCTGCAGTGCTGAGGAACAGGGAGAGCACAGCCAGGTGAGGGAGGCAGGTGGAAAAGGCTTTGTGCCGTCCCTGCTCAGAGGGGATCCTCAGCACAGACCTGAAGATCTGCACATAGGAGAAAACAATGAACACAAAACAACCAAGAGCTAAGCAGATGGAAAACACAAGAAATCCCAATTTCCTGAGATGGGATTTTGAGCAGGAGAGCTTGAGGATCTGTGGGATTTCACAGAAGAACTGGCCCAGGGCATTGCCATGGCACAGGGGCAGGGAAAATGTATTGGCCGTGTGCATGAGAGCAGTGAGAAAGGCACTGGCCCAGGCAGCTGCTGCCATGTGGGCACAAGCTCTGCTGCCCAGGAGGGTCCCGTAGTGCAGGGGTTTGCAGATGGACACGTAGCGGTCGTAGCACATGATGGTCAGGAGGAAATACTCTGCTGAGATGAAAAAGGCAAAAAAAAAGAGCTGTGCAGCACATCCAGTGTAGGAGATGTTCCTGGTGTCCCAGAGGGAATTGTGCATGGCTTTGGGGACAGTGGTGCAGATGGAGCCCAGGTCGCTGTGGGCCAGGTTGAGCAGGAAGAAGAACATGGGCGTGTGCAGGTGGTGGCCGCAGGCTACGGCGCTGATGATGAGGCCGTTGCCCAGGAGGGCAGCCAGGGAGATGCCCAGCAAGAGGCAGAAGTGCAGGAGCTGCAGCTGCCGCGCGTCTGCCAATGCCAGCAGGAGGAAGTGCCTGATGGAGCTGCTGTTGGACATTTGCGGCGGCTGCACATGGGGACCTGTTCATGGAGAAAGGACAGTGACAAGTCAGGAGAGGCTGCTTGGAGCCAAACCTGGGCCATTCCCTGTAGACAATGCCTACAGCTGGGACACACTCACCCTTCTACCTGCTGTGGGAAAACCTTTGGCTGCAATCAGAGCACAGTCACACTCCTGGGTCACCCTGGGCTAAACCAGACCCTGCCCAGAGCAGAGGGATCCCTGAATGTCTCACCCTCTCTCAAGGTCTCTGGGCAAGGTCTCAGCACCCCCTTGTGCCAAGGACACTCACGGCTCCCTGGGCAAACCCAGCAGCATTTCCTCAGCTGTGGCAGCTCTGTCCTTCCCCGTGGGACATTCAGGAGCTCCCAGAGGCTCTGGCACAGATCTGCACGCAGGAGGGCAACTCAGAGCCTGGCAGGGCACAGCAAGGAGATCCCTGGCTGTGCCCATGATGGGATCTCAGGGAGGGGGCTCAGCTCATTCCCCTTTCCCATGGACTGCTTTGCCCACAGCCCCACAGGTGCCAGGGAAGCTTGGACACCCCATTCCCATGGACATCCCTGCCTGGCAGGAATGCCAAGGGCAGTGCCTGACTCAGCTGCTGCAGATGCCAGAGCCTCCCTGAGAGCAGCAGATAACAGTGCCAATGTCAGGGCAGTGCAGAACCAAGAGCAGATGTTGTGGTGCTGTGCCTGAGAGGGCAGGGCAGAGACAGCCAGGCACTCAGGACAGTGTTCCCCTGCCCAGCTGTGCCCGGCACCTCCCACACACCAACAGTGCCCTCCTGCCCCAGCCCTGGTCTCTCCAGCCCCCTCTGCTTCCCTGAGCATCTCCCTGGGCCTGGACATTCCCTCCTGAGAGGAGCCTTCTCCTTGCCAGCGCTCACAGAGCCCATCCCAGCCTGCGTGCCCTGGCTGGGGCCCTACAGAAACCTGCCTGTGTGCAGGGCTCTGGCTGGGGCAGGCTCTATGTGCAGCTGGGCAAGGGCAGCTCAGGAGAGCCCTGCTGGGCCCTGCAAAGGTGATGCTGCTGCTGTGCAGGGCTGAGGAGTGGCTGAGGGCCCTTTGGGAGGCTCCCAGCAGAGACACTGATCAACTTAATTTACAGTTCTGCAGTCCCTGTAAAAGATCAAACATTCCTTTGATGATCCTGTGTGTCCCTTTCAACTCAGAATGTCCTGGGATTCTTGGATTATAATTCCTGTTCTGCTTCTCTCATCCCCTTGTTTTTTATAATCAAAAGAGAAAAAAATTCCCTTGCAACAGTGTTAGAACAGTAAAGTAAAAACCAGACATTAATTGGAAGCTGTCAGGTGTCCCAGTGGGGATGGGGCACACCTGGGACCTGATTTCAACAATTTATTAAGGTTGATTAATTAGGATATTTAACAGGAACATCCAATAGGAGATTCACTTACCCCAGTTACACACCCCTGGCTCAATCCATTGGAGTAGGTCCAAGGGCTTCTTTGCCTTCACTTTTTGTTATGACTGCTCACATTCTGGTCAAAAATCAAAATGTTCTTCTTGTAGGTCCTCTTCCTGATAATAAGACTATACAGGATACTATATGTATTTCAGGAATGCATTTAGACAATCAGCTTATTTTTCTAAAATCAAAGAAAAAGGTTAGGGAAAATAATAAAGTTAATAATAGATTATAGTTATAGAAGTATATAATAGTAATAGAGTTCATTAAGAGTTTAATAGACTTAAAAAAGGAATATACATTTATAACTATGTAATAGTAATTTGTAGAGCTACAAATATATGAAAATTGTATAAAATTAAAAAAATCTTTTTGTCATCACCCCAATGTTCCCATCCTTCTCCAAGCAGGAAATGGAAAACACTCTCAGGAAAGCTCCTGATCTTTACAGCAATCCCAGGCTTACCTTCTTTGGGAAGTGCCCTGCGGAGCTGTGCCCAGGCTGGTCTGGAGCTGGGAGCAGCCCTGCCCCACCCAGCCCCTCTCAGCAGCAGCCCCTGCCCTGCTCAGGGCGGCTCCTTCCCCCCAGAGCTTCTGCCCAGCGCTGGGAGCAGCTGCCAGGGCTGGCTGAGAGCTGTCCCTGGCAGGCAGCAGAGTCCCTGCCCCAGCACAGCGCCCTGGGCTGCAGGACCCTGCTCTGCAGGACAGCCCTGGGCACCCCTGGCTGCTCTGCACAAGAGACAATCAGAGAATGTACTCACAGGCTCTGCAGGCATTGGCATGTTCCAGCTGCAGGAGATGGCTCCAGGAGCTGCAGCTGCATTGTCCTGCAGCCAGAGGTTCCTGTGCCAAGGGCTGGCAGTGATTGTGCCCCAGGCACTTCTCAGCCCCTTCCCAGCCCTGACTGATTGAAGCTCTCTGTGCCTCTGTGCTGTGCCCGGGCTGGCTGCAGGCAGTGCCCCAGCCCTGCTGGGCTGGCACAAGAGCTGCTCATCAAGAGAAATGGGCTTTTGAAGCTCTTCTTGGTGACCAGGAGCTGCCTCTGGGCCAGGAGCCCAGCCCAGCTCAGCAGCACAGACACAGCACAAGGACTTAAATCAGCCTCTGGGGCTTTGTGCTCAGGCCCTGAGCATCAGTCCCTGAGAGGGAGCTGAAGAAACCTCTCCAGAACTCCAAGGCAGAATCCAACTCCAAACTTTCTTGGACTTTTAATGGGTCCCAGAGAGGGACACGACTGAGCAAGTGTCCCCAGGCCCCAGGCAGAGCAGAGAACTGCAGGCAGTGATGACAGGTGGGGACAGAGAGAAGCCAAGTCTGGGTGCCCTGGGGCACAGCAGGGTCTGTGCCACCAAGAGCTGGGAGGAGACACCTTGTCCTGAGGCCCTAGGGCCTCCTGGCACAGCCCCAGCCAGGCTGGGCACTGTCAGCCCCTTGTGCTGCCCTCAGCATCCCCCCCTAGCCCACATCCCAGTGGCCTCAAGGATCTGCTGCAAGGAGTCCCTGGGGAGCCTTGCTCAGCCATGGCCCTGGGGGCTCCTTCATGCTCCCTGCAGGGACTGCAGCTTTTTCAAAGGACTTTGGGTTTGGCTTTTGCCTTGGAGGCTCTGAGAGGTTTGTGCAATCATGGCCTCCAATTATCTGCTTTAATTAGTCCCTGGAGAGGCTTTGTCAGTAACAACACTCAGTGGGGCTCATTAATACTTCAAGGTGCTTCAGTTTTTTAAGCTACTTGGTGTTTCCCTTTGATACAGATGCCATGAGAAAGATTGTGCAGTCACAGCCTCCAATTATCTGCTGTAATTAGTCACTGGGGAGGCTTTGTCAGTAAGGAGACTCAGTGCGGTCATTAATGCTTCAAGGTACTCAATTATTTTAAGGTACTTGATGTTTCATTTTTGATCCAGACTCTGAGAGGTTTGTGCAATCATGGCCCCAATTATCTGCTTTAATGGGTCCCTTGAGAGCTTTCTACTGACACTCAGTGGGGCTCATTAATGCCTTGAGATACTCAAGGTTTTTAAGGTACTTTGGATTTCCATTCCACACTGAGTCTCTGAGAGGATTTTGTGCCATCCTGGCCTCCAATTCTCTCCTCCAAGGAGTCCATGAGGAGCCTCTGTTAGGGATGGACCTCAGGGAGACCCATTCATGTTTTGAGATACTTTGGTTTTTTCTTCTGACTTTGATTCCTGGAAAGGTTTGTGCAATCTTCTCTGAGACCCTGAGGCTCATGGGCTCAGCTCCAAATGCACCACAGGGCTCATTAATCAAGCAAGTCCTGACAAACCATGGCTCTGCTTTGATTTCCCTCTGCGCTAATGCAGTTCATCAGGAAATTTTCCTTTTACAGTTATGGAGAATTATTTCAAAGTGCTTCTAAGAAACATGTATTCCTATCTCAAAGGGTGTCTTTTTTTGCCATTCTTGTTATAGAAGAGCTGATTGCAGCATTCTGTGATTGATATTCATCCAGGGTCTCTCCTAAGGAGGTCTGACCAGGTCAGTGAAGTTGTACCTTGAGGGCTGACCCAGTGTGGACAGCCTTGCCTCACATTCCCCAACCCCATATGAGAAACCATTTTCACTTTCAAAAATTTAAATGCTCTATTAAGACCTTATCAAAATACAACCAAAGACTGAATAAAGAAAAGAATACAGCACTGGGACGAAAGAATTCAGTCACCATGTGCTCATCTACAAAATGGATGTTCTGTCTTTTACACCTCCAGCCCCTCCCAATGTCTTGTCAATCGACTCCTTCTTCTCTGTCCAGTGGTGGAGATCACTGGCTCACACCTTGATTAGAGGTCAGGTGCTGCCATAGTAACAAGCCAACCCTCCCAAATGCCCCAACTACTGAGGCCATCCTGTGATAGCAATGCAAGGGGGAGGGGAAAGATAACTGTACATCTACAAAACTTCTCATAACATATATTTAATATTCACCCCTTAATTGTGAGAGTCAACCATAGAATTACTCTTCTATAACAAACTCACTTTTCTTTTTCTATAAGTCATTTTGTTCAAACAATTGAGTCAAAACTTTCTCTCTCTCTTGAATGAGTCATGCCAGCATCTGTTGATGTGGGCAAGGGCAGTGGGAACAGGTGAAGCCCCTAAAACAGTTACTTTCAAGAGATGATGGGTTAAAGCATAGAATATAAAGCAGTTATGAGAAATATTCAATGTTAGGAAATCACATAGAGCAATAAATTGGGTAAGGTATGGAACACAATGACAGGGAAGAGATAAGGACAGACAGTGATAAGTTCAGTGCATTTCAGAGCCAAGAAGAACTGCTGGGTAAGGCACGTTTAGGGCCAACATGTCAAATTGACCCTGAGACCCTTGCCAAAGCCTGGAGACTAAGCCAACTACACCGGGAATTGACCAAATTTGGGGAGAGGTTCAAAAGTTTAAAGAGGAAGACTCCTCGAAGCTGATGAAGGCCGACCGGAAGGACCCCTGAGAAGATCCTCAAAAGAGAAGTCCCCGCCCACGCTCCGCCTACACCACTCCCCATATGTATATGCATGAATATGATGTAATCCCAAACCTAAAATTGTATAAAAAGGTACGCTTTTGCTGTAAAGATTCAGAAATCCCATTTTAGGATTTCTCCGACGTCGTAATAAAATACCTCCTGCTTATTTGACTGAGTCTCTTAAGCAGTAATTTCTCGCCTTTTGGGGCAAAAATCGGCATCATTTCTGGCGACCCAGATGGGACGAAGCAGGGGATCCAGGATCTGAGGAGTCCCCTCGCTGGGTCCGGGGCTGGGACCCTCTGGGCGCCCCTGACGACCTTTTGTCAGAAGAGACTCCCCCTCGGACCAAGCGCTCTTTGGTGGACGAAGAGTTCCCTGCATCTCCTGCTTCTCCTGCTCCAAATTAAAGAGGTATTTTTTATCATTGTTCATTGGTTTTAGGATAAAGCGCTTTATGGGAACACAGGGTCAGACGTGACCACCGGAGGGTAAACCAGAGGACGCTCTGGTAAAGAATCCCTAATTGGTATTTTTGGGTACCTTTTGGTAATTGGTGTCTTTGCTAACCAGTAATTGATGCCTTTGGTGGGTACCTTTTGGTAATTGGTGTCTTTGCTAACCAGTAATTGATGCCTTTGGTGGGTACCTTTTGGTAATTGGTGTCTTTGCTAACCAGTAATTGATGCCTTTGGTGGGTACCTTTTGGTAATTGGTGTCTTTGCTAACCAGTAATTGATGCCTTTGGTGGGTACCTTTTGGTAATTGGTGTCTTTGCTAACCAGTAATTGATGCCTTTGGTGGGTACCTTTTGGTAATTAGAAGAAAAAAGAAAAAAAAAAAAAGAAAAAAAAAAAAATAAAGAGAGTAAGAAAAAAAGAGGCAAGACTCTGATGCACTTGTTCTTCTTGTATTGATCTTGTTGGTTTGTTTGAAACTGTGATTTAAGGGTTAAAAAGAGTGGTCAGTTTTTGTTTTTATCTGAACTGAACTAAATCCCGGGACTCGGTCCAATTTTCTCCACTCCCTTGGAGGAACTTGGAAGGAGTGTATACGTTTTATACCTTTGTTTAACCCTGTTGTATGCTTTGATGTATTGACTGTAAGATTTTTGCAAAGGGACGAGTTTAGTGGTTTTTATGTTGTCTGAAATTTGTTGTGATATTATCGGCAAAACCGTACTATTGATTTACAGTTTTGCGAGTGTGTGACGGCCTGGAGCCGACCAATATCGGTATCTTACGGTCTGCCGGCGACATCTTACGGTAAAGCAGTGTATTCTGATAGAATGGAAAGGTAGGACAGTTTGAATGAATTGGCACCGTGTATGAGAGAGTGTGTCTGAGACGCAGCCCGGCTGCGAAGCGAGTGGGAGTCCGGCTCTGCAGTTCCTGTCCCTCGCGAGAGGCCAGGTCAGAAAAGGACGAAGCGCTTGGATATTGTATGAATGAAGTGCTAAGATAAACTAGTATATAGTGCTTGTGGGAAGGAGATTTACTTGGTGGGATAAGAAACACCGACCCAGAAAATAGCAATGGGGAGTCAACCGAGCAAAGATATAAATATGAAAACCCCCTTAGGATGTATTCTGAAGCATTGGAAGGACTTGGGGGGGATTCCAGGAGGAAATATAAGTAAAAAGACACTCCTTAAATACTGCACGCAGTGGTGGCCGTTGTATAAATTGGATGATGGTGAGAAATGGCCACCAGAGGGGACAATTAATTATAATACCATTTTACAACTAATGCTCTTCCTCCGCCGGCTCAATAAATGGGATGAGGTGATGTATGCAGACATGTTCTTCACCCTGAGGAATAAACCTGAGTGGCAAAAGGAGTGTGGAATTAATGCAGCCCCTCAAGACCCTCTGGTACTAGCCCTGGAAAAGGATAAGAAAGGCTCAAAACCTAAAGAACGTTGCTGCGATGCATGTAGCTTTGGGCAGCGATGTCTTAAGCTAACAAGGAGGGACAGTGGAAAAGAGAGTGAAATAAGCCTGTGGGAATACCATCCAGGGCCCCTCCCCAAACCAGGAGAGGAACGAGAGGATCCGACCCCATTAAAAGAACTGGAACGATGGTGGAAATCTAAGTTTGAGTGCAGCCCTGATAAGTTAGACAAGAGTTGGGGGGAGGCTAGCCCGTTAAGGACGGAAGATAACAGGGGAGAAGGCAGCCCACAAGGATTGGATAGTCCGCAGGGGTCGAGAAGCTACAGAGATGCTGGAAGCCCACCTAGATTAGAGATTGAGAGAGAGGAAGGCAGTCCGCCGGGAGCAGAGAGCCGAGGGGAGACGCGTAGCCCCCCCGAACTAAGCTTGTATGGGGACGGTAGCACACCCAGGAATGGAGGTGCTCGTAAAATGGAAACCAGCACACCAAAGACTGGGGACGAAAGCAACTCACCGGGAGGCGATGTCCCCAAATTGAGATACGGTGAAGAGAACAGTAATGAGACATGCGAGAGCGAGGCAGGGAGCAACTGCACTATTGCTATTGATAGCAATGGGCTTGCGTAACGCGATCCCCAAGGCTATCAATTGGTCAATGCTATATGACATCAGGCAGGGAAAAGATGAGACCCCATCAGAGTTCTTGGATAGACTTAGGGCAGCCATGAGACAATACACACCCCTGGACCCAGCGACGGAAGAAGGGAAACAACACCTGTTAGGATTAATGATGGGACAAAGTAATCCAGACATCAGGAAGAAATTGCAAAAGCTTGAGCATCCAGCAAATAAAAACCTGGAGACACTGCTAAATGAGACATGGAAGGTGTATAATAATAGGGAAATTGAAGAGAAGAAAAAGGAGGACAGGAGGATAGCTCGAGTGGTGGCTGTAGCCGTAGCAGCTCAGAATACAGGTTACTCGGGACCTGGAACCAGGGGAAGAAGTAGAGGCAATCCGGCAAGAGGGGGGGGGAGACTCCAACCCCACCCAACTAGAGTGGGGCCAAACCAGTGTGCGTACTGCCTGAAAATGGGACACTGGAAACAGGAATGCCCCCAGTTAAGGGAGAGACTATTGGGCACTACTACGGCCACACAACAGGATAACGACTGAGGGGGACCGGTGGGCCGTTCCCTAGCAGACCCACTGGTTAAAATAGAGCTAGGGGAAAGTGAAAAAGAATTAGACTTTTTGATTGATACGGGAGCAACCTTTTCGGTTCTAAATCAGGAATTGGTACCTAAAAGTGATGAATTTGTGCAAGTTGTGGGAGCAACAGGCCAACCAGAAAAAGCTTACTTTTTGAAACCCATCAAATACAAAATTGGGAAACAAATGGGAATTCATCAGTTCCTGTATTTACCAAATTCGCCAAAGCCCTTATTGGGGAGAGACCTATTGGAGAATTTGAGAACTATAATAAAGTTCAACAAAGACAAATTGGAATTCCAAGTAAGTGAGGAACAGCTGATCACAGCTCTAAGCCTGACAATCAGCTGTGTGGAACCAAAGCCTGAGAATCATAACATCAGGCGAATCCTAAGTGAAGTATACCCACTAGTATGGGCTACTGATACACCTGGGAAATCAAAACAAGCAACACCTATCATTATTGAACTTATACCTGGAGCAAGGCCGGTGGTTAGGAAACAATACCCACTGAGGTTAGAGGATAGAAAGGGAATCGAGCCCATAATTAAAAGGTTCTTAGAATTAGGATTATTGATAGAATGTGAATCAGATTTTAACACCCCAATTCTGCCAGTAAAGAAACCTAATGGAACTTATAGATTAGTCCAAGACTTGAGAGCAGTAAATGAGATAACCAAGACATTACATCCGGTAGTTGCTAACCCATACACGCTTTTAACTAAACTGAAAGATAGTTTGACATGGTTCACCGTATTGGATTTGAAAGACGCATTCTTCTGCCCTCCTTTAGCTCCTGAGAGTCAAAAGATTTTTGCCTTTGAATGGGAATTTGTGGATAGAGGAAGAAAGACCCAACTTACGTGGACAGTATTGCCCCAAGGATGGTGTAACTCCCCCACGATTTTCGGGAATCAGTTAGCCAAAGAGTTAGAGCAGTGGGAAAGGCCGCTGGGAGATGGCACTCTCCTACAGTACGTAGACGACCTCCTAATAGCAACAGTGACAGAGGAAGAGTGCATTGCATGGACTATTTCCCTGTTAAACTTTCTGGGTTTAAGTGGATATCGAGTCTCCCAACAGAAAGCGCAGCTGGTGCAAAAAGAAGTGGTGTACCTGGGATACGAAGTCTCCAGAGGACAGCGATCCCTGGGAGCAGCCAGAAAAGAGGCCATCTGCCAGATGCCTAAACCAGAGACGGTGAGAGAACTGCGTGCCTTCCTGGGGATGACAGGTTGGTGTCGGCTATGGATCTACCAGTACGGGATGCTCGCTAAACCGCTGTATGATTTGTTGAAGGAGACCAAGAGTGTCCTAGTTTGGACTCCCGAAGCAGAGGGGGCCTTCAAAAAGCTGAAACAAGAGCTAATGAGAGCACCAGCTTTAGGTCTCCCAGATGTATCAAAACCATTCTGGCTGTTCTCCCACGAGCGACAGGGGATGGCCTTAGGAGTCCTGGCACCTAAGAGAGCAGTGGCCGCAGTAATCATTAATATAGAAGAGGCCAGGAAACTCACGCTGGGCCAAAAGGTAACGGTGCTGGTGTCTCACACCGTCTCAACTGTGTTGGAGCAGAAAGGTAACCACTGGCTGTCACCTTCCAGATTTTTAAAATACCAGGCCATTTTGGCTGAGTCAGATGACGTGACTATTCAGGTCACTAACATTGTGAACCCAGCTTTATTCCTAGAAGGGAGAGCCCCAGCAGAGCCGATCGAGCACGACTGCCTGGAAACAATTGAGGCCGTCTACTCCAGCCGCCCAGACCTCAAAGAAGAACCATTCGAAGATGCGGACGACTGGTTCACGGATGGAAGCAGCTTCGTGAGGCAGGGAGTGAGAATGGCCGGCTATGCAATTACCACCGCAGAAGAGGTAATTGAGTCGAACCCTTTACCCGCAGGGACTTCAGCCCAGAAGGCAGAACTGATAGCTCTGATTCGAGCCCTGGAATTGGCGGAGAACATGCGGATCAACATATGGACAGACTCTAAGTATGCCTTTTCCGTCGTACATGCTCATGGGGCCATCTGGAAAGAAAGGGGACTGTTAACTGCTCAAGGAAAAACAGTCAAACACGCAAAAGAGGTCCTGCGACTGCTGGAAGCAGTCCAGCTCCCAGCACAGGTGGCCATAATGCATTGTAAGGGACATTTAAAGGGAGACACTATCCCGGAGATAGGGAATAGAAAAGCAGACGCAGAGGCTAAATTAGCTGCTGCAAGAACTGAAGAAATAAAAGTAGCAGCTCTAGTACCAAGTGAGTTAGACACAAATTTTCGGCCAGAATATCAGGAGTCAGATCACAGGTGGATTCAGAGAAATAAAGGTAAAATGTTAGAGAATGGTTGGGGTCAATTGGAAACGGGACAGTTAATAATACCAGGGAATACGATGTGGCAGTTTGTGAAAGCAGAACACGAGAAAGCCCATTGGAGTTTGGACCCGCTATACCAGTATTTGCAGGCTCGGATAGCAGGACCAAAATTGTTCACCACTGTAAAACATGTCACATCCCAGTGTGAGAGGTGCCTGAAGAACAACCCGAATACAGGAACTAAGATACATCCAGGGGCCATAAATCGAGGTAAATTCCCAGGTGAAGTGTGGCAAATTGATTTTTCTGAGCTCCCAAGAAAAGGAGGGTTTCGATATTTGCTGGTATTAACTGATACATTTTCTGGGTGGCCTGAAGCATTCCCTTGCAGAACAAATAAGAAAAGAGAAGTGACCAAAGTACTGTTGAATGAAATCATTCCACGGTTTGGGGTACCGAAGAGCATTTCTTCGGATAGGGGTACACATTTCTGTGCAAAAGTGGTAAGGGCAATAAGCAAAGCACTACAAATCAAATGGCAATTACACACGCCCTATCGCCCACAGGCCAGCGGCCAGGTGGAAAAGATGAACCATCTTATTAAGCAGCAGATTGCCAAAATATGCCAGGAGACTAATTTGCATTGGTATCAAGCTTTGCCTATTGCTCTGCTTAGACTGAGAGTCAAGCCAAGATCGAAAGAAAGGCTAAGCCCATTTGAAATTCTGTACGGCAGACCTTATGCTATGCAAACTGTAAATAGGAGACGCTGTAGATCAAATAGGTAATCAGTATATTTATGACTATGTGATTATGGTGGAGAAGCAATTTGACAAGAATGCTGCGGTGGTGATTGACCACCAACCTAAACAACCTAACTGTAAGTTGCATCCTTTTAATCCCGGTGATTGGGTGTATGTTAAGAATCTTTTAAGAAAACCCCTACAAGAAAAGTGGGAGGGACCTTTCCAAGTGCTGCTGACCACCTTCACCGCGGTTCGAATCAAGGAGCGACCTACGTAGATCCATTACTCACGGGTCAAGAAAGCACCGGGGAGTAAACAAGAAGAGTAGACACCGTGACCCGGATTCCACTCCAGACCCCTACTATCCTGATCATCAGACCCTTGGGGTTCCATATGAATGCCAGCCAAGTTCTCTTTAGATCCCAGCTAAATGGATAAGACCTGCCTTAGACGTGAAGCCTTCTGAATCAGCTGACCCCTCAGGATCACGAGAGAATCCAGCACCACCCACACTAAGGAAATACAAATGGTAGGAAGATCAATGGGGAAAACCATACTTATGATAGTTATTTTTCTAACATCCATACAATTCGGGCAGAATGTAGTTTTTCCTCGAAACTCTGCCCCAATAGACCCATAGTCCAATGCACACCAGTGCATTCACCCGGAGTCAGGGATGAAGGGGCCCTATTTCGAGGTTTATGCCTTATGTAACAATCAGCCATACCCAAAAGAAGAATGGGATAAGCGGACATACCTAGTGGCACAGAAGGGAGATCAAATCCAAATTGAGTGCCGGGAACTTGACCCAGTAGAAAGAAAAACAAGGCAGCTGGTATTAACAATCCAACCCTTGATGCCAACTTTTGAACATAATCTGATTACCTTTAGTCCAGTGAAAATGGGCAAGCCCACCGTTTAGATCCAGCAAAAGGGCCCAATTTCATGTCTGTGGAGTGACTTCAGAGAAGACCCACCTGGATCACAACCCCGAAACTCGGTAATTTATAGAGAAGATTCACTTGGAGAACTACATCCTCAAAATATAACCTTTGACCCTCACCCTCTCCTCTTTCCTGTGGGAAAGATCGTAGCATCTAGCGGTCCCGAAGAAGAGAAAGCACAGTGTGAGATAGCATTTAGATTAGATCAGTCGATGACGTTCGCATGTGAAAGGGAGTCGAAAACGCTGGAACAGGGTACTAGTTTCCCCAGACGTGTTACCAGATACGAAGTG
Organism: Molothrus aeneus; assembly: GCF_037042795.1. Lineage (NCBI taxonomy): Eukaryota > Metazoa > Chordata > Aves > Passeriformes > Icteridae > Molothrus > Molothrus aeneus. The sequence goes on along the minus strand of NW_027098863.1, from coordinate 1,028,336 downwards.
GCATCACCGGAAGACGTGATCTCCTTATATCCAAATTTAGACTTGCCCCAAGAAATTACTCCACCAATTGAATGTAGAAAGGTGCATAACTTAACCTTTATCGGGCCCCAGGTAGTAAGGAAGTCAAATGAACTGAAACTGCTGCTAGACCCCACATACTCTCTGAAAAAGGTGCAGATGAATATTCAGACTAACATTACCCATCTGCAAAAAGACTGTCAACCGTTCATACAACAAAGCCTTAAAGGATAGGAGGCATGGCTAGCTACTAGGTCTTATCACAGGCGGGCGCAAAGAGATATAAGTGGATGGGTCGGCACTAGATTTGGAATACTGAATACCATAGATCAAGAAGTATTGGTTAACAAATTGAGTACTGTCACCACCAACTTAAGAAAACTTAAAGTGCCCCTGAGTTCATCCATGCTTACATTGGCAGAAACACAATCACTAGTAGTTAAGTTACTAACCCTGGTAGCAAATCACACTGCTGAAGATTTTGCTAGAATTGCCGGCTATACAGGAGACATTAGCAAGGAAATTGCGCTTGCTATCCAATGCACACAAACACAACAGTGAGTACAGTCAGTGGCAGCAAGGATAATAAGAGAAGGAACGTCAGGAACGCTGTCCCAGGAAATAAGAAAAACGATACTGAAAGATAGTCATACTACACAATTTGAAAGAGACCATCAAGCCTGGTGGCAATTAGTAAACTTTACTTATGTACCACAGCATGAGCACATTGAAGCCTATGTTCTTACCATCAGTGCTGCAGAGGAAAGGGCGATTTTCCCTATCCTTACCTTAGAGACCATACATCAGAATGTCCTTCTTAGGCCAGTAGATCATAATGTTTGGGCGAGTTATGATGACGCCAAAAATAAGTGGCAGTCTGTTAGTACAGAAGCATGTATTCCTAGGGGGCAACTAAGATACATATGTGAAAATGCTATAGTAGAAACAGAAGATTTATGCTTAGATGCTAAAAATAGTGTATGCACTTTTGAAATGCTTCCACACAATAGAGTACGGTCGCAAGTATATTATGTAAGGAATGGATGCGCCTGCGTCAGAACAGCTTGCAGTAACGTAACTGTAGATAGTTGCCAAGAGGAAACTAACAATACTAACTTTTGTGTATGTAACTTTACCAAGATTATAGGTTGTGATTTTAACTATACCGCTCCTGTAACCACCCAGCAGCTAATTAATGCAGACTACGACCTGTATCATGAGTTGCCAAAATTACAGATAGGTATGGATGTCGAGGTTCTTAAGGCGATGCTCGTGCATCCAGAAGTAAGAAGACTGGTGCAAAAAGTGAACCAAACAGTTAAGCGCATAGTCCTACAGGTGGAGCACAACTCAGAAAGAATAAAAAACATCCTGACTGAAGTAGAACAAGTAAGCCAACATCACTGGTGGGACGTTTTCACAAGATTTTCCCCAACAGCAACACAAGTCTTTCATTACCTAGTACACCCGATACTAATTTTAACTATAGCAATGCTTATACTGACTTTTATGAACCTATGCTTGTGGTGGAGGCTGAAATCCTTGATGAGTAAGATCCAAATGATTTGGGCGATGGTGCGGGCGTATCAACGCCCCGAAAGATTAGAACTTGACGAAAGAATTCGTAAGTTATAAGAAAAGGAGGGAAATGAAGCCCCTAAAACAGTTACTTTCAAGAGATGATGGGTTAAAGCATAGAATATAAAGCAGTTATGAGAAATATTCAATGTTAGGAAATCACATAGAGCAATAAATTGGGTAAGGTATGGAACACAATGACAGGGAAGAGATAAGGACAGACAGTGATAAGTTCAGTGCATTTCAGAGCCAAGAAGAACTGCTGGGTAAGGCACGTTTAGGGCCAACATGTCAAATTGACCCTGAGACCCTTGCCAAAGCCTGGAGACTAAGCCAACTACACCGGGAATTGACCAAATTTGGGGAGAGGTTCAAAAGTTTAAAGAGGAAGACTCCTCGAAGCTGATGAAGGCCGACCGGAACGACCCCTGAGAAGATCCTCAAAAGAGAAGTCCCCGCCCACGCTCCGCCTACACCACTCCCCATATGTATATGCATGAATATGATGTAATCCCAAACCTAAAATTGTATAAAAAGGTACGCTTTTGCTGTAAAGATTCAGAAATCCCATTTTAGGATTTCTCCGACGTCGTAATAAAATACCTCCTGCTTATTTGACTGAGTCTCTTAAGCAGTAATTTCTCGCCTTTTGGGGCAAAAATCGGCATCACAGGAGAAAAAAATCTCAGGTTTTCCTTAGACACACTTATTTGGCATGGACAAAAGGGCATCCCAGAGGTCCAGTGTGGCTTTGACTCCCATCTACCGTGCCTCTGTGGCTGCTGCCCATAGTTGGTGCATCTTAGGGGTGAGCACAGAGGCCAACTCGGTCCTGCCCTCCAGTCCCTGTTGAATTAAAAGACAACTGAGGAATTACAGAGGTCTGGAATGGCCTTTGGTCCCTACCTTACCATGCCCATGGGGTTGCTACCCACAGCAGGGCTATGGAGCCTTCTTGGTAGCAAACAAAGGGGCCAACCCGGCCTTGCCCTCCTTCCTTTGTCTTATTTTCTTGAAGAAGCTGTCGCACTGCCTTTTACAGTCCCTTGTGTAGTTCTCCTCAAGAGCTGCTGGTAATTCTCACCCATTAAAACAGGAAGACAGTTCTCGAGCTGGTTGGTGGGAGCTTGACTCTGCTTTTTGGGCGTCTTGGTGTTTTCCTGGTTGTCTTTCAGTCACTGCTTGAGAGTCAATCTTGTTTCACCCAGCCTTGATGTTATAGTCCACTCTTTGGTTCTTCTCCTGGGCCTTTGACTCTGTTGCCATGAGTCCATCCCCGCTCTGCAGCTCGCACGGCCGATTCAGTGGTGAGCAGTACCTGAAAGGGACCTTCCCACTGAGGAGTTAGAGGCTGATCTCTCCATGGCTTAATCATCACCCAATCCCTGGGAATAATATTATGGATTCTGAAATCCAGGGTGGTAGTTTGAGGAATTGCCTCTTTATGTCTTAGCCCTTCTAAGGTTTGTGCTATAGACATCACTTATTTCTTGGCATTGGCGTCCCCTTCCTCATGGGTGGCAACCTTCTGGGGTGAGGTCAGGAAGGGAAACCCAAACATCATTTCATAGGGTGACACCCCCAGATCTGACTGGGGTTGGGTTCTAATTCTTAATAAAGCCAAAGGGAGACATTTTATCCATGACATTTGGTGTTGTGGTGTGTTTTATGTCTTTTCAGTTTTCCCCCCATTGTTCTCTCAGAAGGTCCTGCCCTGTTACCAGTTTGTGTCAATCCCCAAACCCCTCCCCAGTTGTCTTGGTTACTAAATGTATCTTTCTTGTTCCCCACCCCTGGCTGCCTGCCTGTCACTCGACACCCCTGCCTCTTTTTCTAGAAAGTTCGGGCCAGGGTGTCGGGTGATTGGGTTAGGGGCCAGGGTCCCTCCCACAGCTGTGTTTGATTGGTTCTCCGATTATTCCAATCCTTAGTGTATCCTTCTCTGATTTGCTATCTTTGACTCCCCCCACCCTCTGTAAAACCCGGGGTTTTCTTGCCTCGGGGCTCTCAGCTCCTTCTCCACGTTTTCCCTACCAATAAAACCACCCTCCCTGAAGAAACTGAGAGTCGCCTCTTCATTTCATCCTGCGACTTCGGAGCTCACTACTGCGGCCACTCGTCCGTAAGCCTGTCATCGCTAGGCACCGGGCCCTGACTTCGTGTTGGGGAAGTGCCTTCCTGGCTGGAGGTTGGCTGGACACTTATCTAGCCTGGGCGTTTTACTTTCCACCGGCCACCGCTCCAATTTGGGTTTCAATCATTAGCTTAACTGGAGCTCTTTTAGGAGTTTGATTCATTCTCTCAACCTGACCGGAACTCTGAGGATGCCTTGGAGTGTGTAATTCCCATTTTACTCCCAGGGCCTGAAAAGCTTTCTGCAATATCTTCGATGTGAAATGAGTTCCCCCACTTAATCAATCCTGTTTGCCATCCCATATTGGGGAATAATTGATTCTAGAAGTGTTTTACTCACAACACTGGCATTGGCTTTCACAGTGGGCACCATCTCTACACAATGAGCCCTATGATCTACTATCACTGGCAAAAACTTCCACCATTGTACCTGGGGAAGCTCAGTAAAATCTACTTGGGTGTTTTGGAAGGGCTGTAAGGCCAGTTCTCACCCTCACCTGGGTGTTTTCCTCATGATGTTCTTATTCACCTGTTGACATATCACACATAATTCAGTTACCTGCTTAGCTATCCCAAAAATTCCTGTGCATCCCAAGTCCCTTAGAAATTGATCACTTAATGCTTGTGTACCCCAGTGTGTTGTTCCATGTATGTCTTCTAGCATTTTCCTGGCAAGGGGTTTTTTCAACATTTGCCTCCCATCTGTTAATCTCCACTTCCCTGCGTTATCTTTCTTGGCTCCTATTTTCAGGAGTTCTTCCTCTTCTGTCCCACTGAATACAGAGACTTTTTGCATTTCTCTCATGGATGTTAATACTATTATTAGTTTTTCTGTCTCTGATTCAGTTGCATTTTAAGCTTCTAAATCGGCTAAATTGTTCCCTTGTGCCTCTTGAGTCACCCTTTTTTGATGTCCTTTAACATACACCACTGCTACTTCCTCTGGTAATTGTAAGGTTTCTAACTCTTCTAAAATAAGTTTTTTGGGAATCAGTCCCTTTCCCTTTGAATTTCATAGCTCACTCTCTTCTAAATTTTTTCCTAAGATATGAACTATTGCAAAAGCATGTTTTCAGTCTGTATATATTTTTCCCCTTTTCAGTGCTAATATTTCCAGAGCTCGCTTTAGGGCACACAACTCACACCTTGGGCTTCCCAGTTGGAAGGTAACTTTCTCTTTTCTACAGCCACCAACCCTTCGTGCACTATAGCGTACCCCGATACCCTGTGCCCCTTTATTACCCATGAAAATCCATCAATGTACAGTCATTTTCCACCTTGGAGTGGTTGATCTGTTAGGTCCTCTCTTCCTTTAGTTGGATAGTTTATAACCTCTAGGCAATTATGTATTAGTTCCTCACTTGGTTCTCCATACAAGAACTGGGCAGGGTTGAGTTGGTTACTCACGATCAGCTCTAAACCATTATCTATTAAGATGGCTTCATACTTTAGCACTTGGGAATCAGTGAGCCATTTCTCAGTATTTTGGCTTAGGATACTCCTCACTGAGTTTGGGATATATATCTTCAATTTTCCCCCAAAGGTTAATTTTTTGCTTTCTGCTAGGAGTAGGCAGTCACTGCCACAGCCTGAATGCAGGTTGGCCACCCCCGGCTGACAGGGTCTAGTAATTTTGATAAATAGGCCACTGGTTTCCTGGATCCTCCCCAGTCATGGGCTGACGCTCCATGTGCTACCCCTTTGTCCTGGTTCAGGGCAAATTTGGGAGAGAACCCCCAAAGGGGCTCCTCTAGGAAAGCAGATTCAATCGGCCCCTCCCCCCAACCGGTCCGGGAGAAACTGCCTCCTTGGAGAAAAATGGAAAAAACTGTTTATTAAACAATAGAACTTCTTGCTGCTCCAAAAGAGAGGAGACAAACTTTTCTGACAAACTCAGAAAAGTCCCCTCCCTGGGCTGCAGCTTGGCTGACTCAGTCTCTTATCAGTCCCTCCGGCCCTGGAGATGCCATGGCCCAGGCCCGACCCGGTGGCCACAGGTGGGGGGTGCCAGTGGTGTTCTGGGTGTTTATTCCAGAGCAGGCTTAAACAGGTCCAAAGAAAAGGGGAAAAAAACACAATCCAGGGAACTTCTTTGGCTCAGTGAGCTAAAACTAACTGAAGCAAAGGAGAGCTCTGTCCCACTGTCTGTCCATCCGCAGACAACACAGTCCAGGAGTGGGAATGTGGAGGAGTGAGTGCAGTGCCTGAAAACAAACTGCACGCTTCTTCTCTCCCCCCTTCACTCTCTGGAACAAGTCTTAAAGGTGCAAAACTTATTATTCAGCATAAAGAGAGCAAGACGATTGGGGATAAAAGCATCATATAGTCAACCCAGGACACCCCTTATCCACATATCATCTGCTTACTACTAAAACTAATATATATTCTAACTCTACAAACACATACATTATACATCCAATATACAGCTATACACAGACAATGGTAGCAACATTCAGCAAACAGTGATATTTACACATAGGTCTCACCCCACAATCAGATCTCCCTGAGGTACACATCGTGTTCTTCCATCTCTTTGCATTATCCACCATGTGCAACCTGGTCCCTGAGCAAAAACAACCCCACGAATGGGTTTGTCTGTACGTGAGGCAGAATTGATCCAAACTGTCTTCCCTAACAAACCTCTGACATGTACCACTGGAATTTTACCTCCATCTATTATATTCAGGGACTCAGACTGGGCAGGACCTGCTCGGTTGCTGGAACCTTGGCTGTTAACTAACCAGATGACCTTTGCTAAATGCTGCTTCCAATTTTTGAAAGATTCTCCCACTCAAGGCTTTCTACTGGCTTTTTAGTAGTCCATTGTACCTCTCTACTTTCTCTGCAGCTGGTGCATGGTAGGGGATATGGTACACCCACTCAATGCCATGTTCCTTAGCCCAGGTGTTGATGAGGCTGTTCTTGAAATGGGTCCCATTGTCTGACTCAGTTCTCTCAGGGGATCCATGTCTCCACAGGATTTGCTTTTCCAGGCCCAGGATGGTGTTCTGGGCCGTAGCATGAGGCACAGGGTAGGTTTCCAACCATCCAGTGGTGGCTTCCACCATGGTCAGCACGTAGCGCTTGCCCTGGCGTGTCTGGGGCAGTGGGATGGAGTCAATCTCCAGGCCTCCCCATACTTGTACTTGGACCATGGCCCACCATACCACAGGGGCTTCACTCGCTTGGCCTGCTTGATGGCAGCACACGTCTCACAGTCATGGATAACCTGAGAAATACTGTCCATGGTTAAATCCACCCCTCGGTCTCGTGCCCACTTATAGGTGGCATCTCTGCCCTGATGGCCTGAGGCATCATGGGCCCATCGAGCTGGGAATAACTCTCCCTTGTGTTCCCAACCTAGGTCTATCTTGGACACCTCTATCTTTGCAGCCTGGTCTTCCTGCTCGTTGTTTTGGTGCTCCTCATTGGCTCTACTCTTGGGGACATGGGCATCTACATGGCGGACATTCACAGGCAGCTTCTCCACCCAAATGAGAATGTCTTTCCATTCATCAACAGCCCAAATTGGTTTTCCTCCATGCTGCCAGTTAACCTCTTTCCACCTCTCCAGCCATCCCCACAGAGCATTGGCTACCATCCATGAATCAGTGTAGAGGTAGAGCTTTGGCCACTTCTCTCTTTCTGCGATGTCCAGCGCCAGTTGAACGGCTTTGAGTTCTGCAAGTTGACTTGATCCACCTTCTCCTTCGGTAGCTTGTGCAACCTGTCGTGTGGGGCTCCCTACGGCTGCTTTCCACTTCCGGTTCATCCCTGCAATGCGACAGGAACCGTCAGTGAAAAGAGCGTAGCGTGTTTCCTCTGGAGGCAGTTGGTTATAGGGAGGAGCCTCTTCAGCTCATGTCACTGGTTCTTGTTCTTCATCTGTGACACCAAAATTCTCACCTTCGGGCCAATTTGTAATTACCTCCAAAATCCCAGGGTGATTCAGTTTACCTATACAGGTGTGCTGTGTGATAAGAGCAGTCCACTTGCTCCATGTGGCACTGGTGGCATGGTGGGTGGTGGGAACCTTGCCTTTAAACATCCACCACAGCACCGGTAGTCGGGGTGCCAGGAGGAGTTGTGCTTCTGTGCCAATCACCTCTGAGGCAGCCTGGACTCCTTCACAGGCAGCCAAGATTTCCTTCTCTGTGGGAGTGTAGTTGGCTTTGGATCCTCTGTAGCTTCGACTCCAAAATCCCAGTGGTCGGCCTCGAGTCTCCCCAGGCACCTTCTGCCAAAGGCTCCAGGACAAGCCATGGTTCCCGGCTGCAGAATAGAGCATGTTCTTCACATCTGGTCCTGTCCTGACTGGGCCAAGGGCAACCACATGAGCGATCTCCTGCTTAATCTGGGCAAAGGCTTGTTGCTGCTCAGGGCCCCAGTGGAAATCATTCTTCTTGCCGGTGATCAGGTAAAGAGGCCTCACGATCTGACCGTATTTGGGAATGTGCATCCTCCAAAAACCTATGGCACCCAGGAAAGCTTGTGTTTCCTTCTTGCTATTTGGTGGAGACATCGCAGAGATTTTGTTAATGACCTCAGTGGGAATCTGATGCCGTCCATCTTGCCACTTCACACCCAGGAACTGGATCTCTCAGGCAGGTCCCTTGACTTTACTCTTCTTGATAGCGAAGCTGGCTTCTAGCAGAATCCTGATGATCCTCTCCTCTTTCTCAAATACTTCCATTGCCGTGTTCCCCCACACAATGATGTCATCAATGTACTGCAAGTGCTCTGGAGCCTCACCCTTTTCCAGTGCACTCTGGATCAGTCCATGGCAGATGGTGGGGCTGTGCTTCCACCCCTGGGGCAGTCAGTTCCAGGTGTACTGTACAGCCCTCCAGGTGAAAGCAAACTGAGGCCAGCATTCTGCTGCCAGAGGAATGGAGATAAACACGTTAGCAATGTCTGTAGTGGCCAAGCACTTTGCTGCCTTGGACTCCAGCTCGTACTGGAGTTCCAGCATGTCCGGCACAGCAGCACCCAGTGGTGGAGTCACTTCATTCAAGGCATGATAGTCCAAAATCAATCTCCATTCTCTGTCAGACTTGCACACGGGCCAGATGGGGCTGTTGAAGGGTGAGTGGGTTTTGCTGACCACCCCTTGGCTCTCCAGCTCACAGATCATTTTGTGGATGGGGATCATGGCATCTCAATTTGTTCAATATTGCCGGCAGTGCACTGTCGAGGTGGCAATTGGCACTCGTTGCTCTTCCACCTTCAGGAGTCCTACTGCAGATGGGTTTTCTGATAGTCCAGGCAAGGTGTTTAACTGCTTGATGTTTTCTGCCTTCACAGCAGCTATGCCAAAAGCCCATCTGAGTCCCTTTGGGCCTTTGTAACAGCCATTCTGGAGGAAATCTATGCCCAGAATACACGGAGCCTCTGGGCCGGTCACAATAGGATGTTTCTGCCAGTCCTTCCTAGTCAGGCTCACCTGGGCTCCCAACAGGGTCAATTGCTGTGATCCCCCCGTCACCCTGGCAATGGAAACAGGTTCTGCCCTCACAAGTCCCGATGGTATCAGGGTACACTGCGCACCAGTATCAACTAAGGCATCGTACTTTTGTGGCTCTGATGCCCCAGGCCATCGGATCCACATTGTCCAGAAAATCTGGTTTTCCCGTATCTCTTCCTGGTTAGAGGCAGGGCCCCTCTAACCCTGGGTATACATGGTAGAGGTACCTTCCGGGGATCTGACGGATCATACTCAGCAGCTCAGTCATGGGAGTTTGAGACTACCTTCACTTTACTGAGTTCCCTCGATTAGTGTTTCCCTCCTTGAGCTGATGCACCCGTGCTGCCAGGACAGAAGTGGGTTTCCCATCCCACCTTCCCATGTCTGCCCCATGGTCACGCAGAAAGAACCACAGGTCAGCCCATGGGCTGTACCCTCTCTCTAGCTGGGGAACGTTGGGCTCTGACTTTGGGGCCTGTGACTCACACTGGTGCAATGTGGGAACTGTTCCTCCTCACCTCCTCCCTCATCTCCCTCATCTCCTCTCTGAGTTCTTGGACCATGACAGAGACATGAGCCTGCATTGGGCCATTGATCACACTCTCATAATTTCTAAGCTTGTTGCCAACAGAACCCACTGTCTCTCGTTTGTTATTGGCATTAATCGTTGCAATGAAGGTGGTGTATTGAGCTGGCCCCAGATTTGCCAGACTCCACAACAATTGCCCTGTGCACCTGACCTTGTTGGGGTCATGATCATGCTGTCCATCCCTCCCAAAGAGTACCTCCAATACTGCCACTTCTCTCAGCTGTTGGATCCCTTCCTCAAGAATCTTCCAGCGCATTCTATGGTGCTGGTCCTGCATTCTCTCCCTGTGGACAAACCTCTCTCTGACACTCATTAAAAGCTCCTCCCAGAGGGAAAGGGACCCTGGCTCCCATAAAAAAAATCAGATTCATAGCTGAGTCTTGAGTCAAGGGTCGCAAATTCCTCACCTCACCACCATCCAGCTGGACACCTGTGCCTATAAGATCTCAGACCTGAAGTAGCCAGGTTGTATAAGCCTCACATCCCCATCATACAATGTCTTTGTGCAGATTACAGAAACTTTCGTATGTCAGGGACTCGGTGATGATTGCAACCTCTGGCTCCCCTGTGGGTTGTGAGGGCCCTCCCCTATCTGGGTGCTCTGATTTCATCTTAGATCTCCTTGTTTCTACAGGGGCAACTGCTGCTGGCTGTGACTGCCTTTGCAGTTCAGCTGGAACCTGGACAGTTGTAACATCTGTGGGTTCCACTGCTGCACCATCCGACTCTCCCTCTTCAAGGCAGGGGGAGGGCTTCTCACCAGCTGGGGAAGTGTATTCTTTCAGCATTTTGTGCATCTCCTTCACCAACCCCCCCACCCAATCTGCGTAGTTCACATCTGGGGTGGGCTGTGGGGCAGGGCCAGGCTCTGGGGCAGCAGCATCCCTAGACTCTGGTGGCATATTAGGTTTTGGGGTAGGTGTCAGCGTGGTTATCCAGGTTAGTCTCCCTTTCTCTCTAAATGCTAAATAGAACAGGCCTATTAGCAACACCAGCCACTGTATGATATCATTAATAATTAGAGTGGATCTGAACCTGCACATCCAGGTTCTGACTGTGGCTCCGTTCCTCTCTCTTCCAGCCCTTCAAGCCCTGAGTGAAAACAACAGCCCCTCCTGCATAAGCATCTTATTTGGGGGGATGTTCAAGGGAAGAGCTGCAGAACTACTTTCATCTGCTGGCTCAGAAGAACCAGTGTCTCTTTAAGACCTCCAGATCCCTTGGAAGGTGAGACCACCTGAGACCAGAGGAGACCAGCTGGAGCTCCAGGCACAGCTGATGATTGGCACAGCTGAGCCTGTGGGAAGCTCCCATAGCTCCTGCCTTCTCCCTCCCTGTTGACAGCTCCTTCCCTCCTGCCCTCAGACCCTGCCTGTGGTAGTTGGTGTTTTATAGTTGTTTTAATGTAAAAGTTAGATTTTTTATGTTAGTCAGTTATAACGGTTTCTCCCATGTACCTCATTTTGTTCCCCCTAATGGTTCAGTCCTAAGTTGTTTACCACAAAATTTTCCTGCCACTTGTCTGCCCATCAGTGTGTCAGTCTCCCTGCTCCTCCCCTCATTCCCTTATAAGCCCTTGTCAATCTCAGTTGTACTACTCCTTATTTTTGTCAGTCTCTGTAGTCACTCCCCTTGTATTCTCGAATGTTCTGCGTCAGTTAGCTATGTCTCAAAGGTTGATTGCTTTGTGAGGCTTCTTCCCTCCCCTGAATGATCCTTATTGAAGTTGCTAAGTGATCTGTTCCTCCCCTAAGATACCCTCATTGGATGAGAGTTGTATCCACCCCTTGTACCATCCCCTTTTTAAAAATGCTAGTCGGAGCCATTTTGTTTGTGACTTGCACCTGATCCCTTTTGGGAATAAACCTTCCTTGGAAACTGAGACAAGTGATCCTTCCTTGTTTCCTTCGCCTCTGATTTCTCGTGCCGTGCTCCTGCTGTGTCACCCACGATGTAGCGATTGCCGCCACCCTAGACGGTCTTAGCAGAGATCGGGGGCGGCCACTGTTGTCTGTGCCCTCAGGCACCAAGGGTGTGCCAGCCAGAGAACCTCCATCCCGTGGCTGCAGAGCGCTTCCACACCTGCCCGTCCCCTTTCTTCCCTCCCAGCTCATCCCTTTGCTTTGCCTTCCATTAATAAACAGTTTGGCTTCTTCGCTTTACCTGCATCTCTGTGAAGCTGGAGTGATGCAAATCCAGAAATCCTGGGACACTCAGGCCCCTGCTGCCGTTCTCTCCCACGCCGTGTTTTGTGCACAGACACAGAGGAATGAGGGCAGATCAGGCTGGAAAGGTCCCTGTGCTGAAGGTGCAGTTCCACAACACTGTGAAGTTCCAGATCTTGCTGAGCACCCTGGAGCCCCTGAACACTGGAAGAGCCAACCCGAGGATGCTCTGAACCCAGCTGTGAGGGATTCCATGGCAAGCATCCATGGAGGGCAAAGGAGCTTGGAATGCTGGAAGTTTTCAAGAACAGCTTCCTGAGAGCACAGCAGTGCTCCATCCCTGCACAGGATGAGGAAAAGGGCAGAACCAGAGACCATCTGGGCTTAGCAGGGAGCTCTGGCTGTGCCTGAGGGCAAATGAAGCAGCAGCACGGTGCCCGAGACTCGGACACGCGGCCGTGCCGGTGCCCGGAGCGCTGTCAGGCAGTGCCGGGATCCCGCTGTGGTTCTGGTCCCCACAAGTGAGGAATGGCAGCCCCAGGCTCAGAGCCAGTCAGAAAGCCAACCAAGGGAGAGCAGAGGGAGGGCACCCTTCCAGTTTCTCTTGGGCATGGCCGCAAATCAACCCCTGCTGCTTCTTCCTCCGCCTGTGTTTGGGCTGTGCAGGTGGCAGAGCCAGCCAGGTTGTGCTCTGTGTTCCAAAGCCTGTTGGGAGCGGGCATGAAAAGCGCTGCGTGCACAGCAGAGAGTCCTGGAAGGTGCTGGCAAGAGCATCCTGTGGGGACAGGGCTCTGGGCTCTGGCCAGGAACAGCCTGGTTTTGGTGCTGTGAGCACAGGCAGGAGCTGAGGCAGGGGAAGAGGCAGCGGGCAGCTTGTGTTTGTAGAGGGCCTGGGGCTGCACCTCTGAACCTGCACCTGGACACACACTTGGGGGAATACGAGCTGGAGCTGGAGCGGCCGTCCTGAAAGGACCTGGAGTCATTCAGCCTTGCCAGCTTTTCTTAAGGGTGTGTTGGTGTTCCCCAGGAAAGCCACACATTTGGGGAAACACCTTTGGAGGAAAGGGGCTTGATTCTCAAGGAAAGTGCTTCCCAGGGAGCTCCCAATGAGGCAGGTGTGAGTGTCCCCCTTTGGCTCTCTGTGCTCCTTTCAGTCCTTGAGGCCCCTTGCACTTGGCAGAGGAGCAGGGAGAAGGCTGTGAAGAGCAGGTTTGGCATCCACCTGGACCTGCAGAGACCAAGCCAAGCACCTGCAGCAGGGTGTGTTCCCTCCCTTTGGGCAGAGGGTGAGCAGGAGCATCTCTGTCCAGCCATGAGCCCCAAAGCTCTCTGTGAGAGCTGTGAATTAAAAGGCCTTTGCACACACACTTTTCACATCTTTCCTGACTGCTGTGTTTCAACTCTTGGCAAAATGCATTTGCCTCCTGCTTGGTGGGAGCTGCTGTGGCCCAGGGCCAGCACAGAGCTGAGCTGTGTGGGCCAGGCAGCGTGGAGAGCCTTGGCTGATCTTGGTGTGTCCCTGGCCTCAGAAAAGGCCTCCCAAGGTGTCCTGCTCATTGGCTCTCCCTGTGCATCTTAGAGAGAACAAGGTGGGCGTTTCTGGCAGCTGGGCATCAGCAGCCTCAAAATGGGGGCGTGTGGTGGAGTGAGCCCAGCTGAGATCCCCTGAGAGGAGCCCAGTGTTCCTTGCTCCTCTCTGCTGACCCGTGAGCATTTGTCTGCTTTCGGGATGGCCCTGGCTGTGTCAGGGCTGCTCCGTGGACGTGAGACAGCCGCTCCTGTCCCGCTGGGTCCCAGCAGTGCCTGGCAGCAGCCCTGCATCCACATCAGGATGCTGGCCAAGAGAGGTCCTGGGAGCTGAGGCAGCTGATTTGAAGCTTTTGCAGATACACACAGGGCATGGCCAGCAGTGTTCCCTCAGGATACAGCAGTCCTGAAGTGCCTCCCCAGAGCTGCCTGATGCTGCCCACTCCTTGTGGCACCAGTTGCTTTCGTGTGGGATGTTCTACCTCCCCCAAGAGTGAAGAGGGAGCTGGAGAAAGAGCTGGCCAGGCTGCTCTGGATCCTTTCCCAGCAGCCCTGGCTGAGTGGAGCAGTCCGAGCTGAGCGCAGAGGTGCCCATGGAACAGACGTGCCCAGGAAGGCTCGCTGGGAAGGGTGATCCAGGAACCACAGGCCTGGAAGCCTGAGCTGCCACCGGGGAAGGCCTTGGAGCAGATCCTCCTGAGTGCCATCCCACGGCACGTGCAGGGAACCAGGGCGTCTGCTGGAGGCTGGGAAAGCTCTGCAGAGGGACGGGCACAGCTGGGGCTCCTGGGGAGGTGTTGAGGGCTTCTGTGGGGGATTTTGGGGGGGGTGGGTGTTGGTGGGGTGTTGGGGAAGGAGTTGTCTGGAAGGTGAGAGGTCTGGGCTGGAATTTGAGTCAGTTTGAAGGCAGCATCTATGCTTTGGCACAGCTTTGCTGATGGAGGGCAGAAAGAATATCTGTGACTATTTCTATTCATGGTCCTCTTTCCCCTGCAGGGAACAAGAGGGGAGAGCTGTACTTTATTGGCCACTTAGATATCTGTACTGGGGGAGGATCAGCCCTTTTGCCATCTACTCATTTGTTTGGCTTACTCTTGTAACACTGAGTGGTCTTTCATTCCTTGAGAGTTTTTATTCCTTAAGAAAATTAGGAGATTATCATCCTTTCATCAAAATCCATTTGCAAATCAAAGAATGGGCTTCTTTTTGGTTCTGTGTAATGTTATGTTTTGTAAAGTGACATTCAATGGATGATAAGGCAAATGAGTTGCTGCTTCAGGATGGGACACAAACTTGTAGACCAGTCACATTCTCAGGCCATCCCAATAAATTTGGGAAGTTTGCAAATTTTGGAACTACTTGAGCTGAGCAGTGGGAAGTAAAACTTTCCTGAAGTGAGGATTCCTTAATGCCAGATTCTTCTGTGTCTTCATTGCAAAAATGTTTTTGTGGTGCAGGAAATGACTTCAATGAGAAAATAATTCCAGCACGGAGTAAGAGCTTCTGACAGAGACCAAGTGTTGCCAGCAGTTGCTGCTGCCATCAGCCCCCAATGCACGTGGGCTTTGGCTCCCTGTGGCACAGAAGCCCCCCGGGGGCACAGGTCTCTGGGGCAGGAGACGGGCACCAGCACTGCCAGGGCTCGGGGGTGGCAGCTCTGCTTGGGCAGGGACTCTGCCACAGCTGCTGCTGTCAGCGCTGCCCGGGCCCCAGGGCTCAGAGCAGCATTCGTGCCCTGGCCCACACATTCCTTGTCTGTGTCACACCCGTGGGTTTAGGATGGCCACCAGCCGGGAGGTGTCCCAGGGAGGCCGTGCCAGCTTCCCTGGAAGGCCCCGTGCCCTTCCCAGCGCAGCTGCGTCGGCAGCCCTGGGGCTCCTTCTGCTGCCCTGAGCCCGCAGAGCAGGGCAGCGTTTGCTGATGCTCTGAGCCCTTCCTAAAGATCCTGTGGGGCTGCCTTAGACACCTGGGGCCAGGCATTCCTTCCAGCCTGGGCCACTTTGGCTGGGCTGGGGGCGGCCCCAGGGCAGGGGGCAGTGTGTGCAGGGGCCCTTTGTGACACGGTGCAGCACGGTCATTGTGGCATAGAACGGGTGTCCAAGGGCCCTTTGTGACACGTGGTGACACAGGAGCTGGCGCTGACAAGAGCAGGCCACAGTGCTTGGAGCACGCGAAGGGACAGGACGGGACAGAGCGGTGCCGTGAGGAGCCCCTGCACAGCGCCCTCGTTCCTGTCCCACCCGGAGCCTTTCCGAGGCGTTATTCCTGCAGGTGACCTCGAGGCCAGACCACAGGACTTGGTGACCCGTGGCCTTCCCTTCCTCGAGGGCAGAGTGTGGGACTTAGTGCCGCAGAGGCATCTCCCAACCCTGCCGCCAGTGCCCTCGAGGCCAGACCACAATCCTTGACAGGAGTCTCCTGTCCTGGTGGCCGGAGCCCTTGAGACCAGAGTGCAGGACTTGCTGTCCTGAAGCCTCCCTGAGGCTTCTCTCTTGAAGGTGCCTTCCAGGCACCACTGCAGGACTTGCTGACTCAGAGCTTTTCTGAGGCATCTCTCCTGCAAGTAGCCACAAATCCAGTCACTGACATGGAGCAGAGACCCCCGAGAATGCCCAAGCTGGCCTGGGTGAAAGAGGAGGAGGAAGAAGGCCCTGGAGCTTCCCCAGCACCGGAGACTGAAGAGGTGGTGCCATTTGAGCTGCTGCAGGAAGGTGAGTGGCAGAGCTGGGCCACAGGGCTGGTGCCTGCAGCCAGCTTGGCGCCATTGCATCCCATCCTATCCCATCCCATCCCATCCCATCCCATCCCATCCCATCCCATCCCATCTCCTGGGGATGTTCCCATGGACAGAATGGAACAGGGATGAAGAAGACATGGAGCAGAGACCCCCAAGAGTGCCCAAGCTGGCCTGGGTGGAGGAGGAGGAAGGCGGCCCTGGAGCTGCCCCAGCACAGGAGACTGAAGAGGTGGTGCTGTTCCAGCCACCGCAGGAGGGTGAGTGGCAGAGCTGGGCCAGAGGGTTGGTGCCTGCAGCCAGCTTGGTGCCATTGCATCCCATGCCATGCCATGCCATGCCATCCTATCCCCTGGGCCATGCCCACAGACAGGATGGAAGACGGGCCGGGCAGATAGCCCGCAGTGGCTGCGCTCCATCCCCTGGGCCATCCCAGGGCTCTCCCTGCCTGGGCAGCGCAGGGCTGGGCTGTGTTCTCCGGCCTCTCCCGCAGCCCCTCAGCTCTGGCTGCTCTCGCTCTTTGCCAGATGCAGCCCTGGAGTGCACACAAGAGCAGGAGACCACCCGTGGCCGCTTCCGCAGCACAGCCCAGGTACCTGCAGCCACCCCCACCTGGGCTGGTCCTGCTGTCACTGCTCAGCCCAGCACCGTATGTGCAGCACTCCATGCAACATCCCCGGCTTCCTGCCCTTCTCCTACAGTTCATCTGCAAATTCATGAGGAGAATGCAGGAGGAAGAGACCATGGCCATGGGCACTGGGCTCAGATCATACTCGCCCATCTTCAAAACCAAGCCCAGCGCTGCCCTCCTGTGTATGTGTGTAGAGGAAGGGTTTTACTATCCAAACCAAGTAAGCAGCCTGTGGGCAGGGTTTGATCCTCCCAGGAATTGCTTGGCCTCCCAAGCCACGCATGCTGGTTGCTGTGAGCCTTTGAGGCCACATGGCAGTGCGCTGGGAAGGGAAGCACTTCTCTGGGCAAGCTGGGAACATTGCTCCCCCTGGCAGCTTTCCAAGTCTCCCTGTGCCTTCTCCAGGTGCCTGCCATGGTGAGGTTCATCCACCAGTGGCTCGTGGCCAATGATTGTGCTGAACCCAGGCTGGACGAGGCCCTGCTGGATCTGACGGAAGCACAGCCAGATGACGCAGTCCTGACGCTGCTGCGTGTGGCCCCGTCCTGTGACAGGTATGGGGCCCACCTGCCCAGAGGGCTCAGGCCTCCCCAGCCCATCAGCCTGTACAGCCTGCCGCAGGTGTCTGAGCAACAGAGACTTCCAGGGCCCTCTGGCTGCTGCCTTTCCCAGCCCTGGCACGTCAGCCCCTGAGCCTGCTGCCTTGCTCCCTCCCTGCCCCTCAGGGCTCTGTCCCCACAGGCCTGGGCTGCCTGGCTCCTGCTGGCCAGGGCTAGTGGGCAGAGGCAGAGCTGGCAGCCAGCTCAGCTCCCCACGGTGCTGTGTCTGAGACCCCCCTGAGACAGAGCTCTGACCCCCCAGAGCTGCCATGGCCATGTGGAAGACCATCATGGGCTCAGCCAGGACTGCCGAGCTGGCACATCTGATCCTCCTGGATGTGCTGGGGAGCTGGCCAGAGCACAGCACGTGCACCTCCGATGGGGACCAAACGGGTGTCTTTAACCTGGCTGTGAGTTTCTGCAAGTAGCCTTTGCTGGCCCCAAGGCCGCCTCTCCAGCAGCTCTCCATCCTCCTTCCCCCACTGCATCTGCCTGCCTCAGGCGCTGGCCTGAAACCTGACCCAGGGGCAGCTTCAGGCCCAGCAGGCCCCGTGCTCCCCCTGCCAAGGTCTCTGCGGGCCTCTCCCTGCCACGCTCGGGCCCTGCCACACGGACGCCTGGGCACTGAGCGCTGTCTCAGGGGCCTTTGTCCCTTGCAGGCAACTGTGGTGATGTGGAAGATCCTGCAGGTGCCCTGTCTGCCACGTATATTGAAGGTGTATTTCCCCCGCCTATTTGTGCATCTGCTCTTCCAAGTGTTCTCCAGCACAGAAGAGATGCCAGAGGAGGTCGATGCCTTCTGGAAGTGATGACAGCAAGAGCACGGCCTTGCCACCAGCCCCAACAGGTGCTCCATCCCACTCCTCCTGTCCCTGCCACGTGGCCTGCCAAGGAGCCAGTGCTGCCAGCGTGACCTGGCCTTTGCTGTGCACACAGGTTTGCAGTGCGCACCCTGAAGTCCCTGCTCTGCCTTCTCCGCTGTGAGGATGTGGTGGTGGCAATGGAACGCAGGTGTGGCTGGGACACGCTGCTCTCTCTTGACACCCACCACTTTGCCGTGGCTCTGCTGGCCAGGTGAGAGCCCCTTCTCCCCACGGCCTCTGACATTTGTGCTCTGTGCCTGGGGTGTCCTGCAAAGTTTCCGTGGTCATGGGCCAGAGGGCCTTGTCACTGCAGGACAGCCAAGCAGACTGGAAAAGGCTGGGAGAGGAGGGTGCCCATGAGAAAGCAACTCCCGAGTGGCCCAGGTCCCCTTGCTGGAAGGGTGGTGGGGAAAGATGAGAACTCTGTGAGTCACTCCTGGGAGAGATTTGCCCCACTGGCTCAGGGTCTTGTTTCCATTTTCCTTTTTAGAGAAATTTCCCATTCAGCCCTACACTTTTGTTCTGGGATTGCATTCTACCTGCTCGCCATGCTCGGCCAAGAGACGCCATACTGGGATTTCCCTGCCCTGGCATTCCTTGTGGAGGTGAGCCTCAAGGCCAGCGCTGCCTCCCAGCTCTCTGCCCTCTGGTAGGCACAGCTGCCAGAACGGTGCCCGTGCCCTGTGCTGCTGCCTGGGCCCAGCCCTGTGCGGTTCCGGGCTCCTGCCGGCCGGCTCCCTGTCACTGCCCTGTGCCTTTCAGGTCCTCGAGTGCCTGGACTTGAGGGAATGCAGTGACAGTGTTCTGCAGATCATGGCACAGAACCTGCAGAGCGAGCACAGGGCCAGGCATTACTTGGCACTCAGAGGCCTGGTAGTGCTGGGCAAGAATCCCTTGATGGTGAGAAGGGGGCAGTGGCTGAAGCCATGCAGGCAGCGTGGGGCCGGGCAAGGCAGTCGCTTGGCCTTGCCTGGGCTTGGGGCGCTGGGGCAGCTGCTCCCAACTCTCCTGCCTCCCGCTTCAGCTGCCCCAGTGCTTTGGGACAGGCCTTTGGCCTCTGGGCCCTGCGGCAGAAGACTGGCCTTTCACAAACTTGTGTTCTGCACAGGCTGAAAAATGGGGAGCCTGAGCGAAAGTCTTGTGGAGCTCCTGCAGGAAAATGATAGCCACATGATCAGGATGACCATTCTTCTACTCCGATATTTGCTCCTGGATATTGGGGGTGCCCCAATAGCCACCCCCATTGCCCTGCAGCTGGCTGAGGCACTCCTGCCACTCTTTGACCACGTAAGGCTCTGTGCCCACAGCCACGGCCGCCGGCTGCTGCCTGGACACTTGGTGCCCTGTGCAGATGCAGGCCTGTGCCCTGGGGGGCCTGAAGCAGCTGATGCTGAGGTCTTTTGCCCTTCCGCTCCTACAGGATGATATCTGGGTGCAGCTGAGCTCCATGTGTGTCTTTCAAGAGATGCTGGACTTATTAAGAGAAGATGGAAGAAAGGCCCTGAAGTCCCACGTGCGCCAGAGCCTGGTCCCACTCTACGTCCACTGCCATGATGAGAATCAGATTGTTGCTGAGGTGAGGACCTGTGGCCACCTGCTGTCCCCCTGGCAGGGGACTGGGCTGCCTCCTGCCCTGGCACCTTGCAGGCTGCAGCCTCCTCCAGGCTGTGGCACTGGGATGCTCCTGTGCCCAGGCTTGTGGGGCCAAGACCGCGTCTCTGCCACTCTCCAGGCCTCCCAGGAAACGCTGCATTCTGCAGCCAGATTCCTGAAGAGGAGGAATCTCGAACAAATGCTCCAGGTGGATCAGACATGGAGGTTTGGCGAGTGCTTGGTAAGAGAAGCTGAGAACGCCCAGGCTCAGCCTGGAGAAGGCCCCTGAGGGCGGTGCTCAGTGTGCGGGGCAGGGCAGCTGTGCCCCTGCCCGCTGCTGCAGCCAGAGGCCGCGGGGGCTCTTCTCCAGGCTCCTGTGGGCCCGAGCCAGGTGCCCATGGAGCCCCGGCCCGGCGCGGCTGCGGGCCGGCACCACGGCTCCCCGGGCAGCAGCCGGCCCTCTGCCCCCTGCCCTCGGGAGCCCTTGGCCAGCGGCTGCTGGCCGCGCTTCAGGGCTGTGTGGGCAAGGGAGGCCGGGGCTGGGCGCAGGCAGCGCCCAGCCCAGGGGCTGAGCCCTCGCCAACCCTTCCGTCCTGCTGCTTTCTGCAGCTGGCAGAGGACAGGAGCCGAGCGGCCGAGCACCTGCGCCGGGCCCTGCACTACCTGCAGAGCCCACAGGAGCCCCTGCGAGAGGCGGCCATCAGGTTCATGGGTGAGCCACGAGCCCGGGCTCCCCACCACGGCCCAGCCCGCTGCAGCTCGGCCCCAGCCCCGCCTGCTGCCCGGGCAGCGCCAGCCGGGCCCGGCGCGGTGGAGCCCCGCCTGGGCTGGGCATTGCTGCTGCCGCCCTCTGGCAGCCGTGCCCTGGGGCGGCAGCGTGCACCAAGGGCCGGGCTGAGCCCTGCCGGGCCAGCAGCCCATGTGGCCACAGCGCCGGCAGCGGCGCCGGCAGGGAGCTGTGCCACTGGGGCCCTGACAGGCTCTGTGTTCACAGGCATGGCCGGGCGGCACCTGAGGGGGCAGCAGCAAGAGCTGCAGCTGATCTGCACTGGTGAGTGAGGCCAGCGGGCTGGCAGCAGGGGCTGCCGGGGGGAGAGCTGCAAGCCCGGCCCCGGCTGCGGAGGGCTCTGCTCCTGGGGGTAGAGCACTCTGAGGTTTCAGGGCCACGTGGGCCATTGGTGGCCAGCAGCTTCAGGCTGGTCCTATTGGTCCCTGCTCCCTCCTGGCCATGGCAAGAGCCGGCTGGGATGGCCCTGGCAGGGGGCTCTCCTCGGCTCCCTGCAGAGCCAGCAACTGACCATGGCTCTGTTCCTCTCTCTTGCAGCCCTGGAACGCCTGACGGAGGACATGAGCAGTGCCGTGTCAGAGCTGGCACTTGAAACACTGCATGTCCTCCGAGCAACAGGCAGTGGGCGATATTCCATCTTCCAGAGGCTGCACGACCAGCTGCACAGGGCATGGATCACTCGGCCTCGTCTGTCACGGCTCAGCTGGCTGCACTGCTGGAGCTCTGAGGACAGTTGATCCGGGAGGCTCTCTTTGCTGGGGCAGCCTGAGCCAGTGGGGATTTTTACTTTTCTTTAAGCTTTTTCTTTTCTTCCATTCTATCTTTTACCCGACATAAATATATACCATGTTATAATATACACACTCTCAGGAGATTTTCTTTGCTGCCCAGGGTCCGTAGGGCATAGGGAAACTGGAGAAAAGCGTGCTTCTACTTAGCATGCTGCCCATGCATGCAGTGCTGCAGGGAAAATGGCCAGAAGCCCCTTGGCCTGTGGTGGTTCTGCTGAAGCCTTTGTGCTGCCCACAGAGCGGCTGGGCGGGGGCCGGAGCTGCGGGGATCCCTGCCAGAGCGGTGCCTGGAGATGGCCACTGTCTCAGTCTCTCTGCGAGCCTCTCAGGAACCCTGGGCCAGTCCCGAGTCGGCAGACACCGGGGAGGGCAGCCCCGACACGGCCGACAGCAGGGAGACACTCTCTGTGCCCCGAGGGTATTGA
Source organism: Molothrus aeneus (assembly GCF_037042795.1). Taxonomy (NCBI): domain Eukaryota; kingdom Metazoa; phylum Chordata; class Aves; order Passeriformes; family Icteridae; genus Molothrus; species Molothrus aeneus. Next base: position 1,006,439 of record NW_027098863.1, on the reverse strand, counting down.
GGGCACTTAGGCTGGTTGCCTTCGCCGCAGCAGAGACAGCAGAGACATCGGTAGAAGAGAAGGGGCCGACTCTCAGCAGGGGTTAGTCCAAGGTTTTATTAAGGAGTCCCGGAGGAACTCCTGCACCCCAGGGGGCCTCCTGCCGAGAGCCCCGGGGGATGTCCGGAGTTCACATTTAAAGGGGGGAGGAAACCAAAAGCAGATAACATTTACTGACCAATAGGTATCTCTGGGGGATAGATACTGGGGGACAGGCATATCAGACAGCATATGGGACTAGGCCTGGGGGGCTGACCCCTGGCCTCTGGCAAATCACTCGACAACTTGGACCGAAACTTCTGGATGGGGGGCTGGGATGCTGAGTGATTGACAGAGAGCCAGGGTGGGGGTTTAGGGAATGATCTCATCCCAGGAGAGGGATAACACAGATAAAGGAGGGGAGTACAGTCTGGGATAAACCATTTGGGAAAAATATTGGAATACAAAACATAACTACTTCAAAGTATTACAAAATATAAAAACACACTACAACAGGCCACAAGCCCTGTGCCAGGCAGGAAGCGCCATCCGTGCCCTCCTGCCCGTCTGCTGCTGGCTGCCTTGCTGAGGGCTCCCAGGTGCCTCTGGCTGGGGCTGCTCTGGAGCTGCTGTGGGGCTGCGGCGCTGCTGCCGGGCAGCTTGGCCGGGCTGGGGAAGGGCCTGAGGGGCTGGGGCTCTGGCAAGCCCTGAGCAATGGGGCTGTCAGAGGCCACAAGCAGCCCCCTGGCAGCCGCCTTCTTCCTGCCAGAGTTGACTTGCAAGACAGATCCCGGGCACTCTGCAACTAACAGCATCAGTGTTGTTGGAAAGCCAAATCCAGAGATTTGTCAGACTTTTTGTCTTTTTAGCAAAGCTTAGAATTAAACCCAGGATTTGATCTGAGACCTTGGAAAGGGCTTCCGAACTCAGGTGCTAGAAGCCAGAATGCAGATTTCTAGTTTCTAGCAGAGACACGGGGAGGAAAGTTGAAGTGGAGGAATGCTTAGAGTTTTAGAGTTCAAGATCTAGAAAAAATCAAAGCAGTTACAACAGTAAACAAGAAGTTTAGGATGCAGTGCTGTAGGGTTGCTGCATCATGGCATGATTGGCTAAGGAAGCTTCCACTGTAGCATGATGTGGGAAGCCAGGAAATTCCTCGGGCTGCCCTGCAGGACTCGAGACCCTGTCAGAGGGCTCAGAGACCTTGGCACAGAGCCCAAGACCCCTGTGCCTTTGATTTAGCCCTTGGAAAAAACAATACCCAACCTTGTATGAAGAATGACAAGCCACAAAATGAAAGGGAATTTATCACAGAGTGGAAAAATAGATTTTGGGGCTTTTTAGAATGGGGCTTCAGGGGGCAAGATGGAGGAATCTGGGCATGTCCAGCCTTCCTCCTTCTTATTCTTCTTGGCTTCCATCTTCTACTGTGATGTTGGCACTTTTAGATTGGTTTAGAGTAGAAGCTCACTGTCTAACATAGATGATAGGTATGGGAAAGTAATTGTAAATATTGTACAGGTAGTTGTTTTTAGTATAAAAAGATAACACCGCCCCGGGGGAGGCAGAGTGCCTTAGACTGTCTTGCTGAGCAGACCTCGGCAGGACAGGAGAAAGAATTTTATAGATAAGATACAATCAACAACCTTGAGACCGAGAAATGAAGAGCTCTTACTCCTTCTTCGACCACCGGGCTGGGAAAAGAGACTTTCTAACTTATCTCGGGGTCACTCTGAGCAGCTAGAGACCCCTAGAGCATGAGTCCGTAAGAGGAAATATTGAAGGATTGGCTCCAAAACATAAATATCCTTGTTGGCCGTGTCTTCTTGGCCAAGAAATCCTTCAAAGCTCTTGGAACTACAAGTCTTGCGGCCCTGTGAGCCATGCGGTGGAGATGGGAGACAAACTCACCCTTCCTGTCTATGTAGAAGAGAAGAAAAAGCAATGGCATCATCTAAAAAACTCAGAGGTCTGCTCTCTAGCTCATTCCAAACTCCTTCAACTCGCCCAAAGTGTGATTTAGCTACAAATAGATGACAGGGACTTTTAGTGCTGCCTCTTTGACTCCAGAGCAGCTGCTTTAGAATCTTTCCCATAACCCTGTGTAGCTGTGTGCCAGCAAGGTCTCCTTTGAAGAAACTTTCCCAACTGACTTGCATGGAGGTTTGTTTGAAGGGTGTTTGAGGGGAAAGGCTCCCAGCAGAGGTCTGGGCTTTGGCCTAGCTGTGTCCCCTGCTGATTGTGAAGTGTGCCATCAGCAGCAGGGCTTTCTGGGCTAAAAATATCATCAAGTCACTTGGACTTGCTCTTTTTGGCCTCTAAAAGCTGGACCCAATTTTGGGGCAATTTTGGAGACCTCATCTATGGGTGGATGGAGCACCTAGGATTTTCCCAGTTGCTGGGAATGGTTCTCCAGGTCCCTGGAGTATCCAGGGCCCTGGTAAGTTCCAGCTCCACACATGCCTTGGCAATGAGAAGCAGAGGAACCCAGACCTTTTTTTGCTGCCTGTGTCACTGCACCAGGGCCATGGGATGGGCACACGCAGCCCTTGTGCTGGAGCTGAGCTGCTCTGCCCAGCACTGGTGGCCGCCATCCAAGCTGGTTTTGCTTGTGCTGGTTCCCTGACAGCTGGGGCCCTGGGCAGAGCCCTGAGAGCCTGGTCTCCCCCCAGGGAAGGAGCAGGAGCCCCTGGAGAAGCTGTACCGGGTGGGGATGCTGCTGCTGCTGCTGCTGCTGCTGCTGCTGCTGCTGCTGCTGCTGCTGCTGGAGACAGCCAGGATGACATCAAGGATGACAAGCTCTTCCTCAGCCTGGCCACTGGAGGCTGAAGGTGATGGACTTTGATTCTGGCACCTTCTTCAAAGCCAGGCTCCACAGAGAATTTGCAGATGAGTCCCCAGTGGGGAAATTCTGCCAGATTTGGGCATGGCCCAGCCTGGCTGGGAAGCAAAGGTTCCGCCTCTGCTGGGGCAGATGCAACTCATCCTTCAGTCGCTGCCCAGCTGCTTTTTGGCAGGGCTGGGGGCATGGGCTGGGCTGGGTACGAAATGGGAGTTGGCTCCTGCCAACAGTCCCCAGCACCCACCGTGCCCCGGGCTGGGGCTGGGGCTGGGGCAGCCAGCCCGACACAAACAAAGCCCCATGGTGGGAGCAGAGGTGGGACTCCAGAAGCTGTGCAGGGGCTGCTTTGCTGTGCAGGCAAGGAAGGGCTTGGGCTGCTCAGCTGCCCTTGTTTGCTTTGGGATCACCATGATTTTGGGGGCAGTGCAGGGGGGAAGAGAGAAAGTGTGGGCTTCCCTCAGCCATGGCTGGGTTTTTCCCTACCATGTAGGAGTTGGGCCTTCCTCAAGGCCCTGACAGAGATAAGAGTTTTTACCGTTTTTCTTGCTTTCCCTTTTTGCATCTAATCTCTTTTCAATAATGTGTTGTTTGTTTTTCCAGAGGAAGCGTTCTAGGTGGTCCAGTGTGGACGGGGAAGTACTTGGGAGCAGCTGTGGCATGGATGGGCTGTGCCCTTGGAGAAGGCTGAGGACATGGTTTGGGACCAGCTTTTCTTCCCGCCATGGATGGCGTGAGGTGGGTCCCTGTGTGCTTGGCAGGGTGGGATCAGAGTTTTTGGGAGATGGCAGCGAGCACAGGAGCATCCTGCTCTGGGCAGCTGCTGAGGGCTGGATGTGCCGTGGCTGGCTGCAGGCTGGGCACATGTCCTGCCCTCCTGCTCTGCTGCCAAAGGCAGCAGGGATGGGCAGCTCTGGGCACAGCTCTGGGCACAGCCAGCACGGCCTGGGCACCGCAGGCCTTGGCACAAGGGCACAGGAGCCCTCAGCTGACGGGTGGTTTCTGCTTTCTCTCCTTGCAGCCTGTTCTCTGCGGCTGCTGAGGCTGCTCTGGGCTCTGCCAGGGCTCTGCTGTGCTCAGCCCTGGGCCCAGCTGGGCTGGCTCTGCCCTCACATTGCTCTGACAGCTCTGCATCAGACGAGCCCCTTGCGAGCACAGCGCCTGAGCTTTCTGCTTTGGCAGGTGAGTGAGACTCTGCTGCAGGCCCAGAGATTGCGGCTGGGGACACACATCCAATGGGCAAGGACCCAAACTCTCCACAGTCCCAGCTGAACGCCTGGATCTGCACAGGGTGTTTGTCTGTCCCATTCTTCCTTCTTGATTGGCTGGAATGGTGCAGTTGCACTTTCTTCCTCCTCTAGAAGTGCCACGAGTGGGCCAAAGCTGGCGAGTGGGCCGTGCTCCTGAGGCAGTGCAGTCTGGAGGTGATGGATGGAGAATTGCCTTTCTGCACTGCCAAACCAGAGCAAAAAGCTGCAAGTGGGACTTTGTGTCTTTAAGAAATCCCTGACAGTTTCAAAGGGAATGTGCAGCTCATTCACAGGGTGAGAAGGAAGGGCATCTTCTAAAGGATTTGGGGTTTGACAGAGTTTCTATTCCCAGTCCTGCTTGGAGCTGGCAGGGCACAAAGCAATTTCCCATTGCTTCAACCACAATTTTACAATGTTGGAAACAACCTTAAAAACTTTTAAAAAAGGGGTGCTGAAGTCAGCAAGATGGATCCATGGCATCAGCACATTTACAGTGTAAATAACTGAGTTCTCTTTTTCAAAAAATCATTTACCTCCTAATGCAAAGAATGTAACTTTGCATTTATGTTTTGTTTTTTTCACTAACATTATGTTATATTTTTTCTCTAACACTTGGATTTTATTCTTATCTTTTACAATTTACCTATTTTTTCCTTTTTCCTTTTTTTTTCCTTTAAATAGAAAACATGTCCTATCAAAGGAATGTCCTTTGCTCCTGGTTCCCGTGTGGAGCAGCTCCCTTCCTGCTGGCTGAGCTGCTCAGGCAGAGCCCGGCAGGTCCTGGCCCTGCAGGGCTGAGGCTTTTCCCCGTTGCTGGGCACAGACTGATGGAGCAGCACTGCTGAACTCGGGCACACAGAGGGAACAGGAGTAGCTGCCTTTGCCCACCTGAGGCTCCAAGGCCCAAACTCTGAGCAGCCAGGGCTGGAAGAGACTGGCAGGATCTGATCCCTGATTCTGGGCCAGGGCTGCACAGATGACCCCACAGCAGCAGCAGCAGCAGCAGCAGCAGCAGCAGCAGCACATGGAGCTGACTTTCAGCACAGCCCCTGCCCCTGTTCCCTCCCGTGTGCAGCGGTGTCACAGCAGCCTGAGGCACCTGGGAGCCCCCAGTGCCAGCAGGGACTTGAGATGGCAGCCCTGGGCTCCTGGAGGCTGTGCAGGGAACAGAGCTGGGCACTCCCTGTCCATGGGGAGCTTGCAGATGGAAAAGGCTGCTGTGCCCAGGCAGCTCCAAGGGCACAGAAAGGAGGCTCTGGAGCACTGGATCTGTGCCAGTGCCACAGTCCTGGGCAGCAGCCAGCCAGCCCTGGGGAACAGAGGGGACAGCACGAGGGACAGAAGCAGGCAAGGGCAGAGACTGGAGAGAGCCAGAGCCAGGAGCAGGAACAGCTGCTCCATTGCACTCTTGGAGAAAGCTCTGGGCTGGTTCAAAGCGCTGAAAGGCGTGAAGGGCAGAGAGGAGGCCACAGCAAACAATGCTCCTGTTTGCACAGCCTCCCCTCTCCGTGTCCCAGAAGGAATTGGATGGACTGTGCTCTTCTCTCCGAGTCGTCTCGTTCAGCATGAGCAGCTCAGCACCAGGAGCTGAAGGAGCTGAAGCCTCAGGCCACAGGAGCTGGGCAAGAGGAGACTTTTGGAGCAAAGTAATGCTGCTAAAATAGCCCCAGCTGAATGCAGTGGATAGAATCATGGAATCACAGAATCCTTTCTGTTGGAAAAGCCCTCTGAGCTCACCCAGTGCAGCCACTCACCCAGCAGTGCCAAGCCCAGCACTAAACCACGTCCCTGGAGTGCCAAGGCCTGGACACCAGCCCTGAGTGAGGCCTGAACAGCAGGCCCTGAGCCCAAGGTGGCCTCTGGATGAACCTTCCAAGCAAAGGTTATCTTTGTATCTGCTCCCTGATGAAATATGCATGGTCATTAGCACTGTGATAGATGTAGCCACTCCTTAGTGAAACATGTATGGACTTTATGTATTTAGAAGCCGGACAAGGCCATGAAATCTGACATCTGGCCTTGTTTGGGGCTGAATGGTCAAAGTCACCTCCCTTGGTTCCTCCTGGGGCCCTGGCCAGCCGTTGGGTGGGACCCAAGAGGAGGATGAAACCAGATGTTTCCACACTAGAAGTGCTGTCAGTTTGTCCATTCAGCACTGTCAGAGCTGGGCCCTCTCCCAGCGGGGTTGGAGCCTCACCTGTGGCTGGAGGCACCTGCAGGAATTGCCAGTGCCCAGGAGTGGCTCTGCAGCCCTTGGCTGTGACAGCTTCCCCAGCTGCTGTGTGGGTCTGGGCCATGGTAAAGGCTGAGGGTAACTGGGGCTGGATCTTTCTCAATCACTGCAGGCAATCTTTGGTGGGGATGGTTGAGTGCATTGCTGAGCTGCTCCTTTTGAGATTCTTTGCTGCTTTGAGCTGCAGGAAATGACACTGATTCCTTCAGTTGGTGTCTGTGTCTTTGGTGCTGACCCTGCCCACTGGTAAAACAAAACTGGCCCAGTCTGGCCAGATCCCAACAAAATGTCACTTGTTCAGTGTCAAGGTGAGGAATCAGTGCCATCAGAAATTCCCAGATGGGAAGCCCTTCCCTGGAGTTCCCTGGCTCTGGAGTGGGCTGGGGTTGGAGCCCCGTGGGAGCAGTGGGGCAGTCGGGTAAAAGAGGCTGCAGCCCTGGATGGCTTCAAATGCATCCAAAAATTGCACATGGAAAAGGAAAAGAACTTGTGGGTTTGGGTAGACAAAGATGAATTTGTTAAGAGTACATTGGAAACAGCAGCTTCAGGAGGAACAATTATTGTTGGAATGCTCCCACACGGGGTGATAGAAGAAGGTTTTAATCTTGAGCTCAGATGCATTGGGGCAAGTGAAATATCAATATAATAAATTAATATATATATATTTATAGTATAATAAGACCTTCATATATATATTTTTATATGTATGTCTAGGTCTGTCTACCTATATCAATATGTTTATCTACATATAAAATTATAATAATGTGAAATAGTGCTGACATTACTAATTTGGTATCTTTGGCTGCTCAGGGATGTAACACTAAATACCCTACAGAACAGGATTGGCCAGGACCGTAATGTCAGTGGTCAACTTTGTGAGATTGTATACAATGACTAAAGGAGGAAGGGAGGAAATTGGCTGTTTTTACAGGGTGTGCTGATACTGTGATGCAGAGTGCTTTGTCTGTTCCTGTGAAAAATTCAGTGATTAAGCCTGCACGGTTTTTCATGTGCCAGACTATGCACAAGCTGCAGGTTTTGCATGGGTGAAGGGGTTGTTTAAAAAGCAGTTGAAAAAATGAGGAGATGGGAACCTTTGCCCATGGAGAACCCATCTCCCAGATGTGCCCCATGCCCTTAACAATGGCCCACTGGGGAAATGGAAACACCCTGGCTGTGCATGGCTGCCCCCAGTTTGCAAATCCAACCATGGGCAGTGAGACTTGGGCTGCCTGGAAAATTGTTCTGGCTGTGATGGCCCCTGGCCCGGCCAGCCCAGAGGCTGCAGGGCTGGGCCTTCATGCATTGGAATTAGTTTGGAGAAATTCAAAGCAAATGAGAGCTATCAATACTGAAACAGGAATTCAGATTCCTCCAGGACACTTTGCTTTGGTAACTGCTCACTTGGAGCTTGGCCTTACAAAGTGGTCATGTCATGAGAGGAGGAATTATTGTTGTAGATATCAAGGAGAAATTAAAGGAATTGTGTTAAACAACAGTGAACAAGATGGGATTATTCAAACCCATGACAGGGTAGCACAATTATCAATATTGCAATTTTAAGAAGGATTGTGAAGAAAGTAGATCCACCTGCAATCACCACCGTTTGTGGAGATAAAGGGTTTGGATCTAGCAGCCCTAATAATGGAGCCAGAGTGTGGGTCTGGAGGCCAAAAGGCCCTCCCGAGGCAGCTGAAGGAGCAGCTCCTGGGAAAGACAACTCTGAGTCCTGAAACCTGGGCAGGAACAATGGGAATGTGTCCCTGCAGCCAAGTGTTCTGTGTGAGAACAAGTAGATCTGACAGGACATTGTTTTACACATCCTGCCAGACCAAATCTCCCTGTTTGCCCCAAGGGCCCCTTTGGGAAATGCTCTGATCCACGGGGCTCCGTGTGAAGGCTGCTGTGACACTGAGGGACTTGCACAGGAATTGCATCCAGGAGCCGGGGTGCCCCTCAGGGACTGGGACCCGGCCCCTTCCAGCCCGAGGGGAAAGGGCCCCCCCAGGCCTTGTTAGCCACAGACAGCATGGTAAAGCTGAACAGCAAAGGGCCTGGGGGCATTATTCTGGAATTACCATGGTGCCAGCTCCATGGACAACAGAATTCTTGTTCCTAACTCGGATGAGATTGAGAAAAATGGATGAAGAACGGTGTCACTAAAGTACTACAGGTGTCTGTAAGTTGTACCTTGATAGTCAGCCAGAATCTTTGTCTGCCACAAACACCTCTAGTGTTTCACCAAGGGGTTAGTCATCAAAATGTAATGATGAGTTATGATGGATTGCTGAGCTTCTTTTCTAATTCTTTGCTAGTGATGATGTGCTTTGCTGAGCTTATCCTTTTGTAATTCTTTGCAGCTGTGCATGATATAAATGACACAATTCCTTAAGTTGGTGTCTGTGTCTGTGGTAGTGACCCTGCCCACTGGAGAAACAGGGCCCCCTCTTGCCTAAGTGTTACCTGGCAAAGCAGAAACCCTCCCTCCAAAATTCCCCCTTCTTCCTTGTTTCCCCCCTTCATACCCTGAGCATGATGTGCTCTGGTCTGGGCTGTGCCCGGGGTCAGTTGGGGTCACCTGTCCTGGCTGTGTCCCCTGCCAAGCTCCCCCGCAGCTCCAGCCCCTCCCCAGCGTGGCTGGACGAGGGGCAGGACAGGCCTTGGCTGTGCTGCAGCTCAGCAAGAACAAAACCATCTCTGCGTGCTCAGCCCTGTGCTCAGCACCCGGCCCAGCAGTGTCTCAGTGCCAGGAGCTGTGCCCTCAGTGCCTCCCAGGGGTTTCCATGGCAGCTGCCAGGCCAGGTGACCCAGGTGTCCCCCCAGTGCCGGTTGCCATGGAAACAGTGCCCAGCACTGCCCCTTTCTGTCTGGCTGACCTGGCCTTTGGCCCTGGCAGTGCCCTTGGCTGCTGGTTCCTGGTGCCCAAGCGGCCAGCGCGGCACAGGGCAGGTGGCCATGGCACAGCCCCCAGCAAGGGATCCCCTCTGGCTCTGGGCACTGACACCAGCCCTGAGCAAGGTCTGGCTCGGCACATTGGTTGCCTTGGCACCAATCTAAGGAACAAGTCCCTGTGTCCATTAGCATGGCACCTGGTGGCACCAATGAGTGTCACTGCAATTGTACCTGGAACAGCCCCGGCACCGCTTTGTCCTCAGGGTTGCCATGGCTGCCCAGGGCAGCAAAAGCTCTGCAGGCAAGGGGCCATGGAACCTGGCTGCAGAAATGGCTCCTTGGGCTGGTTTCCAAGGAAACCTGAACTGATGGGGGTTGCCATGGCACCCAAAGCCAGCAGTGGGGTCAGTGCAGTGTCCATGGCAACAGGCCCTTGCAATGGCTCAGTGCAGGTTGGGATGATGATCCACCCTCACAGCTGGCCCAGGCAGGTCTGGAGTGGTCTCGGTGGCACCTTGGGCTTGGCACACACTTGAGGAGGGTGTCTGTTTTCAATGGGGAACCTCAAAGAGTTTTAGATTGCTTGAAAAAATAAAAGAAGAAAAGCTGCTCTTTGGCTTTGTGCAGCCAGTTCTCTGAGCAAAGCAGGTCCCAGGTGAGTGAGGAGAGACAGGATGGGGTTGGGGAATGTGGAGCAAGGTTGTGCACACTGGGTCAGACCTCAAGGCACAGCTTCTCTGACCAGGCCAGACCTCCTTAGGAGAGTCCCTGGATCAATATCAATCACAGAATGCTGCAATCACATCCTGTGTAATAAGAACAGCAATAGAGACACCCTTTAAAATAGGAATACATAGTTCTTAGAAGCTCTTTGAAATATTTCTCCATAACTGTAAAAGGAAATCATCCTGATGAACTGCACGAGAGCAGAGGGAAATCAATGCAGAGCCATGGTTTATCAGGACTTGCTTGATCCTAATGAGCCCCGTTGTTAGCGTTCAAAAACACATAATCACAGAAGTGATTATATGCGGTGCTTTTTATTGAAGAGCTCTGGGAATTGGGAATGCTGTGTTCTTAATGCTCTGGGAACTACAGAATCTATGAATGTTGCCTTAGCCTAACTGACGCGCCCTGGAAATGAGCATCAACTAGTCATCAAAATGGTAAGTGGGAACATTCCAAATAATTGATTAGGAATGGGTGTCCTTGCTGGGAGGCAGTGGGAAGACTCTGAGGGATTTCTGTGGTCTTTTGGCACACTGCCACTTAACATTAGGCTGCTTCAAACCGCACCCTCCCTACCCTATAATCAAACAACTAATGTAAAACAATACCCTCTACCTTCTGGTGCCAGAGAAGGTATCAAAGCGGTTCTACAGGACTTGAGAAACCAAGGGGTAATAATTCACACACATTCTCCTTTTAATTCACCGGTATGGCCAGTCTGAAAAGCCAGTGGAAAGTGGAGATTAACAGTAGATTTTTGCAGGCTTAATGCCAACACAGACCCTCTTACAGCACTGGTCCCAAACTTAGCTGAATTAATAACATCAATTCAAGAAAAGGCTCACTCAATCATGGCAATGGCAACTATGGATGTCAAAGACATCTTCCTTATGATACCTATACAGCCAGAAGATAGGGACCGTTTTGCCTTCACATGGGAAAGGACAGCAATACACTTGCACTAGGCTTCCCCAAGGCAACAAACACTCCTCCACTTTGGCCCACCATGCTTTAGTTCAGGAATTAGAAAAAATACCCAAACCTGATCCTGCTGATCCTGTAGCTGATAATCAATACATTTAAGACACTCTGGGAGGGAGGGGCGGGGGGGGGTGATGGGGAGGGGGGGAAGGATGAAATAGAGGTAGTAGGGAAACATCAGCAGAAAATAATCTCTCACTTAAAAAGTCTTGATTTGCAGATACCCGCAGAGAAAATTCAGAAACCTTCTCAGGAAGTGAAGATTTTGAGAATTTGGTGGAAAGGAGGCATGACATGTATTCCATCCGATACCCTAACCTCTTTAGATTAAAGGCCTGAATTGAGGAAAGATCTCCAGCAAGCTCTAGGACTATTAGTGTTCTGGAGAAAACACATCCCAGATTTCTCAATAATTGCTAGGCCGCTTTTTGACTTGCTGAGGAAAAGGATGAAGTGGGATTGGACTCCTTCTCAGGAAGAAGCATTGCAATTACTGATTTTTGAGGCAACAGCTCACCAAGCACTAGGCCCTATCCATCCCACAGATCCCTTACAGGTGGAATGGGGATTTGCCTCCTCAGGGCTATCAGTACACATTTGGCAGTGGGGTCCCGAGGGTCCAACGGGGCCTCTTGGTTTTAATTCCTGTGGTTTCAAAGATGCTGAGAAAAGATAAACTACCTGGGAAAAGGGGTTGTTTGTAGTTAGCTTAGCTCTCCTAGAAGAGGAAAAAATTGCATGACAAGAGCTTATTGTATTAAGAAGCCCTTTCAAAGTTATCAAAATCGTCAATAATGGGAGCCCCACCCCACCCCCCCAACCTGACGGGGTAGCCCAAAGGGCCTCAGTTAGGAAATGGTATGCTCAGATGGAAGGCTATTGTAATACCGTCTCAATAACGGAAGATGCTGCTAAAAATCTAACAATCCAAGGCACTGAGAGCCTGGTTAGCAGCCAAGATAAATCTGCCTCTGTAATCAAAGCTGCCCTTCCTTTCTCCCCCGAACAAGCAGCAAGTTCTTGGTTCACAGATGCCTCTGCAAAATGGGAAGGGAAGCTATGGAGATATAGAACAGCTGTCTTACACATTTCATCTGGTGAAAGAATCATTACCGAAGGGGAAGGCAGCGCTCAGGCTGGGGAACTCATAGCTGTTTGGAGTGTTTTCTGATGTGAGGCACAGAACATTTTTCTTGTCTGCATTTATACCAACTCTTACGCAGTGTACAAAGGTTGTACCGAGTGGCTTCCGTTCTGGCAGCAAAATGATTGGGAAGTTCACAGAATTCCAGTGTGGCAAAAGGAAAAGGGGCAAGAAATTTTAGATGTTGCAAGCCAAGGAAATGTTGCTATTGGTTGGGTAGCTTCTCAGCAAACAGATGGAAATCCAGCAGGAGAGTGGAAGAATAGAGCTGATGAACTAGCAAGGCTCAGCCCCCTGAAAAAGGAACTCATTACTGAGGACTGGGATCAACTATTAGAATGGCTGCATGGAAAAAGACAGCACACAGGTGCGAAAGATTTGTACAAAGAAGCTCATGCTTGTGGTTGGCTGGTTACCAGGGAAATGTGTAAAACATGCGTATCAGGCTGCGAGCAATGTCACAGGTGACTGGAGAGACATCCTTTAGAAGATGACCCTCTGCATTTAAGAAAGGGTAAAGGCTTATGGGACGCGTGGCAGGCAGACCATATCGGCCCCTTTAAGAAGTCAGGAGGTAAACACTTTGTGCTAGTAGGAGTAGAAATTGTATCTGGGTTGGTTCAAGCTGATGCTTTGAAAAGAGCTACAGGTGATAATGCCGTTAAAGCTTTGCAGGGGTGGTTTGGAACTTTCTCAAAGCCACAGGAAATTCAATCTGATAACAGGTCCCACTTCACTGCTAGAGGTGTACAGCATTGGGCAAAAGGTGAAGGAATTAAGCGGTCTTTCCACACCCCTTTCCACTACCCTCAAGCTAAGGGGATCTTAGAAAGGACCAAGGGTTTTTTGAAAGGACTTCTGAAGCCCCGGGAGGGAAATTGGGACGTTCGGTTATGGGAAGCTGTTAAAAGAGTCAACAGTAGATGGGGGGTGAATGGATGTCCCAAAATCACTGCCTTTTGCCCAACAGCTCCAAGCATCGTTCCCTTACTTCGGCGACCTGACGATTCAAAAAGTCCAGCACATTACCCTGGACAACCTGTTCTGGTGGACCTCCCTCCTGTAGGGGAAGTAGCACTAGTGCTGAAAACCCCTCTGAAGAAATATGCATGGGTAGCCTCTGATGCTCTAGGGAAAGAGCATTGGATAAATACATGCTGGATAATCCTATCATTTTAACTCTTTTCTGCCCTCAGTGGAAGGATTTCTGTTGTTTTTACTTTTACAGAAGAACCCTGAGGAACATGAAAATCATCTGAACCATGATAACACTGGTGATGCTTTTCTGCATCCTACCACAATTCCATGGACAGGATCCTGCTGAGTGGTTGTGGTCTGAAGCTACCCTCCATCCCACTAATGTTCTAGGAGCGTATCCCAAGGGTGGCCACCCGAACCTAGAGCCTATAGTGCTGCATGACCCCCAGGTATATGGTCCAAGTGAGTGGGGATGGGATCAGAAGGACTGGACTAGAGCCCTAACTGGAACAGTTGGTGAGTCGGTTGTGGAAGCATGCAGAAAAATGGAAGGATCTCTCTATGAGAAATCCACCTCCATCACAGTTGCCGGAAATTTTATGGAACCAGATGGGAAAAATGATTGGGATATCCCTTCAGCAAGACTGTGTCCTACAAACAAGTGGGAGTGTGCCAAACAAATTCCCCTTACTCTGTGTTGCTGCCCGGAGTATGTTGGTCATTACATTCTAGGTCGCAAAACGAACAATGTTGCAAGTACAAAGGATTGTAAAAATGAACCAATTGATTGCTGGCATAATTTTACGTTAACTAAACCGACTTAAGTGACATGCCGCTGGCAAAATAACTTGATCAACCTGTTAGGTTGAAAAGGCTTAGCTCATAAATTTAAGATAGACGCTATAACAAAAGCCACGCTGAGTACCGTAGTTACATCCCAGTGGAATAGACGGGACTGAGCATGAAGCCCACACTGAGCACCACAGTTACACCCCAATGGGTAGAAGGGACTGAGAGCACAAAGCCGACATTGAGTACAGTAGTTACATCCTAGTGGGCAGAAGGGACTGAGAATCCCCTTAGTCAATGTGGCCTTGGTCCCAAGCTTTTGTTCACTTGGCAGGAATGGGAAAAACAAAAAGCCTGGCAGCTTCAAGGGGTAGTGGGAGAAGAAATTAGCCGAAGGATTTGTGGAACTGCTTATAGCAAAGCAATCTCAATCAGTGTTTTGACAGATCAGACAAATAAGCGTGAACAGGTTTGTACGCCCCCAAGCGTACAAGACTGTTGGCACAATTTTACATTAACACAAACGGCAGAAGTAGTTTGTCTTTGGTCCAAAACTAGTGAAGGCTTTTCTTTTAAGTTGATAATAAATGGTATGAACCAACCTTCTACTACCACCACTCCAGCCCAACCACCGCTTATGCTTAGCCTGAGAAGTTTTGAAATTGGACCATATATAATCACGAAAACTGGTCAACAACACATATTGTTCAATCTGGCACGGTCTCTTAAACAACTCAAATTGCTGATGATGCAAAACAATGTCTCAGAAATTCAGCCGGCCTGTTTGCCTTTTTTGCGGACTTCCTTTGAGGGTTGGACCACCTGGCTGCAAAAACAGAAAGTCCGTTTTTTCTTTAAAAACGGACACTAAGAGACATAACCGGTGTTTTGGGAACAGGTTTTGGAATTCTAAATAGTATTGATTCTGAAGTACACTAATGGATAAATTGGCTGCCACAAAATGGTTAGAGATTTGACCAAATTAAAACAACCACTGCAATCATCCTTATTGGCTTTGGGAACACAGCAGTGCTTGCTATCAAACATATTACCAGCTTGGGAAAAGGTAAATGTAAGTGATCACAAATTGGTATACTGATGCACTCGGTGCTACACAAAACAACCCTTCTTTGGCTCTTAGCTGTATCCAGGCACAATTGTCAATGCAGTCAGTTGCTGCCTCAATGATAAGAGAAGGTGAAGGCAATTTTCCTACTGAAATTCAGAAAAGAATTTGGGACAGTGCCACTGATTTTGAAAGAGAATTCCAGTCCTGGTGGAACTTGGTGAATTTTACTTATCACCCCATTACAAACACAGCCACAGCTCTTGTGTTAACCGGACGCAATGCCTCAGTGCATTTGAGATTTCCTATTATTGCATTAG